>NW_021703771.1:28680029-29261785 GCF_005190385.1 Monodon monoceros
ATTCATTCATTGACCTGTATTTATTGCATGCATGCAGTGCTAGTGTCTAGGGGCTCCATGGTGAAGAAGACAAATATGGTACTCACTTTCATGCATATTACAGTTTACCTTTTCAATAAGTTTGATGCTAAAAGATAGCACCCTTGGTCTTACCACCTTTTCTGCTACCAAAGGAGTCTCTGTCCTTCCCCATGGTCTCTAGCAGGTCTCCAGACGTTGTTTCACAAGCTTAGGCAGCCTAGGCAGCTAGTGTTTCGCTGTGTCAAATGGCTGGGGTTCTTCCTCACTTTGGTGGTATCCAATGAGGCTTTTCCTAATTGAGGTACCTTCTAAGTTTATTAAACTTAAAAGACATTGACCTTGATTTAATAGTTCCCTTTTTATCTTTTAATTAACCAGTTTTTCTAATTTTTAAGAATTATATGTTAAATTTGTAACATTAAATTTCTAAGACTCTATGATATGATATCAGAATGGAAGTTAGGTGTTTTTAGAAATAGGGGTGATGGTTTCTCTGATGGTGTCAGTCCTTAAAGTAGGGTGTAGGAGTATGTGGTGAACGTGAAGTCCTGCAGCCAGACATAGGAATTTTGAGTGAAAATCGTCAATAGGAAAGTCTTAGAAAGGAATGGATTTGGTCAGAGGGTGGTGGCGGGGCGGGGGGTTTGTTTCTTAGCTCTCATTCCAGTTGGGATCAAAGGGAGACATGGGAGAGTAGGACAATCAGCCTGGATTATTAGAATAAGAATTTCTGTTTATTAAACACCTTCTATGTACCAGGTATTACTCTTGACATTAAGCATAATTGTATCTAAACCTCAAGACAACCCTGTGAGGTTGGTATGATCCCCATGTACAGGTAAAGGGCCTGAGGTTCAGAAAAGTTCACAGATTAGCCAAAGGTCACATGTTCAAGGTAAGTTGCCCACATGACAAAGTAGGTTATAGAACCAGGATTTGAATCATATGTGTCTTCCTGTACAACCCTGAACATTAAAAATAAAACAAAGTTTCAAAAGACCGGTGTTAGAAATACACAGGTAACACATGTTCATGGTAATGATCCAAGTAATACTATATGTAAATGGTCTCTTCCTATCCTTCTACAGTTCATACTCTATAACATAACCACAGTGACCAATTTGGTGTTGCTTTGTTGCTTATACAAACATGTACAAATATGTATGTACATTATTTAAGGGGTTGTATTCTTTCCCTAACTCTGCTAAGCCAGGTTTCAAGTTCAGTAGTTCACAAGTCTCTGGTTGAGGACAGATACCTGTTCTATGCCAGTTTTGCCATAGTTGCTTTTTTAAAAAAATTTTATTTTATATTGGACTTTAGTTGATTTACAATGTTGTGTTAGTTTCAGGTGTACAGCAAAGTGATTCAGTTATACATATATATATATATATATTCTTTTTCAAATTATTTTCACATTTATATTATTACAGAATATTGAGCAGAGTTCCCTGTGCTGTACAGTAGGTCCTTGTTGGTTATCTGTTTTAAATATAGTAGTGTGTACATGTCAATCCCAAAAGACCCTTATGAAAGCAGATTCAAAAAACTCCCTTGGCCGCGTGTTCTCTTATTTAACCTTTGCTCTCAGGAACTTTTTCCACTTCATTAACCCAGATAATTTTTTTGCGGTTTGAATCATTTCTGTCCTGCTCTGTATATGGGTTGATGGAGAGCAGCTGGTTACCATATCAGGTGCAATTACAACTTGGAAGACCTGAATAAAGAAATTAATGTGGGGAATATTAAAAACTGAAACATTCATATAATAAAAAATGGACACTGAAAACAGCTGAAATTTCTTTCAGTTTCTTTTAAAAGCAGGTATACGAAATCTAGAATCAAATTTAGAATTAGACAGATTGAAAGTTTTTTGTGACCTGTGCTTTTTAATTTTGAAATTTCAGATCTTCTACAAATGCATAAGCAGGATCCACTTAACATTAAGTCAATTTCCTATTAGCATTTTTTATCTATAGCCATACTTGATTTAAAAAACAAAACAAAGCAAAAACAAACAAACAAGACTCAGAACCGATACTTCTGATATGTCAATCCTTTTAACCAGAGAATACATAAGATAAACTTCATTCTATTTCATTGTTATTATAAAATATAAATTTTTCTAAGAGCTTGCCATGTATCAGGCACTGTATTTAGTACTTTATATGTACTATCATATAATCTTCCAAAAGTTCATGAAGTGGGTACAATCTTTAGCCCCATTTTTCAGATAAGAAAACTGAATCACAGAGAAGGTATGTGTTTTTCCTAGTCAGTTGGCAGTGTTCAAACTCAGAATTGTTTGGTTACATGTTTGCTTCTAATCACTGTACTTCACTAAACCAAGGATTATGTAACTTCGAGTCTAGTGTTCTTAACCTTAACTGCCAGTGGCATCAGTGGGAAGTCAGATCAACTCACTAACCAAGTTGTCAAATTTACCATATTGGCCATTCACCTTTAACAGCTTCTAAAGGAATGTTAGATTTCATTTATTCATGATAAAGTGAATTTTTGAATTAAATATATTCTGAATGTCTGCTATTTAATATAGCAAATATAATTGCATATGTTACATGTTACATACTCCCAGTGTCTTTAGGATACTTTGAATGTTATTTTTTAGTTTCTCAAATTATAAGCATTTAAAATATTCTTTACAAAATTTCTCAAATTGTGTATTTCTAACAGTTAAAAGGTTAACTAGAAGTTATAAAAGAGAATCTTATTCATTATGAAACTTACAACTCTGCTGTGTGAGATAGAAATGAGGACCTCCAGAAAGAATAATGGACCATCAATTAAAACCACTTGTCCCATACATATTAATTTAAAATGTAAAGAATTTTGAGAATCAAAAATGAATTTATCAGAATAAAAAAATGCTAGAAGATGAATATTAATCCATTGGCAAAACAAAAAAATGACTTTTTAAAATTAAAAAGATTTGGTATGAACTTAAATCCTGTCACACAGAACAGTGAGGGTTGGTTTGTTTGTTCGTTTTGATTTTTGTTTTACTTCTAAGAAGTTAGCCAAACTGCAAAATCGGAAGAGACAATCCCTTCAAGACACCTCTTATTCCTGATACCAAATGCAAGTTTGAGATTCCTAAAACTACTCTCATGTTCGGTCATTCGCTAGAAAGACTCACATTACTCATTGAAGGCTGTGTACTCACAGATATGGCTTGTTACAGGGAAAGGATACAGATCATAATCAGCCAAGGGAAGAGACACAGAAGGCAGAGTCCAGAAGGGAACCAAATATGGGGCTTCTGGCCCTCTTCCGCCTGTGGAGCCATTGCGTTACCCCCTCCTGACCACGCTCTGTGACAGTAAGCACAGAGGACTGCCAAGCAGGGAAGCTCACTCGTTTTTGGTGTCCAGAGTTTTTATGGGTGCTCAGTCACAGACTGCCTATGTGCCTGACCTTTCATCTCCAGCCTCTCTTGGGGGTCAGACTAATACCTTTAGTCTCTTGTCCCTCTATATATTTTTTTAAACATCTTTATTGGAGTACAATTGCTTTACAATGGTGTGTTAGTTTCTGCTTTATAACAAAGTGAATCAGTTATACATATACATATGTCCCCATATCTCTTCCCTCTTGCGTCTCCTTCCCTCCCACCCTCCCTATCCCACCCCTCTAGGTGGTCGCAAAGCACCGAGCTGATCTCCCTGTGCTATGCGGCTGCTTCCCACTAGGTCACAGCTGATACAGTGTGGACCAAAGCTCCTGTCATAAATCATGTCGTTAGACTGTCAGTGGCCAAAGCCCCAGGAAACAGGGGTGCTCCTATCAGGCAGGATATTCCAAAGGCCTAGATTACCTTCTAGAAACCAAAGGCAAAGGCCAGACCTCCCTTTGGGTAAGGTTAATTCTTCACTACATAGATGTACACTTTTCTAAATAGTGCATTTCATAATGAGTGACCCAAAATTGAATATTATCTCTATTACCTGTTAAGTCAAACTTGTAAAAGGTGTACAAATTAGTGTGGTTTCTTTATTTTGGGGGGGGGGGAGCCCATTCATTTGTTTAACTTGGTAAGTTTTCATTTTTTAAATTTTATTTCATTTTATTTTATTTATTTATTTTTGGCCACACTGCATGGCTTGCAGGATCTTAGTTCCCTGACCAGGGATTTAACTCGTACCCTCAGCAGTGAAAGCGTGGAGTCCTAACCACTGGACCACCAGGGAATTCCTGCATTTTTTAAATTTCAGAGTTTTCATTTGACAAACTGATTTTCAGTAAGTTGGCCATTTGGAGAATTGGTTTGGAGGCAAATTGATCACTGAATAACTTAGACAGTGGTTCTCAAATTCAGGTAAGCATCAGAGTCTCTCGGATGGCCCATTACAACCCAGATTGCTGGGTCCCACTCTGAATTTCTGATTGTGTAGGTCTGGGCTGGAGCTCCATAAATCTGTACTCTATAGAGTTCCCAGGAGATGCTGATGTTGCTGACCCAGGGGCCACACTTTGAGAACCACTGGAATAGAGGGTGTGATCTATGGCACATGAGAAGGATGAGATGCGTCCTTGAGGTGAGGCAGAAAAAAGGGCAGAGAAGTCAGGAGGCAAGGCACTACTTTCCATGTCTTATGGCAAGAATGTTCGGGATTGCTACCCATATCAGGTTAGCTGTGGGACGCCAGGATCGAGAGAATGAGTTCAGGGAGAGAGCCTCAACACAAGTCACCCCAGAGAACAGCTGTGGGATTCAGCGCCGCTCTGTGTGTGAGGTGTGCAGAGCCATCTGTGTGTTACTGTAACTATTTGGACAGCAAAGTGATTTGCAGGGGCTTGTGTGAAGGAAGTTTTGCAGAAGCATTTCAAAAACCAAAATCAGTCTTTAACGTGTAAAACTTTTTTCTTTCCTAGTTTCTCTAGGACTTTGTCTTGTTCTCTTGCTTTTTAAGTCCCGTAACTGTCTTCCTTTCTCTCCCACCTCAGGCCATGTTCAGTCTTTGTATGGTGGAAAGTGGTGCTGACGAGGTGAATTTACACGGTGTGACCAGCCTCGGCTTAAAGCAAGCTCTGGAATTTGCATACACAGGACAGGTATGGTACCATACGTCATCTGAGAGGCTTAACATTTTAACTGCACCTAAACAGAGGAGATTATTCATGAGATTTAGGGATTTTTCTTGTTATTCACTTTGAGGTTAAAAAAAGTTTTACATCTACTTAAGGTTACAACTAAAATAATGGAAAGGTAAGTAAAATAATTTGATCTTAAATATTTTAATCTTAGCTCAGTTGCTTGCTGGTGTAATTTTAAAATATCCTGAAGAATTATTATGTGGGAAAGAGTTTGGAAGATAACTTGAATTCTCATTGTCATCACTGAAGCTCAGTGACTCAATCATGGCTTTACTGGCTTAAAAACAAGAACACCCCCCCCCCCCCCCCCCCCAAAAAAAAGAATCTAAAGCTGTAAAGAGCTCCGTCTAGCATCTTGACACCCTGTCCTCTACATACATTTCAGGATCAGGGCCTCAAGTAATAGATTAGAATGTGATGGTATGAAAGCCAAAGTTGCTCATCATTAAAATTGTTATAGGATTTATAGGAATCTTCAGAGAATAGTCGTGTTCTTTCTTTTTTAAAATGAAAGAATAATAGTGACAACTAGTAGAATACAAAAGCCATGTCAGTGTATGACTATCATAGCAAATCAAAACAAAACTTCATAAAGACAATATAAATCCAAATCTGAAGCTTCACGGTTCGTATCTAATTTCATGTTAGTGCAACAATTATTAGAATACACAAAACCCTTCCTTTTAGAATTATTTTTTAACTGAAATATAATTGACATGTAACATTCTATTAGTTTTAGGTGTACAACACAGTGATTTGAAATATGTATATATTGCAAAATGATTGCTATAATAAGTTAACATCCATCACCACATATAGTTACAAATTTTCTGTGTCATGAGGACTTTTAAGATCTACTGTCTTAGTGCCTTTCAAAAATACAATACAGTATTGTTAACTATAGTTGCCACGCTAGACATTACATCCCCAGGACTTATTTATCTTATAACCGAAAGTTTGTACCTTTCAGTTATAATATAAATAACTTCACCCTTCACCCATTTTGCCCACCCTTCTCACCCGCTGTTTTCATTTGAGAACTACTCAACTACATCAAACCAGATACCGACTAGAGGTTTATCTTCTTTTATAGAGTTTTGTTCTTTAATTCCATTTCATCCAGCTTATGTTCAGTGTCTGCTGAGCTAAAATAAGGGTTTCTTCTCTTGGCAGGCTCACATCCTGGTGGGAGAGAGTTATATACATAATTCCATGTCCTCACTGTGATGGGAGGTATAATAGAAGCAGAATATAAGACATAGTGGGAGCAAAAAAGAGGGTGTGGTTAACTGGGCGATCAGTGCAAATCTTTACAGAGAACGTGGTATTTGGGTCTTGAAGAATGTTGGGAGTTCACCTTCTTACTAAATTTTTTCCTTTAGAGGCTTATTAAAGTGTATGATATTATCCATTCTCTTTTCTATAGCTGCTAGAGTTTGAGATATGTTTCATAGGATAACTGAGGCAACGCTGGCAGCTGAAATGAAAATAGTGATAGAAAGGAAAAAGTCATCCATCGAGTAGCAGGTACAAAGGAAAATAGAAGGGAGAGGGATCACAGATTCAGGGTCAGCCCAACCAAATATCATGCCTTAGGAAATTAACACAGACAGTTATTGTTCACAGAGTTGCCAAAACATATTCCTAGTGAGGTGAGTGAATAATGTGTTGTATGCTTTTTGGCTTACAGATGTAAAGAAAGACATCAGCTATAAATTGTGTCTTGTGTATATTTCTTTCTTCACACCTGAATTACAGCTATACCTGCATTTGCCCATCTCTAAAGTACGATTGATAACCCATAGCTCACACTTCACTGGTGTGCAATGGGGATGCAATAGTAAATATTGTTTTTTGATAAAGCTACCCAAATAAGTAGTTTCTATACTTAGATGCATTAACAACGAAATGGTTTAAGCTTAGAGGCTATAGACTGCAAAGCGTGTTTAAATCACTGGTAAACAAAAGAGCACAAAAATTGCTGTGAACGCTGAGGTAAAACGCACACTCAGATATAAGTGGCTGCCTTATTGTTGGCTTTGATTGTTTTGTGGTTTCTTTCACAATGGCTAAGTTTACATGTATATATGTATAAACGTCTGTATATGTAAACATATATATATATATATAAATAAATTTATATATATGTTTCCTTTCCCTGAAAGTCTCCTTTGCCTCACCTGTTCATCTCTCCCCCTCTCCCCTTGACAACTGCTAACTGATCTTTTTACTGTCTCTATAGTTTTGCCTTTTTCAAAATGTCATATACTTGGAATCATGTAGTATGTAGACTTTTTCTGGCTTCTTTTACTTAGCAATATGCATTTAAGGTTCCTCCATGTCTTTTGTGACTTGATAGATCATTTTCATTGCTGAGTACCTTCTATTGTGTGGATATATGAAGGGCATCTTGGTTGCTTCCAGTTTTTGGTGATTATGAATAAAGTTGCTCTTAATGATATACACACACACACACACACACACACACACATATGTATATGTATATGAAGTGTCTGTGGCACAAAGGATCTATGAAATGTGAGCTGAAGATAGCATAACGGCATTAGGGGAGCTGACTTTCTGAAGGGTAAGGAGACGGCTTGGGAAGAAAGAAGAAGTTTGCAGAAAGACAGCCATATCCTATTGTCTGGGAGTCATATGCTCATATTTCACTTTTATGAGAAAAAGGAAATCAAATAAGAATACATTTTTATACACACACACACACACACACACACACACACACACACACTCACACATATATCCAAGTAAGTGCTTAAAAAAAAACTCTAGGGCAAGATGTAGAGTTGCATTTATTCTGCCCAGTGACCCACTCTTGACATGTGCCTCCACACAGGGGTGACAGCCCTGCAGCATATACAGCAGCAACTCATCTGTTCAGATTGTGCACAGAGGGGTAAAGAAGTGGGCTGGCATTTCATGGAGCACCCTCTGCAAGAGCCGGCGCACTGCCCTAGGCACTTCACGTATGCTGTGCAGCCTAATCTTCTAGACAGCTCTGAGGAATTCGGTGATCCTCTCTTAAAGATGACAAGCCCCGGAAGGTGTAGTGAATGACCAAGATCAGTCTCCCAGGGCATGTCGACCCAGTGAGTCAAACCCAGTCCTCTTAATTTCAAATCCATTGTTTATTCTTAACCCCTTCTTAATGTTCTATGTCATTAAGACAGGGTTAAATCATATTTGTTATACTTTATTGAAGGAGGCAGGGAAGTGTTTGGACATTTTAGAGAGTGAACTCTTTTTTTTTTCGGTACGCGGGCCTCTCACTGCTGTGGCCTCTCCCGTTGTGGAGCACAGGCTCCGGACTCGCAGGCTCAGCGGCCATGGCTCACGGGCCCAGCCGCTCCGCGGCATGTGGGATCTTCCCGGACGGGGGCACGAACCCGTGTCCCCTGCATCGGCAGGCGGACTCTCAACCACTGCGCTACCAGTGAAGCCCAAGAGTGAACTCTTTTTGATGGTTCTCTCAACCTGGGTGCTCTTCCAACACTCAGTTCACGAAGACTTCGAGTTGCTACACTTGTACTCTGTATGTGATTATTCTTTGCTGCAGAGTGGAAGTTGATACAGTCTTTCTTGGACGACATCCATGGCAGTTTGGTTTCTTAAACGCCAAAATGACTATAATAAATCTGTTTTCCCTTTGAGACATGAGCATAGATGATGGCAAAAAGTGGAATTGTGGTATACTTGGGAAATGCAAAAAAGCTTTCTCTTACTCTGAAAATGAAATTAACATTAAGCAAAGAGTTTAGAATATGGAAACGTGGATAAAAGTGTAGTTCTTCAATTTCTTAATTGTTATTTACTATTGCAGACATTCGCTGATATATGGTCTTTAGCCTTGATATACATGTAGATTTGTAAAAATCAGAGTTAACATTGTATTTATCTACCTATAGATATTTCTACTGACAGTTGATTATACCTTTAGTCTGTTGTAGTAAGCATAGTATAAAATGTCAAGTATTTTAAGTGTCTGAAAATGATTGCTGCTTTGGGAAAGAAATTGGAAGTATAGAGTAGGTGTGATGAATGAGTGCCACTGTGTAACAAGGTGTGTGTGTGTGTTCCTCCTACACACTGTTCTAAAGCATAGCCTTCTTAAAATTGGTCACAGATTCCATCCAGGAAATTTTAAAGAAAAATCAAATTTTCCTCCTAATGCTAATACATCCTCTGAAAATACATGCACTTTTCTTATCAAGGAACACACACATTCTGCCTTCGCACTAATTAGAGGCGTGCGCTTCCTGTGGGCACACACTGCTTGGGGTACAGCCTGAGCAGAGCCCCACATGCATTGCAGCCCTCGTGGGCGACCTTGCACAGCCATGTGCAGTGGAACTGGCCGTGGAGGGCAGAGGAGCCAGGCTTCTCTGCAGGCCCTGTTCTGGGCTGGCTCTGGGAGCTGGGTTCAAAGCAGAGGGTATGATGTAAACTGTCACTGGGCAGATCTGCCTTAGGGAGAAAAGGACAAAGTGAACCTAAGAAAACCAACTCTCACTTACTCTGGTGAGCAAGAGGACCCTGTTACCACGGCCTCCCCAATCTCCTTGCTTTCCACCTCTGGCCAGGAATTCATTCGGGCTTCAGACCAGTCCTGAGTAGAAGAGACATGAAAAAGAAGGGGGAAAAAGGATTCTAATGGAGATGTTGCCTGAGGGGAGGAATCCCTGTCCAAACTGGACAAGAGGTCGGCCACCCAGAAGCAACAAGGGTTGCTGAGAAAACCAGCCAGAGTGAGGAGCACTTAACACCTAGACCCTTTCATAGAGAGAAGAGCCCTTCTCAAAAGGTGGAAGGACACATGCAATCCCAAAGGTCTTGGATATACCTCTAGGAATTTGAGTAGCTACGGACCCCAAATGAAAGCAAATAGGACTGAGAACCACAATGAAGTTCACTGTTTCAGCGCTCTGGTTGCCATGATGTCGGGGAAGATAGGCTGTATGCCAAGTACTGTGCTATATAGTAGAGCAAGGGGTTCAAGCCAGCTAGCTTCCTTTTACTTTCCTGAGAACTCTCCACCTGTTTTGTCCCTTGCAGTCTGATGGAGAGATTCCAGAAACGCAGTAAAGAGAGAAACTATGCACTAAACGATAGTGAGATTTGTAGTCTCCTTTGAAATTTCCCAGGAGTACCCCTCCAGGTACTGAAAATCTTGTCAGCCATGAACCAGCTACATCATATCTGGACAGATAAAAAGGATTCTTTGGTATCTGTTTTTCCCCTGCTTTTCTCTTCATATCCAATAACTCCAGCCCTTGGTTCCTTAACATCATGGAAGAATCCATCTCTGTGGGGACACACATCCTAATTACCTTCCTCTGATGCAGAGAATGCTTTAGTACAGTCTTCACAAGGATATTTTGTGTAACTATTAATATTTTGAAGTCTTTGGAAATCTGGAAAAGTATGATACTCTGTGAAGTGAAAAATACTTTTTTTTTTTAGGTATAACTCTGCTCATGCAATTGGGAATTGAAAAGTAAAAGAAATTGCCTCTTATCATACACCATGATCAAGTGGGTTTATCTCAGGGATGCAAGGATTCTTCAATGTATGCAAATCAATCAATGTGATACACCATATTAACAAATTGAAGGAGAAAAACCATATGATCATTTCAATAGATGCAGAAAAAGCTTTCGACAAAATTCAACACTGATTTATGATAAAAACTCTCCAGAAAGTGGGCATAGAAGGAACCTACCTCAACATAATAAAGGCCATATATGACAAACCCAGAGCAAATGGTGAAATCATTCTCAATGGTGAAAAACTGAAAGCATTTCCTCTAAGATCAGGAACAAGACAAGGATGTCCACTCTCGCCACTATTATTCAACATAGTTTTGGAAGTCCTAGCCATGGCAATCAGAGAAGAAAAAGAAATAGAAGGAATACAAATCAGAAAAGAAGAAGCAAAACTGTCACTATTTGCAGATGACATGATACTATACATAGATAATCCTAAAGATGCCACCAGAAAACTACTAGAGCTAATCAGTGAATTTGGTAAAGTAGCAGGATACAAAATTAATGCACAGAAATCTCTTGCATCCTATACACTAATGATGAAAGATCAGAAAGAGAAATTAAGGAAACAATCCCATTCACCATTGCAACAAAAAGAATAAAATACCTAGGAATAAACCCTCCTAAGGTGGTAAAACACCTGTACTCAGAAAACTATAAGACACTGTTGGAAGACATAAAAAATGACACAAACAGATGGAGAGATATACCATGTTCTTGGATTGGAACAATCAATATTGTGAAAATGACTATACCACCCAAAGCAATCTACAGATTCAGTCCACAGAACTAGAACAAACAATCTTAAAATTTGTATGGAGACACAAAAGACCCTGAATAGCCAAAGCAATCTTGAAGGAAAAAAAATGGAGCTGGAGGAATCAGACTCCCTGACTTCAGACTATACTACAGTAATCAAGACAATATGGTACGGGCACAAAAACAGAAATGTAGATCACTGGAACAGGATAGAAAGCCCAGAGATAAACCCAAGCACCCATGGTCAACTAATCTATGACAGAGGAGGCAAGGATATACAATGGAGAAAAGACCGTCTCTTCAATAAGTGGTGCTGGGAAAACTACAAAGCTACATGTAAAAGAATGAAATTAGAACACTCCCTAACACCATACACAAAAATAAACTGGATTAAAGACCTAAATGTAAGGCCAGATAGACACTATAAAACTCTTAGAGGAAAACATAGGAAGAACACTCTTCGACATAAATCACAGCAAGATCTTTTTTGATCCACCTCCTAGAGTAATGGAAATAAAACCAAAAATAAACAAATGGGACCTAATGAAACTTAAAAGCTTTTGCACAGCATAGGAAACCAGAAGCAAGATGAAAAGACAGCCCTCAGAATGGGAGAAAATATTTGCAAACAAATCAATGGACAAAGGATTAATCTCCAAAATATATATACAGCTCATGCAGCTCAATATTAAAAAAACACAGGCTTCCCTGGTGGCGCAGTGGTTGAGGGTCCACCTGCCGATGCAGGGGACACGGGTTCGTGCCCCGGTCCGGGAGGATCCCACATGCCGCGGAGCGGCTGGGCCCGTGAGCCATGGCCGCTGAGCCTGCGCGTCCGGAGCCTGTGCTCCGCAATGGGAGATGCCACAACAGTGAGAGGCCCGCATACCGCAAAAAAAAAAAAAAAAAAAAGAAAAAATTAAAAAAACAAACAACCCAATCCAAAAATGGGCAGAAGACCTAAATAGACATTTCTCCAAAGAAGACATACAGATGGTCAAGAGGCACATGAAAAGCTGCTCAGCATCACTAATTATTAGGGAAATGCAGATCAAAACCACAATGAGGTATCACCTCACACCAGTTAGAATGGGCATCATCAGAAAATCTACAAACAACAAATGGTGGAGAGGGTGTGGAGAAAAGGGAACCCTGTTGCACTGTTGGTGGGAATGTAAATTGATATAGCCACTATGGAGAACAGTATGGAGGTTCCTTAAAAAACTAAAAAATAGAATTACCATATGACCCAGCAATCCCACTACTGGGCATATACCCAGCGGAAACCATAATTCAAAAAGATACATGTACCACAGTGTTCACTGCAGCTCTATTTACAATAGCCAGGACATGGAAGCAACCTAAATGCCTATCGACAGATGAATGGATAAAGAAGTTGTGGCACATATACACAATGGAATATTACTCAGCTATAAAAAGGAACGAAACTGGGTCATTTGTAGAGACGTGGATGGACCTAGAGACTGTCATACAGAGTGAAGTAAGTCAGAAAGAGAAAAACAAATATTGTATGTTAACGCATATATATGGAATTTAGAAAAATGGTACAGATGAACCTGTTTGCAATGCAGAAGTAGAGACACAGATGTAGAGAACAAATGTATGGACACTAAGGGGGGTAAGGAGGGGTGGGATGATTTGGGAGATTGGGATTGACATATATACACTAATATGTATAAAATGATAACTAATAAGAACCTGCTGTATAAAAAATAAAAATGAAATTAAAATTAAAAAAAAAATAAAAGAAATTTCCCCTTAATTTTCATGCTCTTGTATAGTAAAGGTTTTCCTCCTGATTCTCATTTGATTCCCTAATGTGTTCACGTGACTGTTTTTATAGCCCTAGTAAGGCAGACACTGTAGCATTAGATTTTGATGATCACTGAAACTATTTATTCTCTACAACTAGAATACTTTTCTCCAGAGACCAGCATCAGGCCTGGCAGCAGAGTCACAGGAGTCTTACTTGAAACTGCCTTCTCATAAACCCATTCCTTCAGGGATAGATGTGTCACTCACTTTACATGAGAAAATGTCCCCATCAGATTTACCTATAAACATAGCCTGGTTGAACTAAATGGTAGCACATGGAAGAAACCTGGGAGATATTTTTCTTAAATGCTTCTCTTGGGAGCAGCATTAGGACCATTCGTGTGGTTTAAATATTTTAGCTGCAGAATCCTTTCTTCACCTGGAAGTACCTGCAGAAGCCTGGCAAGTAAGAGGCCCCTGAGGCGCCCTCACTGTGCCCCAGGCTCCAGAGCACACAGTCTAAAATCCACATTCCAAGGAAGAATATTTTGAATTGTGCAGAAAGTGATTATTTTCTTCTTACGTTAATTCTTGTCAGAGCTGTGCCAGAGTCCGTAACTGGATTGTTGACATAGAAAGTGTGAGAAGAGTGAAATGAAGGGAAAAAGTTTGAATTCCATCAGTGAGTTTTCACTTTCTTGAATCTTTTGAAACTCTGTAGTATTGCCTTTGGAGGGAGTTTCTCTTTTATCAGTGGATTATTGAAACAAACAAGCAAGCAGATATGTCTGTTTATTGTTATGGGGTGTAGATGTTACAGGTTCCCATGCATCGTTTCCTGGAAAGTGTCAAACTTGACAGATAAGAACCAGATGCCAAATGAAATTTTTATGGCATCTCAAGATGTCAAGTAAAATGATAAATCCTTGACATGGTTTGGTGGCCAAAAGTGGTAAGGACAGGTTGGAGACTTAAACGTTTATTGTGAAAAACTGAGAAGTGAGATTTTAAAAGTCCGGATCCTGACTGATCCCTAGAAACTTACTTTTCTCAGCTGAGGACCCAAGAATAACGCCACTGGACCCGAAGCCTGTCTGTTCCTCATGGAGGGCAGAGATTCAGGCAAAGTGAAGTCATATGGGAGGCCCCCTACCTGTAAAGCAGGGTCAGTTCTGACATTCTATACCTCGTGTCAGCCAGTTCTCCCTCATGAAATCCGTGTGTGCTGTCTTCTCAGAAAGGACTCAGGGTACAGTTTGTACTGCAGGCATTACAAAGCTATCTGCTCAGCATAACAATCTCTAAAACGTCTCTGTGTGAGGACGTATAACTGTGGCCACACTTCTGCGGTCAGCTTTCCCACTTGGTAATAAAACTGATACTTTGATTTAAAAAAAAAAAGTGTTTCCTGGCTTTTCCTTAGTAATTTGCAAGTTTGGGGTTTCTTAGTTGTCTGATAGTCGCTCTGCAGAAACAGAACGGCCCTCTCACCCACCCAACATTTGACTCAGATACTGAGACTGATAACACCACACGTGCACCAAGAAGATAGGAAAGGGTACTCACATAGTGAGGTTTTCTGGGGATAAAAGGGTGGACCCCAGTAGGTCCAAAAATGACTTCAGAGAACAGTTAGGGGTGATTGATCGGCTTTGGTGTCTATTGTGGTTGGGGGGTGGGGCTGGAGCGTTGTCCACGCGGGCGGGGGCTTGTGTGGTTTGAGCTTCCACCAGCATCAAGGGAGAGAGGACTCAGACTTTCTTGTATATTTTCTTCCAGGTGTGGGGCAAGCAGGGAAGAGGGAGTGGTGGGGCTTGAGAGCTGTCAGCAGTCACACATCAAAAATGGAGTCAGACTCCAGTGCGTTAGTCTAGCATTTTGCTTGAGTCATAGCCCACATTTCAAGCACAGACATTTTCCTTTGGCACACTGTGAAACTCAGTCACTTATTGAAAACAAAATGTGTTTGAACAATATGCTTACAGCATTTATAATCTTTCTTGGCATCAGTTCTGTGCTGAGGAACCCACTGTGGGCCAAGGTGCTTGAGCTCATGCGTACAGAACACTGTGGTAATAGATGACAAGGATGAGTGTGGCCCCGCTCTGTTTTAACCTTGTCTTTGTTCTATAAAACTCCATTTAAATGATCTGGATTTGTTGCCCTTGGGTCCTCCTCTCTCCTTCCCACACTTTCTACCTCCCACCTCCACCCTACTGCCAGGACAGGGAATTGAAAGAGAAGTATTCCCTGTATGCTCTTGATAATGGTTTTATTGTCATAAGCGGGGCAAGAAACAATCACTTCTTTTCTAGTTGATGTCCTCCAAAGTAGAAACAGATAATATACAGCAACTCAAAATAGTAGGTCCACCCCACTAAGCTAACTCAGGGTGTATTTTGCATTTCTGTGCATTTGTGTCTCTTTGTTTTGGCAGAAAGTTCCATTGCTAGATGTTTTTTATTTTATCCTGTCCATCTGAGTTTTTCCTTTGCTATGGTGGATGGGCAGCAACTCCTGTTTGGAATATTTCTAATCAGACATCATTACAATTGTGTTCTTTCTTGATCATTGGAGTTTCTAAGGGTTGGCTGTGCTCAGAATCATTCCCTAAGGAAATTCTGACCCTTCCTTAGGTGTTCCATCAAATCATCTCTGAGTGGAGGGAGGTTAACAGTTTATTTAGTAGAGAATCTTGATTAGCTCCTTAGTTTTCATAAGAGGATGTCAGCCTATTGATGGCTTTTTAAAGGACATGAACTTTTCCCCTTATTTAGCAAAAGAGAATGATTACACGCCAGCCTCAGCCTGTTTGCTAGAAAACTCTCATTAAAAGTTCATTGGGAGGGCTTCCCTGGTGGCGCAGTGGTTGAGAGTCCGCCTGCCGATGCAGGGGACACGGGTTCATGTCCCGGTCCGGGAAGATCCCACATGCCGCGGAGCGGCTGGTCCCGTGAGCCATGGCCACTGAGCCTGTGCGTCCGGAGCCTGTGCTCTGCAACGGGAGAGGCCCCAGCGGTGAGAGGCCCGCGTACCGCAAAAAAAAAAAAAAAAGTTCATTGGGAGAAATTATACACATAATAGATTCCCAGAAGATGTGCAGTCTGTCCATCTGGCTTGGTGGTTCTCAACCTCATCTATCAGGCCTTAATATAAAAAGGCCACCTTTACTATCCTGAAATGAAATTCCTAATAATGTAACTTACCCACACAAATTACTCTGAACATTAATAAGAATGTCTTAACCATATATAAAGAATACACAGAAGGAAAGAGAGTATAATGAAAATCATACGTATTTCAGTATGTACATGCTGGAGCAGAACTTTTCAGAAGAGAGAATGAAATAGTTGCCTGTCTACAGCTATAGGGAGAATCATCATGCTGGGACAGCTGCATACAGATGCAGAGTGACACATGGGTGTTTTGCTGATAACTGAGATATCACAAGGGTATGCCCTAGGCGATATGATTTTCTAAAATAGTGAACAACTCTTAGTAAAATTCCGTACGAAACAAAACAGTTGTCTTCTTTTGGTTTCTATTGTGTTAGCATTCTTGGAAAATTCAGTGTATCTTGACACAAAACAAACAAAAAATTTTGTTTATATGTAAAACAGTTAGATTCTAGACTTAGAGTTTTATAAACAAGTTTTTCACTTATGTACATCAGGGCACTCAGATATACAGGATTTAGGGCAGTTCTTTGCAGTTGGTGGCTGTCCTGTACATTGCCTGGCCACTGCCCAGCAAAGGCCAGTAGTGTCCCCCTGTCCTGGGGCAACCAAAAATACCTGCATGCGTTTCTAAATTGCTCCCTGAAAGGTTGTCCTGTCTCCATTAAAAACCACTGCTCATCTACTCTAAGTCTTATACCTGGATCAAGGTATCAAGGGAGAAAATCAGAAAAGTGAATGTCTGCATTTTGAAGAATCTCTTTATTAACTTTTACTTTTTATGCAAAGTTTATAAAATACACGTACAACGGTATTAAAAGTATCACCAGGTAAGTCATTAAGTGTTAGTCTTAATTTCTGCAGGAAAATTTCCATTAGATCTCAGGGCCTAGAGAAGCTAGAGTTCATTTTAGTATTTCATCTTTTGTTAGGCTGCATTTCCTTTTTAGTTTTGATGCTAGGAAGCTTAGAGCCATATTTGCAGCCCACTTTTAAAAGTTATGAGGATATATATACATAATATATCTCCTCTCCTGACCTCATATCACTTTTTGTTTCCTATTTTCTCCTTGCTTGAGTTATGTTTCTAATTTTTAAATGCTTCCATTGATGCCTCAGAGCCTTCTGAAAATGAGTATATGTAAATAAATAAAGTGAATAAAAATATTTGGGAGCTCTATCTGAAAGTGTTGGTACATTAATGTTATTTGTAGGCATGAAAAAAGTGGTGCTACACCCCATTAGTTCTGCCTGCAAAAATGAGTGTCTGCAGAATCCCAAATTGTTCCATAAATAAGCCATTCTACTTGCTTCCTAAAGTTTTTCCACCCTTATTTTCAGAACTAAAATTAAGAAGCATGCAAATTTTATAAATTACTATTTTTCATCTTTTGAAAATGAAAAAATCACCCAAATGTTTATACAAACATAAAGAAGAATGAAAGTGAAAAGCCATATTCACCCAAATTCTCACTTACTTACACATTATATGTTATCTTTCTTTTTTTTCCTGGCCTTTGCCCATCTCCTGAGTAATTTAATATAGATTTTTTGTGATTATAACTTACTTTAATGTCTTTTCTGGAAGTAGATAAAAGTATATTTATCCATAAATGCATAGTATATAAACAATGCTGCCTTATTATAATACAGTTTTTTTAAAAATTTGGATTATTTTAAATAAATTCATGGGCCTGGAATTACTTGATCAAGAGGAAGAACATATTTTTTGTGAGATTGCCTTCTGGAGGAGTTTTGCAAGAGCTGCTATTGGACAATGAACTTTATAAACTTCTTTCCTTAAAAAAGAATTCTTGAGCCCTCTGCTGGAAACGTTTAGTGTTTCTATGGAGTAGTAATATATGGGCGTTTTACAATTCTAAATGTAAGATTTTTTTTAAACGAAAACAACCTGATAGCAAAAATATATGGCCTTTGTGGTTAATTTCAAGATAAAAGCATAACTAGCCAAACAAAACTTTTGAGAAGATTTATACTGCAAGTCGATATTCCATTTGAGTAGAATAATGATGCTAATATTCAAATGAAGGGCTAATTCAAAGGCACTGAATGTCCTAAGTTAATTTGTGAATATTTTATCTCCTTTGTATACTTCATAAAAACCATCCATTTGTAGTTTGTTCTCAAGTTGAGATCCATTAATTCATCAAGTAGTTAATGAGCACCTACTATGTGTTAAGGACTCACTAGGTGTTAGGGCTGCATTGATGGAAATCACGCAGTGAATGCTTTCTCAGAGTGGCTTGAAGAGTGAACGGAAATGCCAGGTCAACACACCATTGCATTTATTGGAAATGGATTACCAGGGGCCTGAATTGTTTGTGTATGGAGCATGGTGAAGCATCTGAGGACGTTCAGTGCTCCAAAAGGTACACTAGTTCAGATAGGAGAAAGAGTAATCGAGCTGTAATACTTCATAGAGTACTACCTGCATTTTACTTTGCAGGGATATACGGTAATTGAATAGATGTAGCTCTTGAAAAACTGATTATAGCCATTCATCCTTGTGTTAGCATATATCTGTCAGGGTAGAAATGGTTTGGCACAGCCCAAAGAGTATAGGCACTGACCTTAGAGGCAACCAAGCTTGATTCCAGCCTGTGGCAGCTTTGGAGACCTGTTGATTAAATTCCACTATAAGTATCAACTCTGCTAGTTGTTGCTGGGAAAAGTTACTGTTATCACTTCAAATCCATGATTCCCAAATCTCAGATGGATGCACATCCTAGCCAGGCAGTGCTAATCTGTTTCCGTAGAAATTAGCTTTCCTCCTCTCCCTGATAAATTTTTCATTTCTTCTCCTCTCTTTTCAAACCCTTCCCCTCTCATTACCCTACCTCTGGTCAAATACCGCAAGGGAGACTCACCTTCCACTGAGAAAATAGATACAGACAGGAAGATCTTCATCTTTTCACCATCGAATCTCCAAACCTCCATGTTTCTGTGCACTCACTTTGTTGGAAGAAGTAACCTTGCTTTGTCAAAGGTTAATCTCTCCCCTGAAGCTCTGGATCCTACTCCCTCTTTTCCCCTCAGACATCACTCCTGAATCTTCATTTCTGTCTCTTCTATCATCAGTTTCTCCTTCTCCACTGGAACATTCCCACCAGTATGTAAACATGCTTTATTGTTCTCTCAGAATCCTTTTCTTGTTCTTCTATTCTTCTTCAGCTACCATTTATTCCTCTACTTTTCCTTCGCAGCAGAACTTACGAAAAGAGTTGTGTAAACTTACTCACTTTTCCTCATTTTTTACTCACTTTTCCACTCATCAAGTCTGGAGACTTCCATCTTCAGCATTCCACTGAAACTGTCCTTGACAGTCACAGATATTGTGAAACCAATTGAATGATATCCTTGTGACCTCTCAGCTGCATTCAACACAGTCAACCTGCCTCTCCATCGAAGCCTTTTCTCTCTTGGCTTTTGTGACACCACACTCTGTGGGTTCTTATTCTGTGCCCCCCAGCTCCCCTCCCCATCATTCCTTTCCAGATGTCTTTGCTTGCTCCTCCCTCCGTAGGCTCTGAATTCCTCAGGTGTCAGGACCCTTCTGTTTAGTCTAACCAGCTTCCTTCCAGACCCATGTTATATGGTACAGCCTTATGCTGTTGACTGCCAGCCCCCGTCTACACTCCAGACTAGGGATCAGCAAACTTCTTCTGTGAAGGGTCAGATAGCAAATAATTTAGGCTTTGCAGGCCATATACAGCACTGTTGCAACTACTCAACTCTGCTGTTGTAGCATGAAAACAGCCAGAGACAAATATGTAAATGAATGAGCATGGCTATGTTCAAATAGAACTTTATTATGGATACAGAAATTTGAATTTCATATTTTTTTTACATATCACAGTATATTATTCATCATTTGGGTTTTTCCCAACTATTAAAAAAAGATTAAAACCTTTCTTAGACATTAGCACCCAAAAATGAAATACTTAGGAATAAATCTAGCAAAATATGGACAAGATCTATATGAGGAAAATTACAAAACTCTGATAGAAGAAATCTCAAAGAACTAAATAAATGGAAAGATAGTCCATGTTTATGGATAGGAAGACTCAATACTGTTAACATCAGTATGTCAGTCTTTCCTCCTTGATCTGTAGATTCAGTGCTATCCTAATCATAATCCCAGTAAGTTATTCTGTGAATATTGACAAACTGTTCCTGACATTTCTATGGAGAGAGGTAAAGGACCTTGAAGAGTCAACACAGTACTGAAGAAGAATAAGGTTGGAGGACTGACATTACCTGACCTCCAGAGTTACTATAAAGCTACAGTAATCAAGACAGTGTGGTATTGTCTGGAAAGAATAGACAAATAGATCAATGGAACAGAATAGAGAGCCCAGAAATAGACCTACATAGATATAGTCAACTGATTTTTGACAAAAGAGCAAAGGCAATGCAATGGAGCAAAAATAGTCTTTTCAACAAATGGTGCTGGAACAGCCGAACATCCACATGCAAAAAAAAAATGAGTCTAAACATAGACCTTACACCCTAAACAAAAATTAACTCAAAATGGGATCACAGACCTAAATGTAAAATGCAAAACTATAAAGCTTTTAGAAGATAACATGAGAACACTTAGATGACTTTGGATATGGTGATGACTTTTTAGATACAACACCAGAGGCATGACTCATGAAAAAAATAATAAGGTGAATTTCATTCATATTAAAAACTGCTCTGCAAAAGTCAATATCGAGAGAATGGGAATCAAGCCACAGATTGGGAGAAAATATTCACAAAAGACACAGCTTACAAAACTGAGCATATTCTGACCATATAATCTAGCAATCATGCTCCTTGGTATTTACCCAAAGGGGTTGAAAACTTAACATTCACACAAAGTAGGCAAATGGATAAACTGTGATAAACAATGGAATAGGATTCAGCACTAAAAAGAAATGACCTATCAAGCCATGAAAAGGCATGGAGGAACCTTAAGTGCATATCACTAAGTGAAAGAAGCCAACCTGAAAAGGATACATACTTTGGGATTCCAACTACATGACATCCTGGAAAAAGCAAAACTATGGAGACAGTAAAAAAGATCAGTGGTTGTTAGGGGCTTGGGAGAGGAAGGGATGAATAGGCGGAGCACAGAGGATGTTTAGGGCAGTGAGAATACTCGGTATGCTACTGTAATGGTGGGTACATGTTGTTATACATTCATCCAAACCCAACACCAGGATTAAACCCTAATGTAAACTGTGGGCTTCAGGTGATAATAATGTGTTAATATAGGTTCACCGATTGTAACAAGTGTACCACTCTGGAGGGAAACATTAATAATGGGGGAGGTTATGCATGTGTAGGGGAAGGAGGTATGTGGGACTCTATACCTTCTGCTCCATTTGTTGTGGACCTAAGAGTGCTCTAAGAGATCAAGTTTATTAATGAAAAATTTAAATTTAAATTTAAAAAACGCAAGTAAAAATTTTATCTTAAACCATTCTTAGCTCACAGGCCACACAAGAATATGTGAAAGGAAACTTTGATCTGCTACTTATAGTTTGCCAACTAGACTCATATATTTTTGTCTACTTGATATCTCTATTTGGATGACTAATAGCCATCCAATAAGCCACAAACTTAACATATCCCCGAAATGGAACTCTTGATCTTCCCTCCAAACCTGTTTCTTCCTTTGTTTTAGTCTTGTCAGTTGATGGCACCACAGTCTACCCGGTTGGCCAAAACCTAGACTCTAAGTGCCATAAGATGAGGAAACTTGTCTTCTTTATGGTCATATCCGTAGTGCCTAGAAAGGTGCCTAGAGCACTGTAGCACTGAGAAAAGATTTGCTGTTTGAATGGGTGAATTTCTCTGCCTTCAGTTTCTTCATTTTCCATGTGGGGTTAATATTTACCTTGCAGGAGTGAGGAGTGGGGAAGAGTATAAGAAGGAGAGATAACATGTATGACATTACCTCACATGGTACCTGGTACATAGTAGGCAATGTGTGAACACTAGAAATGGGGTCATTATTTGCGAAGTAGGTTTATTTTTTCATGGAATTAACAACAACAATAATAACAATAGCAGCTACAATTTTTTACCGTGTGAAACACGCCAGGCATTATTCTAAAAATTTTACCAGGATTATCTCATTTTATCTTTATGAAGACTTTAAGAAAATAGATAGTAGTCATCTCATTTTTTTATACGATGATGCTAAAAACATACGTGTCAGTGACTTGCCCACATTCCTACAGTGGCCCCAAGAGCCATACTTTTACCTCCACTCCTTATAAAGCAAATGCAAGGAATTCTCCAAATGAACCTGGAATTGGATATTAATGATGTATTTTTTCTTGAAAAAAATTATTCTACAGCTTCCTTCAATGAAATGAGGCATCCCTAGCCAAGTGCTCCTACAGTATCCTGTGTCCACGCTATCTTAGCATGGATTACACCACAGCATAATGATTCCTTTTGGATCTTTGCTTCTGCCTCTACTCAAGCACCCAGCAGTGACCCAGTAGTAGCCAACTACAAATGAACATTGGCACCAGCCCTATTCATTCTTCTGGAGGCCATCCATCTTTGGATATCAGTATTTTATTTTAATTTTTATTTATTTATTTTTGGCTGTGTTGGGTCTTCATTGCTGCGAGGGCTTTCTTTAGTTGCAGTGAGCAGGGGCTACTCTTCAATGCGGTGCGCAGGCTTCTCATTGTCGTGGCTTCTCTTGTTGTAGAGTATGGGCTCTAGGCGCGTGGGCTTCAGTAGTTGTAGCTCACGGGCTCAGTGGTTGTGGCTTGCGGGCTCTAGAGCGCAGGCTTAGTAGTTGTGGCACACGGACTTAGTTACTCTGCGGCATGTGGGATCTTCCTGGACCAGGGCTCGAACCTGTGTCCCCTGCATTGGCAGGCGGATTCTTAACCACTGCGCCACCAGGGAAGCCCCGGATATCAGTATTTTAAAGTAATGTTTATTTCTTCTTTGGCCATGCTAGCGTTGTAAGAAACTAGCTCTGTATGGAGACACCCAGATTCATTAGTAAAGCTTAATGCGATGAAACCTCCCATGTTCATCACACTTGAAAGAGCACTGGTGATAAAAGTGAGTCTTAATAATTAATTTGACTTTTCTTATAACCTGTAATGACCTTCATGTTTCATCATATTTAATTGCTGGGACTGCTTTTTTCTAGTTAGAAACTATCAAAAACTTGTTCTGCCTTTTCAAATAATTAGGCCAAATTTTTAAAGTAATGTTAAGTATATATAATTCATCTTTACACTTTGTTAAATATTTTGTTAATTTAAACACTGAAGAAAACTATGCTGGACATGACTGTCTGACAGAACTATTGATCTTAGAGCTTTGAAATGCCAGAATTATGCTAATGCAGAAGGGGCTAAAAGAAAATGGGGCTTGCTCATATGAGGGGACAAAGTTTTTTCATACGAAGAATTATTTCACAGTTTCAGTGGAATAGGGCATCTCCAGCCAAGTGTTCCTAGAGCAACTTGTGCCCACCCCATCTTAGTATGAATTATACCACAGCTTAATAATTCCATCTGATTCCTTCTCTCTCTACTTGAGACCTAGCTCAAGTATTTAATCCATCACCCTTCCACATGCCCCAAAATGGGAAAGGAAGAATGAGTAGCAACATCTACAGACCTTCAGGTTGCATTAATGGTAATAAATAAAATTTTTGCAGGACAGCATGTAATGCAAATATAATTACATTCCTAGTAGTGTAATACTAGTGTCCTTATCTATTTAAGGTTTCTTCTTGGCATCTTAGAGCCTGTGCTTCTGCTACCTGCCTGTAACCTTAGAAATTTCAAATGACCCGAATGATGATGTGTAAACTTGTGAAGGAAGATAATAGAATCTCCAGGTGATTTCCGCACCTTTCTTTTTTTTGCTAGTATGTTTTTATTATGGTTTTACCTTTGTGGTTTTTAAAATTTTTTTTAGTTTTTAATTTTTTGCGTAATGTGGGCCTCTCACTGTTGTGGCCTCTCCCGTTGCGGAGCACAGGCTCCAGACGCGCAGGCTCAGCGGCCATGGGTCACGGGCCTAGCCGCTCCGCGGCATGTGGGATCCTCCCAGACCGGGGCACGAACCCGTGTCCCCTGCATCGGCAGGCGGACTCTCAGCCACTGCGCCACCAGGGAAACCCTACCTTTGTGGTTTTTAACATTTTTTCAAAATATTCTGAAAGTCAAGTCTAGTTTTCTCTTTTTTCATATTCTAATAGAGGGAAAAGTTGATTGCTTTTTCATAAATTGAAAATAAATTAGTATTTTTAAATGTTTGACTTGAGATCTTTTAGAAATTTGTACAAGTGTACTATGTTTGGAAGAAAACCACCTGATAAAATTTGTAACTTAAGGAATCAATAGTCAAATCATGAATTTATTATATACAACATCTAACCAAAAGGTGACCTTTTTTTAGAGATATGACTACAGCTGTTAGTTGAAATGTCTATTGTGTCCTCTTATTTAACTCTTTCAGCTGGGTAATCCTTGATGAGGATTAGCATGTGACCAGGCTTCCCCATGGAGACTTTTGACATCTTCTAACATTTTCTCCAGGACCTGTATTTTTCAATCCTGTAAATTTCTTTACTAAGTATTTCCTGAGGTATTCTTCTAGAATGTTCAACAGCAATGAACATGAAATAAGATGGACCTTGCCATCAAAGTCTCATAGGTAAAACATAAGATAAAACACTCTCACATAACTCATTCAGGGCAAAAGCACTTAGTCACATGAAAAAGAAATAGATAACAGTTAACATTTATTACAGATTTATATAAACATATACTGTGCTAAGAGCCATGGTGGCGTATACTCTGATTGCCTGCACAATCCATTTCCTCTTTTTTCTTTATATAGAGCTCCAATTTAATTTGGGACAATAGTGCATCTAGCTTTTCTCTTTTTTTTGCTATTAACTTGTGTGCATCTAGCTTTAAAAACTCAATTTCCCAGGTTCTTTTACCGCTTTGAGTAGCCACATGACCTAGACCTGGCAGATGAAATGTCAGTGGAAGTCTGTGTGGTAGTGTTCATATGAAACCTGTTATTTTCTAATAAATAATGACAGACTCAGCTGGTATACTATTTCTGTTTCTTTGTCCTCTCTTTTCTTTCTGCTTTGAGTGCAGATGCAGAACCTGGAGGTGTGGCAGCCTTTTTGTGACCATGAAACTACAGGCTAAGATTGGCCAAGTAGGAAAATGCAAGGAGCCTGGTTTGTTGGCACTCCAAGCTACCTAATTCATGTTTCGTGAGAAAAATAAGTTCCAAATTGTTTAAACCATTTTTCTTACACAGCCATACACAAATGTTATAATACATATGCATTTTCCTAGTCCTTAAAACAATCTTTTGAGATAGATATTATAATTTAATCATATCATTGAGGAAACTACTCAACTGATAATTGAGTAGTTTTCACAATATCATTCTGCCAGCTAGTGTAGGAGCCAGGATTTGAAGTCAGGTGGTGTGACCTAGAGCCCATGGGCTTAGTTCATCAGACATCTCTGGTGGTTTGGAGTCCCAGGAGGTTAATCCCAATTGCATATTGGGGTGAAAGAAAATCTTGCAACACTTTATATAGGAAATGGACTTACAGTTGAGTTTTGAGGAATGGGTAGGATTTTGACATATAGAGATTGAAGAAGTGGGAGAAGGGCATTCAAGGTAGAGAAAAAGGTATTGCCTATATGTGGAGAACAATGGGCTGTTGGCTTTAGCAAAGGAAACATAAGGTTGCAGAATTGGAAATAAGTTTTATAAACTAGGTTGGGACCACATCATGAGAGTTTCTGAATACAAAGACAAAAAGTTTGAACTTCTAATATTCATAAATTGGGACCTGATTTATGGAGAACTACTGAATTCTGATCAGTGTCACTCGGATCAAGCATTTCAACAGAAATATTTATGAACATTTCCCCAAATGATAAATACATCTAGAAAGTAGAATTCATATACTTTATTATCCTTATTTGAATTATTATTATTTTTTCTTAAAAATAAAGTGTCTGTTATAAAGATGCGGTATATGAGTAATTTAGAAAATCCTTTTACTTTAAACATAGGCGCCACCTTGTGGTTTAAAAAAATCCTTAGTGTAGTGGCTTTGAAGCAAAAAACTAAATTGATGGCAATTTCTCATAGCTAGATCTTATGGTTCAAATTCGGTCTATAAGAAGTCTCTTGAAGAACTTTATACAAAAGGTTTTATGTGTCTTGAATAAAAGTTATTTATGCTGTTGTGGCTTCCGTGGTGGCACTGTGGTTAAGAATCCGCCTGCCAGTGCAGGGGACACGGGTTCGAGCCCTGGTACGGGAAGATCCCACATGCTGCAGAGCAACTAAGCCTGTGCACCACAACTACTGAGCCTGTGCTCTAGAGCCCACGAGCCACAACTGCTGAGCCTGCGAGCCACAACTACTGAAGCCCGTGCGCCTAGAGCTCGTGCTCCACAACAAGAGAAGCCACTGCAGTGAGAAGCCCTTGCACTGCAATGAAGAGTAGCCCCCGCCCACCGCAACCAGAGCAAAGCCCACGTGCAGCAACGAAGACCCAATGCAGCCAAAAAAATAATAAAATTAGAAAATAAAATTAAAAAACAAAGTTATTTATGCTGTTGTATTCAGTTTACTTGTTTTGATTTATCAGTTCAAAATTGTGATAATTTGCCATTTTTTCTATGTTACACAGAAAAAAACATCCCAAAGAAACAAGCATAAAGAAGAACAAGTGTGCTCATTTATTCTTATAAATAGCCTTAGGCCACAGCTAATTTGCACTTACATGAGAGCTTTCAAAAGTGCTTGTGTTCCTGTGTGCATAGTTGTTTGTTTGGCTTTTACATGTTCGATTCCTTCAGGCTACTCTATCCACAAACCCAGAAGTAAGTAATTTAAACATCTCCTAAAGCAAGAAATGAGGAAGATAACTTTGAAGAACTGAGATACAAAAATTTTTTCAAGATGCCAATTCACCTATTCATAAAGCAGGAAAAAAGGTCACACTGAGACTTGCCATGGCTATTAAAGACAGGCCCTACTAGCGGCTACTCCAAGAAGCAAGGTAAAAGTGAGAGGGAAAATAAAGAGAAGAAAAGCAACAAGGAGGCAGAATTAAAAGGATGCACGGACGCTTGGTGATATGGGAGAAGGAGCTGAATAAGGAAAGGCAGGAATGCCCTGGGGTCTGTATGCTGCCTTAGTGCAAGCCCGGTGAGGCCTGGGCACTGGTGGGGAGGGCCCATCTCATCGTAGGCTGTGCAGAATCTCACCTCACCTCCTACACTCCTCTTTCATGAGTGTCTGGCCTCGTGTGCTGCCTGAGGTTGTCGCTGGGACCAGGAGCCCCAGTCTCATTCCAGTTTGGAAGGCCTTCATTAGAGATTGTGCAGATTCGACCCTGCTTGGATCGGTGGCCAGATGACACCTTTGGACTGAGTTTTCAAGAGTGCCTCCTTGCGGCAGGGCAAGTGGACCCCTTCATGCCTGAATTCTGATGCAGCAACTCTCACTGGTGTCTTTGGAGACCACCATCTTCAACTACAGTTGTAGCTTTTACCTCTGTTACTTTGTCACCACACCCAGTGTCACCCTGACTACAGCCATGGACCAGTTCTTATCCTCAGTTGATCAAAATGAGTGCAGAGTCTGAGCATTTGGGGCAGGGGTCCGCTGTAGACGTTTCCTCGGTTCACCTGGCCTAGCATGCCACCAGCTGCAGGAAAAGCTTATGTAATGAGATTGTTACCTCCCCAGCTAGTACTGTCCAGCTCCCCTCTTTCAAGTTCAGCCCCCTGTATTCTGTTACCCGGAGGTCAGGTGTGAGTGGGTGGCAGTGAGAGCATACTGTATACAGATGGCCTATGAACAAGAGGCGCCCGTGCCCCACCTGAAATTGTATCAGAACCTCTTTGTCCAATCTGAAGACACCCCCCTCTGTCTCCACCCAGGCAGGGGAGCATCGCTGAGGAGAGAGGCAATGCCCAGCCCAGTTAGGTGGCTTTAGTGGTTTTCGTCTTCCCCACTGCTTTCTGGACCACTTGGCTTTATGCATCCTGCATTTCTTGATCTCTTTTGTTATTCAGACATTTGCCTTGTCCACTGTTGATGGCTTGTCTGAGCTAAGCTCCTCCAGTCTGATGAGTGACTAGATGTGTCAACCTCCTCCTCCACCACTCTGTGCTCTGACCGTCAGGGGATACCCTTCCCTCCTGTGGGTGGTCCTGGAAGGATCCTTCCTCCCGTCTCTTCTGCTGTAAGTGCCAGACTGGACGTGGATGGGTATGCGTTTCTGCAGCACTTAAACTTAGTGATCTTAGTTGTCATCCATAAACTGATGTGGGGGAAAGCCATTCCTTCTACAAAAGGCCATTTCACCCAGTTCTTCTAGGCAGCAGATAGATTCACCATACTATACCTCGTGAGGAGATTGGACCTTTGTTATTCTGCCCAAACACACATTCTCTGGAAAAATGTATGAGGACAACCAGTCACCAAAGAGCAACAAAGCTGAATTTAAAAGACTAGTGTAAGTGGAACTTGGAAATGCTGGTTCTGTTTCTATAAGTGAGACCCAGCTTTTCTGGTAGGTTTTTTTTTTTTTCATACCACTCCCTTTATCTTTTAGAAAAACTTATGTTATAATGAGAGATGAAAAAAAAACTACAGAACGAAAAACAAGAAACAAAGACAAAAACAATCCCAGTATGGGTTTCTCTTGTGAGGTTTCTCCAGTTGGCCCGCTGGACGTGTTACACGTGCTATGGAATATTCATCTTGTCTCTCTGTGATATTTGTCTTTGTGCTAGGCATTACCGAGCCTTAGAGGTTATCATGAATGCCAGTTGTGTGAAATAAGCGCAACTGACAGGATATAAAGGCTAAGACTAGCCTTTCTAATCCATCTATTCCCCATTCTGTGCCTTAGGCCATGCCTCTTCTGTAAGAACACACTGCATCCTTGCTCCTGTAAAGGGAGCTGCAATAATTTCCTGAATGTCAGTCAAAACCTCTCTCCGTGAGGAGTTGGAGAAATTCAGATTTCTCCCTCTGACTAGACAGGAAAGGAGCTATAAAGAATTTTCAGAATAAGATGAGTGTTGGTATTTTTGCCACAAGTGCTTAGCTTTTTCACTTCTTTAATAGTTCAGAAATAAAATGTATCGTCCTTTTCCCTCTCTCCTCTCATGTTAGGCTAATTAATAAAATTAATTCTGAATTTAAAAACATATCTAGAGGACTTCCCTGGCAGTCCAGTGGTTAAGACTCTGAGCTTCCAATGAAGGGGGTACAGGTTTGATCCCTGGTTGGGGAACTAAGATCCTGCATGCTGCGCCCGGTGAGACCATAAATAAAAATAAATAATTTTTTAAAATTCTAGATATAAATTAATTCATCAGTACATTATTATAAGGTAAATTCATCAATATTAAGTGAAAGCTTTTTGTTTGGCATTGTTCTAAGTGCTGGGTATACAAAATGGACCAAGTCCCTACTCTCCTGGATCTTATATCCTAGTGAGTGGAGGAACAGAAAATCATCAAATAGACAAATAAATATGTACTATGTTGAGAGATGTTAAGTGCTGTGAAGAAGAATAAAGCAAAGTAAGGAGATTGGGAATGGGGTGGTGGACAGTGGGGTACTGTTTTACATAGGATGGTCAGAGAAGCCCTCTCAGATAAGGTGATATCTGGGCAGAGGTCTGAAGGACATGAGAGAGTGAGCCTCTCTGACGTCTTGAGGAAGAGTGATCCAGGCAGAGAAAACAGCTAGTTGTAAACACTGAGGTGCTCAGCGTATTCGAAGAACCTTATATGGTATAGTGAAGACTTCGGATTTTTTTTTTTTTTCCCCAATGAGATAAAAAGTCAGAGAGTTCTGAGTAACAGAATGACATAATTTCATTTGTGTTTTTAAAGCACCCGTTTGATTCATATTATTAAAAAACAGTGCGAGGAGGCAAAGGAGAAAGCAGTTCAACTAGTTATGTGGCTATTGCAGTAAATTTGGGAAGACAGTGATTCGGACTAGAGTGATAAGGATGGAAGTGCTACTGAGTGTGATTGGATTCTGGAACTATTTTGAAGATAGAGCTAACGAGTGGCTGATGGATCAGATGTGAGGTATGAGGAAAAGAAGAGGAATAAAGAATGACTCGGGTTTTAGTGTAAATAACTGAGAGTTGCTGTTTGCTGAAATGGTGAGATTGGGGTAGGAGCAGGTTTGGTGATTGGTGGAGAAGATGAAGAGATCAGTTTGGGGCACGTTGAGTTTGAGCTGCCCATTAGACATCCAAGTGGTGATACAGAATAGGCCATTGAATATCAGAGTCTAGAGTTCAAGGGTGAGTTTGGGGCTGGAGAAACAAATTTGAGTGTAATCAGTGTGTAGATAATTTTAAAGCCATGATATCATCCACGGAGTAAGTAGAGAGAGGAAAGCAGAGATCTGGGGACTGAGCTCTGGGCATCTCCAAAGCTTACAGGTTGGGAAGGAGATGGAAAGGGACTCGTTATTGAAGTAGAAGAAACCAAGAGAGGGAGCGTCGTCCTAGAGGGAAGGGAAGAAATCACTCCAGAAGAGGAAAGTCAGTTTTGCTAACTGCTGTTGGCTTGAGTAAGATTGAGAAATGGCTGTTGGTTTTAGGGGTCACTGGTGACCTCGATGAGAGCATTTTTAGAGGAACAGTAGAAACAGAACTCAACAGGAGTGGGTTTGAGACAGAGCAGTGCAGAGCAAACAGCAGCATTTTATATAGACAGCTTCCCTGAGGAACTTTGTTATGAAGGGGAGCATGGACGGATCTGTGGGTTCAAGGGAGGGAATTTTTCTTTCTTAAGATACGAGCTGTAATGGCATATTTGTATGCTGATGGGAGTTATCATCCAGTAGAAGCGAACAGATGATGACGCAGGAACAAGAGGGGATGGTATCAGGCAGAGGGAGGTGGGATCTAGTGCACAAGGGGAGTGTTGAGGAGAGGAAAATGAGCTGGTACAGATGTGAGTGGGTGGGTTGGTAGACTTGGTGGTGGGAGCCTTGGGAAGATCATGAGGTTGAAGTAAGGAAAGAGACGAGGGCTTCCCTGGTGGCGCAAGTGGCTGAGAGTCCACCTGCCGATGCAGGGGAGGCGGGTTCGTGCCCCGGTCCGGGAAGATCCCACATGCCGTGGAGCGGCTGGGCCCGTGAGCCATGGCGGCTGAGCCTGCGCGTCCGGAGCCTGTGCTCCATAACGGGAGAGGCCACAGCGGTGAGAGGCCCGCGTACCGCAAAAAAGAAAAAAAAAAAAAGGAAAAGAGACAAGGAGGTTGGAGGCTTGAGGAGAGAGGAGCATGGGAGAAGAAATAGAGGGTGAGAGCGAGCTGACCCCATCAGTGTTTTTCAGGCTTCCCTGCATCAGAAGCACTGGCTTCCCTGCATCAAAAACAGCAGTTGCTGGGCCTCACCTGAAAGTTTCTGATTCAGTTAGGTCTGGGGAGGTGCCCAGGAATTTGCAGTTTTCACGAGTTCCCAGGTGATGATGCTGATGCTGGTCCAGAGACTAGACCTTGGGCGTCACTGGGCTCGGGAAATGAGTTAGGATGGCTGGAGCAGCCCTAAAGGCCTCCTGTGTCTGGCAGTCTTGCATGTAAAGTGAATTTCGTCAACTTAGTTGTGTGTTTTTCTCCAGCCCTATTCACCAGCTCACGAGCTGGCAGCAGTAGGCACAAAGTTGGACCTAACCAGAAAAAAAGAATTGGTATCACCAGTGTATTGGGGAAGTTTTGCTTCTCTGTGATGCCTTTATATTCTGAAAATACTATTTCTACATATTTTATTTGAAACATAAAGGATCAGAGAATCTGAGATTGAGAAGGAAAAAAAATGGAACTTTGTGGTTGAAGTTTACTATTGTAGGACTTAGAAGTAAAATGGAGTAATATCCACCTCTGGTCCTGTATTTCAAGGAGAACTATAAGCCCCATTTCTCTAAAATACCTGTTAACCATACTGTTTCTGTGATTTACTGAAGAATAACATTCTGAAATATGCTTTGAAAAACTAAAATTCAGTTCTTTTGTGTTTATAAGATTATATTCATCATAAACTGAATTTGAAGGCTATTATATTGTTCTTTGCAAACGTTCATATCCTCCTACAAAAATAAGTGGTTAAGCATGGAGTTTTATACACCAGATATGAGTATTGGGAATGAGAACTTAGCTGTTAGAATAAGGGCCACAGCTCATTAATCAGAATAGAAAAAAGAGAACTGGCTTCCATAATAAGGAACAGTATTAATTCAGGTATAGTATGTTAAGCAGCAATTTAAATGCAGTGTATTTGCATAGTAAGCAAGTATTAATTTGTAAGTAACTGATAGCTTTCTTTTATTAAAAAAAAACAGATTTTGTTGGAGCCAGGCGTGATCCAGGATGTGTTAGCAGCTGGCAGTCACCTACAGCTGTTGGAGCTTCTCAATTTATGTTCCCACTATCTCATCCAGGTATGTGAGCTTGCATCCTGCTAGTATGCCCTGCACATTCCTTCTCCCTGCAGTACCCCACCGACTGGAGCCCAGTGACAGGTAAAATGGAAGGGAGGGGGGTGGGAAATGTGGCCTGTGGTGGTAGAATTTCTCCAGGACACAGGCTGAGAGGCTCCTAAGAGGGCAGCTGCAGCTCTCATGTCCTACTTCCTGTCACCGACCCTCCCTGCCCACCTCACTACCCCTGGGCGGCAGAGTAACTCAACAACCACACACAGGGTTCACTACTGGGGCCCTGGGAGATGACGCTGGGAAGGGTCTTGATTTGAAGCAATGCTCTCTGGTTGCAGAAATGCATGAGAAGTTGGTCAGTCATTTAGGATTTCAGTAACAGTAGCTAACATATCATGAAGTCATACATAATTAATTGCTGCATGAACTTCCTGGGCAATAAACGCTGGAGAAATGATGAGTGATCTGTGCATTCTTGCCCTGATTTGCTAGGGTTTCAGGAAAGGCTCTGCAAGGGGGAGGGAGAGAAAACTCCCATCCACCGAGCACCGATGCTTCACGTTTGGTCCTCACAACAACGTTGCACATTTTTATAGGCAAAAAGTCCCAAAGATTTGAAATATACCCAGCTTTCCCAAAGTGACATAGCTGGCGAGTGATAGGCCTTTCTGATTCCAAAGACATTTTTTTCCTTCTTGCATGAAAACCCTTTGTTTCAAGAGGAAGATATGGGACATCTTAGGCAGATAGTACGGATGTGACTCTCTTTTATTTTTCAGAGAGTTAAGTACTAACCCCCTACATTGAGATCCTCCCATTTATTCCACTCGTATGACCTTTAACTTGCATATATTACAGCATTATAACAACAGTGAAAATAAACTTAAAAAAATAATAAATCCACATAATTTAATTCTGTTGTCCTTGTGCACATGACATGTTATTAGTAAGTAGAAAAATCCTATTTTTTTCTGCCTAATTACATTATTTCCTTCCTAATAATTTCTCTAATTCTAAATATAGCCTTTACTTCTGTTACTCATTAGGTCATTTCCAAAGCTCTTTCTCATATATCATCTTATTTCATCCCCCCAGCAACCTCAGGAAATAGGAGCCAGTGTCTCCTAGGGAGACAGTGTGAGGAATGTCAGCCATGTTCACCTAAGGAGCAGTTCAAATACAGCATATGAAAGTTTTATCATTATCTCAGCATACTTAATCTAACAGTAAATGTTTAACTATTTTATCTTATTTTCCTTTCTTTTCTCCTCAATATTGTTGGGTGATATGGGAGACCTGTTTTAATCCCTTTCTGCAAGTAACAAATGGGAATAACATAGAAAGGTTACAAGACTTCAAAGGTGTGTGTTTGACTTGTGAAATTGAAATTACTTTTATTTGACATTTCTACATCAAATATTGCAACTTGTGCTTTCAGCATCATCACCTGATTCACTTTTTCCATGGCAGGTAATAATTAATGATGTGTGTTGACAAAAGTTTAGTTATAGTGCTAGTTATCATGACGCACATTAAAATACAGTATATATACAGTGTGTGTGTGTGTGTGTGTGTGTGTGTGTGTGTGTAAACTTAAACCTATAATTCTCTCTAAATGAGAATTCCAGATGAATGTTGGAAGTTAATGGGTATTTTTCCCTATCCCATCAGATGAACCTGTTGAGATACCAGGTGACTTGTGTGCACTTCGGAATTTATTTCTTGCAATTCATTATTTTGCTGAGGAAAAAAATGTGGCTTGCAAACAGATGTATTTTGTGGACAGTTCATTCATTATTAGCCTGCTTGAGCAGTGGTTAGAATTTTCACTGTCTTTTCACCAATGTTTGCATTTCATTCTCTTATGTAACTTTCCTTTTCCTTTTTATCTGTGATGTTGCAAGATGGCCAACTTGTAGAAGGAAACTTGGACTATAAGGACTAAAGCCATGTGTATGCAGAAACCTTCATTATGTCACTCCTTTTCAAATATATACCCTGCCTCTCTTTTAGGATTATCAAATTACCAGAAGGGGTCAGTCTGCTTTCCTATTTTGACATAGTCAAATAACTATACCTATTTATGATTTTTGGTATTATTGCTCAACTGATTTTTAATTTCCTATGGAATCATTTTATTGGGTATATAAAATATTTTCTGTTAAAATGAAAAATCTTCAGTGCTTAAAATGTACTTAGAAATTAAGACCCATCAACCAAGGCTAATATATTCTCCATTCTTGTTCGGTACTTTGCCCAATGAGGAGTTTGTGAAACCGTTTTCCTAAGATGTCTGGTATTGTTTTGTTGTTCTCAAATTACCATTATTTCAGAGATGTGGAGGGTAGAGCTCGGCTCTCAGTAGACCTCCTGCTGTCCTCCAGGGCGCGTTAAGAAGCGTATGCCAGGAGAAGTGCTGGGTGGGCGCTTCCTGAGCTCCCCACCACACCCCAAGCCTCCCTGAGCTTCCGCGGCCATCGGCTAGTGCATTGACCTGAAGCTTCTTCTGCACATGCCTAGACGCCGCTGCTCCCCTCCACCCCAGCCAAGGGAAGGGACACTTTGAGGCCACTGTGTGGGCTCCTTTCTCTTGCTTTTCCTCTGGCAGGCTGCTGAGGGCCGGGACCCCACACCACAGGAGCAGTGCCCCTCTTGTCAGTGAGGACAGCCATCAAATTAGCTTCCCAGGCTGTGAGGTCTTCCCCATATTCATTTTTGGCTCCAGGCCCTCGAATCAGGCCTGTCATTGAGAACACACATGTTCTCCGTGCATGTTGCTGAGATTAACTGGTAGCCTGGCAATGAAAGCAGCTAAATGATTTGGGGTGGGGTGAGTACAAGGGGAATGGCTACAGTAATAGCCCATCATCCCAAGATGAGGGATTTACAGACAACTGCTCAAGTTTGCATCCTTTCTCACTTGCTTTGCAATGAAATGCTGTAGGACTCTGTCCTGTGTAGCCTGTCGTGTTATATATCATTAATAACCATGACCTGTCAGACTTATCTGCTGAGATTCAGTTCCAAATAAAGTGTGAATGCTTCTTTCCCTTTTCCTCCCTCTGCTCGTCTTCCTTGTCCATTGTGCTTTTTAAAATTTTTTTTAAATTTAAATTTTTTTAATTTAAAAAATTTTTAAAAATTTCATCAGAAAGATGAACCAATTCATTAAAGAGCAATATTTGTGTATAAAAAGGGCTCAGTAAAATGTGTAAATTTTCTTGTTTTTCAGTGTATGCATGTTTACATGAATGTCATTCACTATGTTAAATCTTGTAAAGGAGTCTCTGCAGACCATCCTCAGAGAGATGGGCTATGGATATAGAGATTCTGATGTGTCTACTGATTTACCGAGTCCCTCAGATAAACATTACAAACTTTTTGAGTACAGTTTGTTTTCCCAAACTTTGATTTTTTTCTAACCTTTTTTAAAATTAGCTTCTGAACATCTGTACCTAAACATCACACAGGCAATTCAAACCTAACATGAGAAAACCTACTCTTTTCTCTGCTGATGGTACCATCAATGTGTTAGTTGTCTAGAAATTTGGACATAGTCTCTGACCCCTTCCTCACCACCATATCCAATCAATTACCAAGTTGGGTTGATGCTACCTACCAAATATCTCTCAGACCTGATTCTTTTCTCCATTGCTAATTTTCTTACCTTCTTTAGACTCTCACCGTCATTAGGTATATGTTATAAGAGTTCATAATTTCCTCCTAAGGGGCCTGCTTGTTTCTATCCTCTATCTATGCCAAACCATAGTCCCCAGAGCCATCATTATCTTTCCCAGGAAAGAGAACCAGCATTTATTGAGAGCCTATCTGTATTGAGTGTTTTGCACAAAGATTCCCATTTCTCCTCTGCTAAGCAACCCCTTAAGGCAGGTGAGAGTTCTTTTATTTTTACAGGTGGAGAAACCTAAATTCAGAACTAGGATGTTGATCGGATTTGGAAATGTCTATTAGCTCCCCTAATGACCATTTGGCAGCATCATTTCACCTGCAGAAACTCTCCAAGGCCAGGCCTGTTCTTCCCCAACCTCATCACCAGTCCTCATGCCTTTCCTAGTCTGCTCTGTTCTGGACCCTAAGGCCTTCCTTTCATGTTGGAACTTGTCATTGGGAGGGAAGACTAGGTGGTAGAGGTCCTGAGTGACAAGCAGAGCCTTCAGTCATTGCCTTCAGATTGTACCAAGGGTCAGGAGTAGGCAACACACACACAGACACACACACACACGGACACACACACACACAGACACACAGACACACACACACACACACACCACCCTTCCAAACTGTCCCCTGTCATAAGATCAGGATACTGGCCACTGGACTTTGTGTTGTATCCCCTGAAAGTGATATATTAGGAGATACACATGCTTTGCTGAAAATGTCTTTTTTTGTAATTAGCTTTCAAAAAAAAAGTTTGTACATTTTGTACTCTCTCCCCCAAATAAATGCTATATCCTATTATTTGATTAGCAAGTTTTCTTTTTGTTTGCCAAGTATCGGCCTTTATTGTGAAATGCAATTTAAATATATTGACAAGAAAGAGCCCTCACTAGACTTTCTGAATAAGACCACCAAAGGGGTGAATTAACTCCTTTTGATAGGAATATACTTTTAGTATCTACTCCTAGGCAGCAGGTGGCAGTGTGAATCCACCAGAATTCAGTAGTTAATTTAAAGCAAAAATCAGAAAAAAATGAAAAGAAAAATTATTTATTTTGCTACATATTAGTTTTCTGACCTAATCAGTAAAAAAGTCATTATTCACACCACACTGGGCAATATGCCTTGTAATTTTTAACAAATAATAGGAAACTGTTAATGTGTTCACAGGAAATACAGTTTTGTCTTGGGCTGCTGTGGTCATTTATCACTGCACTTTGTGAAATCACTCATTTGTTCTAATTTGAATGTAAATGACTCTAAGGTTTTACAAATAAGGTGACAGACTCACATAAATGTAATTGCAGGGTTCATCTCCCTCTTTTTATATATCACTCATTAGGTTATGAATTAAATACATCGTATTAAACCAGGGGCATGTCCAATGATGATATTGTAATGGCAAATTACTCTGTGCTATTAGAGGTGTATTTTTTATTCATGGACATTAATTTGTCATTAAGCGGCATTAGTTTAGCACTTTTATGGGGAAGACGTGACCTGAAAGAGGAGACGTGCTGCTGTGATGTGAGAGGAAAGGGACAGGAGTGCTCTAGGTAGAGCATTTTATCACTGTAACGAAAACGGGGGTGGGGGGGGCGTTCTATTCTGTTTTCATTTGTTTTTGTTTTCTGCTTTTACAAGCATAAAAGATCATTTCCTCAGATTGAAGGCGTTTTTCTGTTTACAGTGTGCACATTTGGATCGTCTCATAGAGCGAAGCCAAAATTCTTACTATTAATCATTCAGAAGCCAAGTAAAGGGAGCAGGAGGGAGGAAGTGACTTCCTGCCCTAAATCTCCCTCCTCTGTGACTGATGCTTATTAGTCATCCCTTGTCTTCATTTAGTTTTACACTAAATGGGCTACCATGAGAATTAGTCATTTTCTCTCTTCAGTGAAGGTACAAAGGTTTAAAGAATGTTATTCTCTCATGAGGGTATTAGGAAGAATTCTGGGTATTTCTGGTTTTTTTGTTTTTTTACATAAATGGTGATTTTACTGTTCTTTTACTTAGAAAATATTTTTTTCCTTTCAACTCTGGGAAACACAGGATCCTTGAAATAGCTTCGCAGAAGCAGAAAGTATCTGAGTGCTGCTTTTGCATCAATTTCCTCATGGGCTTACTGTGGTTGGAAATTACCCACCCCAGTTAGGGACTCTTGAAGGCAGGGGTCATGCCTTACATCTCTTTATATCTTACCCCCTCCCTCCCATCGCATCACAACAGCTCAGTGTCTGTATTGGTCAGCTTGGCCTGCTATCACAGCAAGATACCACAGACCGGGTGATTTAAACAGATATTTATTTTTCACAGTCTGGAGGCTAGAAGTCTAAGATAAAGGTGCTAACCTGGTCAGGCTCTGATGAGGGCTCTCTTCCTGGCTTGCAGATGGCCACCTTTTGGCCATGTTCTCACATGGCAGAGAGAAAGAGACAGCAAGCTCTCTGGTGTCTCTTCTCCTTTTTTTTTTTTTTTCTTATTTATTTTATTTTGGCTGTGTTGGGTCTCCGTTGCTGCGCGCAGGCTTTTCTCTGGTTGCAGCGTGTGGGCTTCTCACTATGGTGGCTTCTCTTGCTGTGGAGCAGGGGCTCTAGGCGCATGGGCTTCAGTAGTTGTGGCACGCAGGCACAGTAGTTGTGGCTCACAGGCTCTAGAGCGCAGGCACGGGCTTAGTTTCTCCGTGGCAAGCGGGATCTTCCTGGATCAGGGTTCGAACCCATGCCCCTGCATTGGCAGGCGGATTCTTAACCACTGCGCCAGCAGGGAAGGCCCTCTGGTGTCTCTTCTTATGAGAACACTGATCCCATCCTGAGGGCCCCACCCTCATGACCTCATCTAAACCCAACTGCCTCCCAAAGTCACATCGCCAAATACCATCATACTGGGACTTAGAACATCAGCATATGAATTTTGCAAGGACACAGTTCAGTCCATAGCAGTGTGTGTTGAGGGAACGAATGGTGCATCCATTCAGTAATTTGTTTCTTGCTTAAATATTGAAATTTTATATTATGGGAGGAAAATATGTTAATAAGTCAGTCTTACATTAGTTTTACCCATTGAATACAGTTTTTTTGAAGTTGAAAATACTTTCTATGGGGATTGCATTTGGCACTGAAGATCTTGCATATTTTACAGTATTTCTTAATAGGTTATCATTTTTAAACTAAGTAATACTACAATGACTTATAGGAGGTTATCTCTTCCAAACAATGCATTATTATAATTTTAATTATTAAATTAGCAGTATCTCCTAAATACATAATATATAGTGGGTGCTCTGAATAGAATAATTTATCCTCAAGGTTGAGAAATTATAACTTATACTCATTTTTCTCCACTGCTGAGCTATTTTTTTCCCGCATTAGATAAGACAAATTATTATACCAACATATATATTGAATATGCCCCTAATCAAATACACTGAGTGCTATTCCACATTTCACTAGAGCTGATACTCTTGTATTTGGAGAAAGTTAAAGTACGAATTTTGGAAAATATATTACAAACAGTTTAATCTTTCAGATTTTTTTTAAAGTCAGTGAAAATGATCAGAAAGGGTAGAAATGTATCAGCCCTACTAAATCATAGCCAGCTACTAATTATTTGTTCTAATCATGAGTATTTGCTATCTGGCGTGGGTGATCCAGAATATCAAAATTTTCAAATATCATTAATATTTGGCTCTAAAATATATCATAAGTTTTTTAGCAGCCATTTTAGGATCCCAGTTAATCTTTTCATATGCTATTATCTTGGCTTTTCTTCCCTAAGCCCACACCGAAGGATGTCAGTGACAGCCCAGAGACACACTGGCTGGCCAAGGAAGTCATTTTGGCATTTTAATTTGTTATGTGGGTAATCTAGGGTTCACTACGTCTTTATTGTTTGTGAGTTTTTAAAGACAAGAAAGATTGTCTTGAAGGATTTTTCTAATATTAGTAATTTCTATTCTAAGCTAACTATTGTGTGGTGGGCAATTTTAAAATCACTTTCAGCCTATTTTTCTCAAAAATAAGATGTTTCCAATATTTTACTAATGCTAGAGTTCAGAATCAATAAACAAAGCAAACAAAATCAATCTCACTTAATTCCATTATCAATACTTGAAATTAGGGGCATTAAAAGAAAATCTATGTTTCATTTAAGATATTCATCCTCCTGTTCGCCCTCCACCTGCAAATATTTCTGCCCATAGTTAAATGTCTGCCCTATTCTCTAAGGCTAAACTGCCTTTCAGCAACTTGATGCATCAGGTACCTCCTGTGTTTCCCATGGTTCCAATGTCTTCTCCACTGGTACCTTCCTTTCATTTTTAAAATAGGATCAATAAGATGGGAGAAACTTTTCTTCTTTTCTCACGATCACAACTCACTCCTTCCGTTCACTACCAAACTGGGAACAGTGTCTGCACTTCCTTACCTCCTATTCATTCTTCAGTCCTATTGAACTCAGTCCTCTGCCTTCATTACTCCTCAAAGGCTGTTCCAGTAAAGGTCCCCAAAGCCTTCTAATCGTCAAAGGCAGTGGGCCTTTTATGGTCTTTAATGTGACCACTCTACAGCCTTCCGACAGTGGTTATTAGCTCCTTTCTTTCCTACACTTCTATTTTCTCAAGACTCTCTCCTGTTCTCCTTCTACTTCTTTTCAGTTCCTTTACAAACTCTTCTTCCATCAGCTCTGTGAATATCCCTCTGGGTACAGTGATGCCATGTGGGTGCCCTTCTCTTCTGCTCACCATCACTCTCTTTCATCCACATTTGGAGGATTGCAGTCTCCTCTCCTGAGCGCCAAGCTCTGTGTTCAGCTGTTTCCACTTGGCTGGCATCCACGTGCGTCTCAGTTCACCGTCACCCATTCTACTCACCTGTTCCTCCTCCCACTCTTTGTTAAGGAACCAGTATCCATGTAGTAACCCAAACCAGAAACCTTGGCATAATCTTATGTTGCTCCATGATCTCATTAATCTCAATACATTCTATTGGTTTAACCTCTTAAATCGTTCTCACATATGCCTTCTTGTCTTTCTTCATTGTCACTGCCATCATTCAGATCTGGATTATTTTTCCTAGATGTTCCTGCAGTAGCTCAACTGAGCTTCCTGTCTGTTGACTAAAGCTAATCAATACTTTGCTGTATAACCTAAGTTATTTTTCCGGCCCACAAAACAATTTCTTTCCCTAAAACACAAGCTGGATCCCTGTCTCCTGGTTACAAACTAGGTTTCTAACCTTGTCCTTTTAATTTCTTGTCTCCTTCATGTGCCCTATTCTTACTGTACCCAAGGATAGCATGTTTTATCTTCTCTAAGCCAACTGCCTAGTCAGCATTTCCTCTTGGATATCCCACAGGCATATGACCTTTCTGAGTGTTAACCCAAGCCAGAAAGCCAGGAGTCATCCTAAAATATTTCATCTCCTTGTGCTCCACATAGGCTATCACCAAAACCTTTCAATTCTACCTCCCTAAATTTCTTTTTAAGACACTGTTTTTAAAGAGTAATTTTTGGGTTCACAACAAATGTGAAAGGTGGCTACAGAGATTTCCTATGTACCCCCTGCCCCCATTATCAACATCCTCCACCAGAGTAGGTACATTTGTTACAATTGGTGGACCTACTATCACATCACTATCACCCAGAGTCCACAGTTTACATTAAGGGTCACTCCTGGTGTTTTACATTCTGTAGGTTTGGACAAAGGTGTAATGACATGCATCTACCATTACAGTATCATACAGAATAGTCTTACTGCCCTAAAAATCCTCTGTGCTCTGCCTGTTCATCCCTCCCTCTCCTCCCCACAACGCCTGGTAACCACTGATCTTTTTCTATCTCCGCAGTTTCACCTTTTCCAGAACGTCATATAGTTGGATTCATACAGTATGTAGCATTTCCAGATTGGCTTCTTTTGCTTAGTAATATGCATTTAAATCTCCTCTGTGTCTTTTCATGGCTTGATAGCTCATTTCTTTTTAGTGCTGCATGGTATTCCATTGTCTGGATTGACCACAGTTTACTTACCCCTTCACTTACTGAAGGACGTCTTGGTCACTTCAAGTTTAGGCAATTACGATTAAGCTGTTACAAACATCTGTGTGCAGGGCTTGGGTGAACTCCCTTAACTTTTTAAATCTCTCTCATTCTCTCTATTTCTATTTCCACCATCTTAATTCAAATCCTCAATACTTATTTCCTGGACTAAAGAAACTTCCTGCTAACCAATGGACCTACCTGCCTTCACTCCTGCCTCACCGCAGTGCCTCCTTCAAAACAAGGTTCATTCCTCTTGAAGTGGTTCACAGGTTCCATTTTTATTATGAAACTTCCTATCGCTTTAGCCTTCTTTTTTTTAAAAAAATAAAAAAACAAGTTACTACCCACATGCTATACCACAATCATTGTGAACTTCATGCATGTCCCCGTGCCCAAACCTCTTTGTATGAAGCCTTCTTCTCCATGGATTATTCTTCCCTCGTTATGTCACCCTATGAGTTCCTCTTTAACCTGCAAGTAGCTTGCTCATGTGTTATAGCTCCTCTTCCAGAGCTGCCTGATAAATCCACCTAGTTGGAGGTGGATTTCCCTCCTCTTCATTAATTACAGGCATTCTTCCAGAGTGCTGATCACACCATATTATTTGTATTGATTTACTTATCTGTCTCCCTGTGATATAAGTTCATGTCCCAGAGTTGTGTGACCTTGAGCAAGTTACATAACCTCTTTGCCCACAAATACAGATGTGATACAGATATGATACCGTATATACAATGTACATCTTAGGAGTGTTGGAGTGTTCGTGAGATAGTGCATGCAAAGTATCCTATAGCATAGTATCCTTCACACAGTAGGTACCCTGAAAACCAGAGCCAATAGAATTGCATGCTTCACTTGTGAATTTCTCTATTAATTCCACAGTTAACCTTCCTACCCACTTCCGTCACTCCTGTCTTTCTTCATTCCTGGAAATGTCACAAACTTTACTACCTACTTCCAATCAACAGCATGTTGGACCAGGCTGTTCCTGAATATTTTGGAAATAATAACCATTCTGTAAAAGGTATTTTTCCTTTGCGTCACTTCTCTTAGCTTTTGTAGAAGTGCCTGTATTGTTTTAGAAAAAAAAAGTCACAAATAATTATATGAACCATCACTTTCTCCCTGTCTCTGATAAGTGAAAACATCACACTGAAATTATACTTTAGTAAATAGTAAAAATTGATGCTTTTAAAAGCAACATAATACTTGGTGTTGCTACTTTTTTATTTATTTATTTTTTATTGGAGTATAATTGCTTTACAATGGTGTGTTAGTTTCTGCTTTATAACAAAGTGAATCAGTTATACATACACATATATCCTCATATCTCTTCCCTCTTGCGTCTCCCTCCTTTCCACCCTCCCCGTCCCACCCCCTAGGTGGTCACAAAGCACTGAGCTGATCTCCCTGTGCTATGCGGCTGCTTCCCACTAGCTATCTGTTTTACATTTAGTAGTGTATATATGTCCATGCCACTCTCTCACTTTGTTCCAGCTTACCCTTCCCCCTCCCCGTGTCCTCAAGTCCATTCTCTAGTAGGTCTGTGTCTTTATTCCCGTCTCGCCCCTAGGCTCTTCATGACCATTTTTGTTTGTTTGTTTTTTAGATTCCATATATATGTGTTAGCATACGGTGTTTGTTTTTCTCTTTCTGACTAACTTCATTCTGTATGACAGACTCTAGGTCCATCCACCTCACTACAAATAACTCAATTTCATTTCTTTTTATGGCTGAGTAATATTCCATTGTATATAAGCAGCAACCTAAGTGTCCATCAACAGATGAATGGATAAAGAAGATGTGGCACATATATACAATGGCGTTGCTGCTTTTAAATAGGAAGTTTCGTTTTATTGTTTCCCCTGCCCTTCCTGTAAATAAAACATATTGCTGCATCCTCATATACAGAATTCAAGGAGAAATTGGAAAAATCTTTTATTTCTAGCTCTAGTGCATAGTAGTTGCTTAGAAACGCATATTTGTTTGCGTTCCTTCTACATGTGCCAAGAGAGTTCCCTGTGATAGGAATTTTCTGTAATACAGTTGCATGGTATCCTAAGTTCCCCGACTAGAGGAAATACAGGCAGTGCATTTGTTTAACAGAAGGAAGATCTAAGTTAGTCCTTACAAGGAGACTGCTGTCCATATGCCTCCCTCTCTCCAGGTGTCTTTCCTTCCTAGACATCTCCCCCACCCCCTTTCTCACTCTCCCTCCCCAAATCTCCTTTAGAGCAGGCTGCCGACCTTTTCCTTGCTGCCTTTCGAGGGACACGTGCTCAGGCCCTGGGAAATGACTGCTTATCTGTGTCGTTAGTTCAGCTTCAGGTACTGTGGCCTCAGCCCCATACGCTGAGTATAATGTTTGCCCACTTCAGCGTCTGGGATGAGGGAGTGGGGTCATGCGTCTTGTTCCGCTGTAAGAATATATTTATGCAGGTCAGAGTCATTTCTTTCTTCACTCAAATGTGTACTCTGTATCAGTGGTTCTTAAACTTGACTGTGTGTGGAATCACCTGAACAGCTGGTTAAAGCAGACTGCTGGGCCCTACCCATAGAGTTTCTGATTCAAGAGGTCTGAGGAGGAGCCTGAGAATCTGTATCCTAACAAGTTCCCAGGTAATGCTGATGTTACTGGTCTGGGGACCACAGTTTGAGAACCACTGCTTCAGATGCTCTTGCCACCTCAATTCACATCAGTTACCAGCCTGTTAAGTCACTGATATTCAGATTTTGAAAGTGTCATAATATCTAGATAAATTTGAACTGGTCATGGGCTTCCCTGGTGGCGCAGTGGTTGAGAATCTGCCTGTCAATGCAGGGGACACGGGTTCGAGCCCTGGTCTGGGAAGATCCCACATGCCACGGAGCAACTAGGCCCGTGAGCCACAATTACTGAGCCTGCGCCTCTGGAGCCTGTGCTCCGCAACAAGAGAGGCCGCGATAGTGAGAGGCCCGCGCACCGCGATGAAGGGTAGCCCCCACCTGCCGCAACTAGAGAAAGCCCTCGCACAGAAACGAAGACCCAACACAGCCATAAATAAATAAATAAATAAAATTAAAAAAAAAAATTGAACTGGTCCCAGTTATAAATATATGAATAATTTACATTATATATAAATATGTAAAATATTGATATTATATACCCTGCATAACATCCAAAATATAAAAAGCCAAAACAATGAAGACTTGAAACAGAAAACCTTACCAGTCTTCATTCTTATGTATAATAATGATTAAGACGAAAGTCTATGTGGATAACTGAGAGATTATTGAAATTCTGCAGAATTGAGCTAATTTTCAGCAGCTGACTTTGGGTAGCAGCACTAAGTAAGGGAATATACCAGAATTACTTCCAGGCTCTACTATTCTTTAAAAAAATTTTAACCTGATTTTGCCTCTCATCGTTCAAAAAAGGTTTGTGATTATTGCAATTTTCGTTTTAAAGCACCAGTTGCTCAGATGGACTATTTTTGATTAAAGAAAGAAAAGTATACATTAATTTCCTCTTTATAGTCCATAATTCAGTGGTAATCACCTGATGTGCTGAGACAGCTCTAGTAAACTTTGCAATAGCATTTTGCAGCACATCGTGACTGGGGCCAGAATTATTAGTTGTTGATGATGGCTGTGTCTCTGTGCTTCCTTCATACTGGATTTCCAGCTTACTAGAGACTTTCCCAAGGAACAATATGAAATTATTCATGAGCCTTGGATATTATGAATACAGTTGATTATGAAAATGTACTAGTAACCTAATTGTAGAATTCCTCTGTTATACAGCACAAATATATTTAAACAGGCCTTCAAAGACTCCAAGAATTAGAGCATGCTGGGTTTTTTTCTTGTATTTTTGGATTGCTGCTAATGTTTTGTTTTAGTTTAATCACACTGTATCATATGCATATTTGTATCAATACATGAATATATAGTTGCATTCAACTGTCCAGATATGTTTGTTTGTATACAAATATAACTATATCTCTATATTTATACAAATAAAAATACCTGGTTTTACATTATTTTATCATATCACAAATAATCTGGCCTGCATTATCAATGATTTGCTCACTTTTTCTTCCATAACTGTTAGATTTTATCCCATCAACTCTAATATAAGATATTATGGAGAAAACTTACAGGTCCCTTTATGTACATGATATGCATGATGACTTTTTTCCTACATAATTCATCCCAAGGTTTTGGGTTTTGTTTATTTGTTTGTTTCAACATGTTCCAAAGGGCCAGCCCTTCGCCACACATCCACAACAAAGCCCTTTATGTTGCTTTCTCTAGTCCTGGAGTGCAGTCCTTTTCTGCAGCACCAGGTCGTGTAGTCATGTAATACCTTGATTTATAACTAGGTTGTAATCCAACTAGGAAACAGGTGGAATCACAACTGGGTATGGTGCCTTGGATATTAATGGCTTGGCTCAGAAGTGGAATTTCTAAAGCTGTATACACTCTTTTTTGCCTTAATTATGCATTCATTAAAAGCTTTTATACCCAACAGAATAAAGTAAATATTTTTTGATCTCCATAGTGTGCTCCCAGAATGTAGATTTGCACAGCAGGGTCTTGATAATCTGAATAAATTGTATTTCTCCAAGGAGTTTATCTTTCAAATAAGGTCATAAAGAAATGCAGCTCCTCCATCCTTAGATTTCTCTGTGTGTCTTTTCTGCTGTGTGTAATATAGAACATGGGAACCAGAGTACATTATAGTAATACATACTTGATGATGGTCCAGTATAATGTCTCAATCTGTTCTCCTTTTTTTATCTCTGGTGAAGTGTCTTTTAAGTACAAAAGAAATGAATGATGTTACACAACAACTTTGATTTTTGCTGTTATTTGTAGAAAAACAAAGTCCATATTAGACATTCAATGTTTTCTTCTCTTTACCCTATCAGTGAGTAAAATTTGTGGAATATGCAAAGCTATAGCTTAAGCACTGTTGGTAGTATTTTTAAAAGGGAATAATAATAATGAGACAGCTACTGTATGTTGAGCATCTACTATGTGGAAGGTACTTTACATATGTTTTTGGAAATCCTTATCACAGATCACCTTTCCGATTTTTCTAATGAGATGTTAATCTCTTGCTGGGGCTATCCATATGTGTCAGCTTCAAATCACGTGCTTTCCTAAAATCTGTTGACTTTAAATGAAGGAGACCACTTTTGATGAGCGGGCCTCATCCAATCAGTTGAAGTCCTTAGGAATAAAAACTGAGACTTCCTGAAGAAGAAGGAATTGTGCCTCAAGACTGTAACACAGAAATGCTGCCTGAATTTCCAGCCAGCGAGCCTGATCTACAAATCTGTGACTCAAGACTGTACCTTCAACTCCTGCCTGAGTTACCAGCCAGCTGACCTGCTGTACACATTTGCCAGCCCACACAATCTTGTGAGCCAATTCCTTAAAATCTGTCTCTCTGTGTATCTCCTATTTTTCTGGAGAGCCTTGACTGATACACTAATGAAATTATTTTAACAACTCTTTAAAACAAAAAAAATCGTGTGCTTTTTCTACAACTCCAAACTAAGCATGCAGCCAGTTCCTTGTCTCCACACTTACAGCCTAGTGAAAGCGACAGGGAAAATATAAAATTATAAACTCAAATAAACATGCACAACAAGTTGAACTTATAATCTTTCTGAGTCATAAAGAATAAAATGACAATACACCTGCTATCGAATGGTAGCCCCAAGTCAGCATACAGTTGTGAAGAGTTTAGGCAATAGCTATTTCTTTTCTCTCTCTCTCTTTCTGGGCTGCCATATTTATTTCCAGAGTGGCTAACGTTCTAGGCGTTTTTAATATTTAAAGATTAAAATATTTAATCAATTTATTTAATATTTACTATTCAAATATTTTAAATATTTGAATAATTTTAGAGGAGGAGGAGAATCAATGTTTTCCTGTAAAACTAAGAAGTAAAGGCAATAAAAGTTGACTTTTTAAAGGTCTGATATTCTTTCTTATCTACCCACTGTCCATCCATCAAAATTTATAAAGTGCTCTTTGTGAAGACTGAGAGGAAGATCTAAAGAAGTACAGATACAGTCTGTACTTTTATACACAACTAGGGGAGAAAGTACGTAATCAGTGGCAAAGGGTTAAGTAAATATTCAAGTATACAAGTAGCTCCTGAAATGAGAAGTCAGAAGAAGGAACAATACTTCCCGCTGGAGTGGTCTGTCTTGCTTAGGAAGAGGAATCTAATTCCGGTTGTCATCTTCCTCCCCAACACTGATAATGCTTGATATACTTTTGGCAAACAGCATAGACATTTATATATTTCTGGTTACCACTAAATACAAAGAGAAGTAAGGTTCCTTTTTGACATTCTAAGAAGGAAAGAAAAATCAACATGTAAAAAGACAGGAGACCCGAGATTCACTGTGGAAGCCAGGCCTGATGCATCTGGCACCACAAGTGGGTGTTCCCCCATGTTAACCGATTATACAAAAGCCCTGATGGGTAGTTAGCATCAAGAGAGAATTTTCTAAGTTCAGATCAAATATTTGAGAGCACCATTCTCACTTAATTGTGAGCAATCTGTTCATTTTGCCCAACTGTAAAATGAGACCTATACCCAAACTGTCATTTCCTCTTTCCATTTGAAGTCGTGGGGGTGCTTTTTACAAAAACAAAAAACAACTTTTTAAAAACATGTTGCTTTTTAAAATTCATAATCCAACAAATACTTTTTTTTTGGGGGGGTGTTGCCCGGGCCTCTCACTTTTGTGGCCTCTCCCGCTGCGGAGCACAGGCTCTGGACGCGCAGGCTCAGCGGCCATGGCTCACGGGCCCAGGCACTCTGCGGCACGTGGGATCCTCCCGGACCGGGGCACGAACCCGCGTCCCCTGCATCGGCAGGCGGACTCTCAGCCACTGCGCCACCAGGGAAGCCCCAACAAATACTTTTTAAATTACAGTCTGTGATAAAGCATTGTGATTGGCATTGTACAGGATACCAAAAACATAAGGTGTAAAACCTTCTTACTAGTTTACTAGGAATGTTTTTACTTATTGGAAGATAACATGCACGAATAGCTTAGTGACAAGTTCGTTGGTATGTGACAGGAGACTTGAAGTGGGAAGCATTAGGACTTACTGATAAAGGGCTTCAGATTTATTATGTCTAACTTGGTACTTGGTCTCTATAAGCAGCCGGTACAATAGTTTTATTTAACTTTTGGTTAACATTGCTAAAATTCAGATCATGCTGATTTGATTATATGCAGACTCCCTGTATCAGGTTATTTTGAATCTATTTGGGAATAGTTTTGTTTTTTTTTTTAATTAATTAATTATCTTTGACGGCATTGAGTCTTCGTTGCTGTGTGCGGGCTTTCTCAAGTTGCGGTGAGCGGGGGCTACTCTTTGTTGCAATGCATGGGCTTCTCATTGCAGTGGCTTCTTTTGTTGCGGAGCACGGGCTCTAGGCGCGTGGGATTCAGTAGTTGTGGCACGCGGGCTCAGTAGTTGTGGTTCACGGGCTCTAGAACGCAGGCTCAGTAGTTGTGGCGCACGGGCTTAGTTGCTCCGCGGCACGTGGGATCTTCCTGGACCAGGGCTCGAAGCAGTGCCCCCTGCGTTGGCAGGCAGATTCTTAACCACTGTGCCACCAGGGAAGTCCCAGGAATAGTTTTTAAAAAAAGATTTCTTGACTTCTGTAACAAGGGTGACTTCTCATTTAGAGGACTCCTCAGAATGTGATGTAATATCAACATTTTATAATAGAACTTCAAGTTTCATGCATGCTATTACATGAGAGGCATAGAAATCACTATCTCTCCTGACCATCTTTATCTGTAGTGAAGTATTGACATGTGGTAATGGAGGTGACATTTTGAAGGGGGTATAAGTGAAGAGCATCAATAATTGGAAAAGAAGCGTTATAATTATAACAGTGAAACACAGCATTGTCAAAATAGTCACATCTTTTGAGTGTTATTACCTAGAAAAATGTGGAATCCTGTTCAATTTGGTTATCTTAGAAGGGGGGAGGAGGGAATTCAGGAAATCAAAATGGCATTTACTTTTATTTTGACCTTGAGAGAGGTTTCTTACTATCTTGAGCATAGGTCATAGTTTTCCATTCTTATAGTCCAGGTTGCTGATGCTTATTTTTGTTTTGTAAGTTAGTAATGTTCTCAGAATTACATGAGCCAACAAGAGAAACAGGTGTTATTAAGGCCATGTTTTGCATGGGTATCCTTAGTATTAAAGTGTCTTCATCAGATTTCCTAACCTTGTCAGTTTAACAAGGACTCTTAGATTTGAGGAAGAGTATTTGTGGGGCAGATTTTGGGGATAGTCTACAGTAGATGCAGTCACAAGATGACAGATTTTCTGTGTTCCACATAATTCCCCTGCCAGGGCTATGATTAAACTGCAGTGCTGGATGGTCAAGGGGTTACTGACAGGCTGGGACACAGCATGGGTGTGACTGAAACTAAGATAGACTATGTATTAGAAATATGCATTATTGATTCTCAGCTTGTATCACTGTTGGCACACATCAACACATCTCTAGGCTGTGGCATACATGAGCTAGGCTGTGGATTATGTGCAGTGAACATGCAGACCTCAGCTATAAGCCTGCACCATTTTCTCCCATTCAAGAAAGTGTATTAGAATGTGAGTGAGTCTGGGTGACATTGGTTCAGGGATAGGCTTAAATCTTCTCTAACCTTTCTTTATAATATAAAGAGAGTCTTGTATGGAGTTTCATCACTAATTATTAGTACTTGCTTAATTGGGATATTGAAAGACTCTTGCTAATACAGTGGCCAGTCACTCAGCTACAGATGAGAACCCCACCAGGAGACATCCAACACAAAGGTGGACTTTTTTGCCTCCCCTGGTTTGGTAAAAGGGCCATAGGGTTTACCTACTCCCCCAAACTGCCCTACTTCCTCCCACTCATGTCCTCACCACCCAATAATTTGCCTCACAAAAGTAATTACATTTGAATGTAAGCCAAAATAAAATAGTATTTCCCTTTCTTGTGCTTTCTTTTCCCTACCATATTCAATAGTTAATCTGGGGAATAACCATTTTAATTAATTAGAGAAATAGGCCACACCAAAAGACTGAATTTGGGGAATATATAAGGTTTAAGAATTATTGCACTTGGAAAACTGGTGTTTATTTTATTCCATAGCTGGTATAGTATTGGGGACACATTTTATGGTTCTTCTTCTGTTATTTAACTTGTCGTTCACACTATAGGAAACAAATAGAAGGGAAGAGAAAAGCCAAATAGCCCTAAACCAGAGGAAAATAAATACTATTTAAAAAGATTCCCCAAAGAACAACAATGTATGCACCATAATTCTGAATAGAAATGAAATTTCAAGTGAGAAGCAGTGTGACAGAAATGAAACCTTTTTAGAAAAATAAAAGAAAAAGATTTTCCTTTCACTCAAGAGAGTTTCTTGTCGCTGAGCTGTAACTTCAATTCAAAACCACTGCCTCTACCTGGGCACTTGGATTTCTGCGTCACAGAGTGTAAGAGAAGGGAGACAATCTCATAACTAGAACAAGGAGAAGATGCAAGTTTGCAAAAAATAAGTTCAATGTGGGCATGTTGAGTTCAGTATAGCTGTGGAATATCCAAGAGAAGATGTCCTCTTATCGGCAGTTGGGAAAATGAATTCAGAGCTTAGGAGAGAGATTTGGGCTAATAAAATAGATGTGAGAGGCATTAACATGTAATCAGTTTACAACTCAATTGCATGGTTTTTACTCTGGCTATGCTCCTTTTCCCTGATTTAATGGTGCAGCTTACTTAAGACTTTGATATCTAAAGGGACCGCATTCTCTATTTTGACCTCCTTGCATCAGTGATGAATCAGGGATTATGGATGCCAAACAACAATGCTCAAATGTACTTTATTGTTCCTTGCCTGCCAAATCTACTGTCTGCTTTCCATGTGCCAAGCCGTGCGGTAAGTGCTCTTGATTCACTATCTCCACAATGACCCTATGAACTGGGTGAACTCTCCATTTCGTAAATGGGGAATAACAGAGGATCAGTGACTGACCCAGGGTCATAGCCAATGATAAGAATTTGCACTGGATTTTAACCAGGTCTACCTGATTCTATGGCCTTTGCTCTTCTCCACAAACCTGGGTTGCCTCCAAGTGCCTATGGCTGTTGACAGTTTGTTCTGTTCCTGAATACAATTGTTCTTTCTCTTTCTTTGATATATAAAAGACTTCTTTCAAAAGAGTCTAGAAATATATACAAAAGCATTAATAGTGATTATCTCTGCATGGGGAAATATGAATCATTTTTGTTTTCTTTTCCATACTTTGTACTTCCTGAATTTTATGAAATGGACAAATTTATTACTTTTTATAACCAGAAACGTAATGGCACTACTTTCATAACAGTGATGCTGTTTTTTCCATGCAGAGTATTACGGGTGAGCATTTAATGCAGTTTAACCATTGCTTCCCACCTCCTTAATCACATTAATGGGAATCCTTAAAAGCATCATTATTGGTGATTATTTTGCTTGCATATGGTCTTAGCCAAAAGAACAAGAAGTGATGATTTTGCTTAAGACTCACATAAACACATTGGCTCCAGTACGAGGAACGTATATTGTGGTATCAAGACCTCAATGAAGGTTTTCTTTTTTTCCCCAACTCCCCAGTTTACACAGTGTAACTACCGAGGTGCTAAGTATGCATGGCAAGGGGAACGGAAACCTTTGACATACATAAAAAGCACAGGAGATTTGGGGAAATTATGTTTTTAAGCAGAAGAGAGGAGAAATGAAAAGGTAAAGATAGGGAGCAGACTTTTAAAAAAATTATTTATTTATTTTTGGCTGTGTTGGGTCCTCATTGCTGCGTACGGGCTTTCTCTAGGTGCAGCGAGCGGGGGCTACTCTTTGTCGTGGTGCGCGGGCTTCTCATTGCGGTGGTTTCTCTTGTTGCGGAGCGTGAGCTCTAGGCGCATGGGCTTCCGTAGTTGTGGCTCACGGGCTCTAGAGCGCAAGCTCAGTAGTTGTGGCGCACGGGCTTAATTGCTCCGGGTCATGTGGGATCTTCCCACGTCAGGGCTCAAACCTGTGTCCCCTGCTTTGGCAGGCGGATTCTTTACCACTGCACCACCAAGGAAGTCCAGGAGCAGACTTTTAACAGCTGTTTTTCTTGTACACGGGTATGTGTCAGTTCAGTTCCCCTTTGCTCTTCACTTAGCCATTGACACTTATGCATTTAGCCTTAGTTCTCCACTAATATCAAATGCTGTGTTAGATTGGGTTTGGGAGTTATATAAAATTATACCCTTAGGAAACAAAAACATTTCAGGACTGTGGAAGCAGGCATTAAATAATTACATTCAAAAGAAACACAGCAGAAAAGAAGCACACTTTTTAAAATTCTGTATTAAATTAAATTAATTCTCCGGTTGTCTGCAGTTTTGAATTGGCCTGTATTTAAGTTGCAGGCTTCTAATCAGAAGAAACCCAGTGTCTCTATACAAAGATATAAAGTTGCTTAATAAAGAATATTTGATTGCTGCTACATAATCCAGCCCCAAACTCATAGACGTATACGTCTTTTTGACAGAACAAGTGGGAAAAAAAACACTGTTCCTCAGCTGTGCCTGTCCACCTTTTACTTTACAGAGCTTGCTTGTTTCCGCCTCTGTATGCTCATCTTTCTGTGTGATGCGGCTGGGCGCTGCCCTAGGACCTTGAACCAGGGCTTGCGCATGCGCCCAGGGCACCTGAAAGGCACTGACATCGCTCCCCGACCCCCATCACGCGTCTGGGGGACTGCAGAGTGACTTACTGGGACACTGAAATCGTATCCAGGGTGCTGGAGCAGTTAAACTGGCTTCATAGATGTATTGACCAGAAATAACGTATTCATCCCGAGGAGATGGTCCTAAAGTTCGTTGTGGAAGCTCCATGTGCAAGGGTTACATCTTCTTTCCTCCCGTAGTAGAATTTACCAATAGGAAAAAGTAAGATTTGAAGAATAAGTTTAAACATTACTTGAAAAACCTGATGCTGGAGGCAAAATATGTAGTATTCCTTTGATAAAATCTGCTGGATGGGAAGCCCAGATATTTTAATTGAATGGCTATGAGTGGACCCTTAGAAATTTGAGTTGTAATGGATTTTAGTGGTCAACTGTGGTAAACTTCATTTTATAGATAAGTATTTATTCCTTTTCAATTGTGTTGGCCAGTAGAGCTATTAAGAGCCAAAATGTTATGGCTGATTCCTGAAATCATCTAGCTTGACTCCTGTTAGGAATGTAATTAAAGTGTCATCTCCCACCAAAAGAAATAGAATCTAAAGTAAAACAAAACAAAACAAACGAACAAAAGAATCAGGTAGCTGTGGTGATGATGCAGCTGTTTCTCTAAGATCTGTTTTTACACTTTCTTCATTATACATTTCATTATTTAGAACAGCATTGTACAATAGAAACTTAATGGAAGCCACATATGTTAATTTTAAATTTTCTAGTAGCTGCATTAAAAGTAAAAAGAAACAGGTGAAATTAATGATAATAATATATTTAATCCACTATATCCAGAATAATACCATTTCAACATACAATCAATGTAAAAATTATTAATGAGACATTTTATATTCTATTTTTCTTACTCCTTGCTTTCAGTATATATTTAACACTTACAGCACATCTCAAATCACACTAGCCACATTTCAAATGCCCAGTAGCCACATGTGGCTAGTGGTTACCATGTTGGACAGTGCCGATTTAGAACATATTCCTTTAAACCTTAAAATTTTATGGAAACAGATACATTAAAATAGAAAATAAAGATTTTAGAAAGAGTTCTTAATACTGTTAGATTACTAGAAAAAGGGATAAGTATGTTGAAAATACTTAATAAATCAATGGAGTAAAATAGCTATCTGATGGTATTCTGCATTCCTTAAGTTACTAGAAAATATTGTAATAATAATTGCAAGTTGAAAATGAGGGAAAACTAGGACACAGCCCACTCTCAATCTACTTGAAATATGTAAGATTTCTATCAACAAACCTGCATGCCCACTATGGTTCTTGCAGAGTTACAAGGCAAAGGTTTCACCAGTGTCCTGGCTCTCTGGGGGCATTATTTTAGAGCTCTGGCTCTGAGTTTGAGAACTTGTAGAAACAGGTAGAATCCCCCCACAATGAAGCATTGCTATAGAAACTCTTTGAAAAGATTGTCATTGATTGCCTGAATTTTTGAGGCTAACAAAAAGCAAAGAACAATTATAAATCGTCCATCTCAGGTGGATTCAATATAGAATTTATTCAGGACAGGAATCTGTGAGATGTCTTCATTTCCTGAGACTTTACATGTAAAAATCTTTGTTTTAGCTCATTAAGTCAGGATAGGTTGTTAGCTCATTAAGTCAGGATAGGTTGTTTTTAACTCAAATTTGTACTTAATTTGAAGTTTTAGAAAAAGAGTAGGGCTATAGTTTTTGTCATCTAGTCATGGCTCCCACTCTACCTGCCCTCATATTATCTTCAGTAGAAAAAACTTACCACCTGAAAGCTGTAAAATATGGTAGACAAATCATTTTCTTTGGTAAAATGTTTCTAAAAAGTTGCAAAGTAACATTTTAGCCAGTAAAACCAGAAACCCCTTTCAGTCCCTTTTTTAAGATGTCTTTAAGTATATTGGTTTTAAGAGGGGCAAAGTAAGGAAAAACGTTAAATTCTAGAACAACAGTTCCCTGCCCAGAGCCGTATAATTGTGGATGATGTTGATGTTGTTTACATTATCAGTGGAGCGCAGTTCCCTTTCTCCCACTCCTGTCATGCAGACTTGAGGGAGTCAGTCTGAATTTCTTGCTTGCTCTTTCTTGGATTGATTTCTAAGAGATCTTTTCTCCATTTTTTTTTTTTTTTTTTTTTTGGCACCAGGAATTAAATAGCTTTAATTACTTGGATCTGTACAGACTTGCTGACCTCTTTAACCTCACTTTGTTGGAGAAGGCAGTGATCGATTTCTTAGTGAAACATCTCTCTGAGCTCCTGAAGAGTCGCCCAGAAGACATTCTAACGCTCCCTTATTGTCTGCTTCAGGAGGTCCTGAAGAGCGACCGCCTGACCTCCTTGAGTGAACAGCAGATATGGCAGGTAAGGGCACTCTGCATGGGTCCTCTTTGGGCGTGAAGTCATGATTAAAAGGAATGATGAAATGTTAAAGGGTTGAGGAACGACGACAACTATTTTGTCTGGTTTGGTCCACATTGGAATCGAAGTCTTAGAAGTCAGTGTTCCGTGATGGGCAAGTAACTGGAGAACACCAGCCCTTGAGGCTTGAGGCCTCAGCCCACTCAGCTTAACTCAGGGAATCGCAGGTGAGATTCCTCACACCCTCACCGTGGTTTCCCAGAACCAAAGGTGGTTACATCAGAAAGAGTCAAGGGTTTTTATTCCCCTGCGAAACATAGTTACTTAAACTGAATATGAGAAGGATGGATTGTTAAAGTGGTATTTATGCCTATTTAAGACCAATGGAATCAGAATAAATTCTGGGCTTTCCTGGAAACAATTCAGAAACATTTCTTTGTTGCAGTAGAGAGCAGCTGGGACCTTAAATGAGAGGAAGCTCTCCTCCCTTAACAGTGGAAAAATCTCCCTCCTTAGTTCATTCTGCATTCATTGCTATTTTCCGAAGCCCTGCTTTTTCACCTGACATAGCATTCTTTTCAGATACCCTTTGCCTAGGGGACAGGAGGATGTTTTGTGTTTTCAATTTGATTATTCAATTGAAATCCATTTCTGCTCATCCCCAGTGACTATCCTTGAACAATCCACACGGTGTCTTTGGGAAACAGTCAGAGCCCATCTTCCACTGCTTCTTATACTGTCTGTCTTACTCTGAAGCAGTGGCTAAGCCATCCTGTTACTTCTAGGGTGCCATACTTTCAAGATTTCATGATCATTTGAAAAATATTTATATACAGAATACAAGGGAAAATATGAAGTCTTCTATTAGCTGATGAGACAATAAATACCTTGTGTCTTATCAAATGACATTCAGAGAATACTTTAATTCTGGACAAGATGGAGGCATAGGTAGCTGTTAATTATCACCATCTGATTCTACTGATCGCTAATTTTCCCGGTGCCTTTCTCCCTTCTTTCATTTCTTTCTTTCTTTCTTTCTTTTTTTTGCGGTACGCGGGCCTCTCAGTGTTGTGGCCTCTCCCGTTGCGGAGCACAGGCTCTAGATGCACAGGCTCAGCAGCCGTGGCTCACAGGCCCAGCCGCTCCGCGGCATGTGGGATCTTCCCGGACCGGGGCACGAATCTGTGTCCCCTGCATCGGCAGGCGGACTCTCAACCACTGCGCTACCAGGGAAGCCCTCCCTTAGTTCTTTCTTTATCTTACTTTAATCAGCAACTTCCCTCTTCACTGTTGCTTCCACCAGTGAGGATAATAAGGCCTGCAGTGTACTGAGGGCCTTTCAGGACTCGGGCTCTTTGCAGACTTATTAACTTATCACAACAGGTCTGAAGGATGGTTCTTATCATTCCATCCTCCAGACAAGCAAAACGAGGCTTCAGTGTCTTGCCTCAGGGTTACAGAGCAGAGCCAGCCTTCACATCCAGCTTTGTTGACACCTGCCCTCATCTCTCCAGTATTCCACGCTGTCTTGAGAAGAAAGTATCAGTGAAAAAATATAAGCCATAAATTATTTTCTGCTTCTTAGGTATTTCTCATAATGGTTGTTCAGGCAGAGGTCAAATGTGTTGGTGAGGGTGAGTTTTTGGTATGAATTTTAATTATCTGTGGAAAACACAAATCATCAGAATTACTCTGGTCAGCTCAAAGTGAGGAACTGCCAAATTTTTCTTTCCTTCCCAAAGGGAAAAACAAAGACTTAGAATGAATTCTGTATTTAATTATTTCTAACCTAATTGAGATGTGAGCCAACCGTCCTTGTGGCTTCTCTTCTTGTGGCACAGTTGAAGGCACTGCCCGATATCGACATGGTAATGTACAGATGTGTGAGTGGCCAAAAAATTCCATACTATTCACATAAGAGTTATCATAGGGCTTCCCTGATGGTGTAGTGGTTGAGAGTCCCCCTGCCGATGCAGGGGACATGGGTTCATGCCCCGGTCCGGGAAAATCCCACATGCCGCGGAGCGGCTGGGCCCGTGAGCCATGGCCGCTGAGCCTGCGCATCTGGAGCCTGTGCTCTGCAATGGGAGAGGCCACAACAGTGAGAGGCCCGCGTACCGCAAAAAAAAAAAAAAAAAAAAGAGTTATCATAATTGCCTCTCTAAATATGTTACTAATTTTATAATGTAGAATTTCAAAAGATGCTTTCTGCTGCAGGCAATTTTTTTTATACCTGGTCCTCAAGAAAGGATTAAAAAAGACTCACATAAATATTATCAATTTAATCATTCAGCAGGCAATAAGAAACTGTTTTTGCTTTATCTTAGTAAATAACTAATTCCCTCACACTCAACCCAATAGATAAAAATCAAATCAGTCCAGTTATATTGCTTCAAGTATAGTTAAGTTCATCATTTTTGCTGAGGTTATACTAGTAATGCAATATACCATGGAAGAATCTAATATTCAGCCCAGGGTGCAGATTGGGTATGCCAGAGGATTAGTGTCAGGGTGCTTTATAGAAGTGAAACTTGATGGACAGGCTGGAGACAGATCTACAGAATCTCATTAAATTGCTGAATTGTTCATTACGGAATGTTCTCACTGTAATAAAGTGCTCATTGACTTTGACAAATCCCTATCCCATGTCTTAAAGAAGAACAGTGAAACAAGGGGTGTTGGGGAGAAAAATGGAAATTGGCACAAAGTAGGACAAGTAATAGAAAAGCGGATGGAGGGGTAGTGCTGTTTGATTATGTGCAACTGGTAACTTATGTGAGAATGCAGCAAACATACACACACACATCTACTCATGTGGCTCTTCCACTATCTAATCTACTGATAATGTAATCTGAGATATTCCCTTTATTTGGCAAAAGGCCCAATATTTTACTATTCACCAGACTTCATGCAGTTTGGCTCTAAAGATGTGTCATAAGAACCATCAAGTTATCCTCAGGGAACAAACTTTTTTTTTTTTTTTTTTTTTTTTTTTTTTTTTTTTTTTCCTTTTTCCTGCTGTCCCTTATCCAGTCCCTTTCCTGCTAAAATGTGCTGCAGTCCATGATAACCATTCTGTGGATTTGGAAACCTATGAAATCCCCCAAGATCGTGCTTTTTGTCTCTTTTTTTCCATCTGATCTTTTAAAACTTTATCTTGTGTCCTCTCTCACAGAAGCCTTCTTCATCCCCCCTAGACATTTTTTTTCCCCCTTCCATAGCCTGAAACTACTTGGTCTAATTCGTTAACTTCACTTTATATTCACAGGTAATGTAGATACTGCCCCATATACACACTTTTTTTTTAAACATCTTTATTGGAGTATAATTGCTTTACAGTGTTGTTTCTGCTGTATAAGAAAGTGAATCAGCTGTATGTATACATATTCTCTCACTTTGTCCCAGCTTACCCTTCCCCCTCCCCGTGTCCTCAAGTCCGTTCTCTGCGTCTGCGTCTTTGTCTTTATTTCTGTCCTGCCTCTAGGTTCTTCAGAACCATTTTTTTTTTTTTGGATTCCATATATATGTGTTAGCATATGGTATTTGTTTTTCTCTTTCTGACTTACTTCACTCTGTATGACAGACTCTACGTCCATCTACCTCACTACAAATAACTCAGTTTCATTTCTTTTTATGGCTGAAGTAATATTCCATTGTATATATGTGCCACATCTTCTTTATCCATTCATCTGTAGATAGACACTTAGGCTGCTCCCATGTCCTGGCTATTGTAAATAGTGCTGCAGTGAACATTGTGGTACATGTGTCTTTTTGAATTATGGTTTTCTCAGGGTATATGCCCAGTAGTGGGATTGCTGTGTCATATGGTAGTTCTACTTTTAGCTTTTTAAGGAACCTCCATACTGTTCTCCATAGCATATACACACTTTGGATATATAAGGACAGAGAAGTCCCCTCAAAAAATCCTTTTTTAAAAAAGTTCAGTTCGATTCAGCTCAACAGTTTGGTCTTAGGGTTCAAGGCCAGCAATTTCTCAGGTTGCAGATGAAAGACACTACATTGGTTATTGGCCTCAAGGAAGGAGGAGACTAAAAAATGAGCAAATCAGCCGAGGAAGAAACATGGGGCATGAGGTCACTGGCATCCGTGACCTGGCAAATTTCCACCGTTGTATTTTGCTTTTGGGTTTTAGCTTTGACTTAGGATTTGGTTTCAACAGGGCCCTGTTAAATTTCTCTTGTTAGATTCAACGTATATTTTCAGACTACTGAGCCAGGGGGTACTGCTCTAAAACTTAGAGTGAAATCATGAAACTGTTCCATACCACTCCCACATATTAGGTCTGTTTTCATTTCATAGGAAGTGCTGGCTAATCTGTTTTTTCTCAGGAAAGTACATTCTCCGCCTTTTATATCTCAGGTTCTCCTTTCCGAGAATGAGGAGGAGATTACTTTCCATGAGAGTACAGTTTGTAGAAAAACCTGAATATAATGTAAATTCTTATATTTGCTAGCATAGGGAGAAAATGTGGCTGTCCATCCATCAGTATTTATTGAGCACCTACTAAATGCCCCAAACCATGGAATGTAAGGCAGGGTACAGGTGAGCTAACTCCATTTCCCTCTCCAGGTCTAACCCCAATTGGGAGGGATCCTTCTGATTTTAAACCATTATCTAGCTCTCTGGATTATTATTTTATCTCTGAAGAAGCAGAAACAAGAAGGACATTTAAAAATGGATAGTTTGTGGAAGTACAAATGGGTATTATGCTGGGCACAGTGTTAGAAGCTAGATCCTGGGGTAAAAAGCTTTATAAAAGTGTTCAATTATTAGGTTAAAGAGATTTATCTTAACTTTATTTCTGAATGTGGAGTTTTATTTACCTTTAATTATTAATCTATTAACTGCTTCCTACTTTTAGTGAAGAGGACTTATCTTACTTTAAAAAAATTAAAGATTAAGTAATTTTTGGCTGCATTGGGTCTTTGTTGCTTTGCGTGGGCTTTCTCTAGTTGCGGTGAGCGGGGGCTACTCTTCGTTGCTGTGCGTGGGCTTCTCACTGTGGTGGCTTCTCTTGTTGCGGAGCAAGGGCTCTAGGCGTGCAGGCTTCAGTAGTTGTGGCTCACAGGCTCTAGAGCACAGGCTCAGTAATTGTGGCTCATGGGCTCTAGAGCGCAGGCTCAGTAGTTACGGCGCGTGGGCTTAGCTGCTCTGCGGCATGTGGGATCTTCCGAGACCAGGGGTTGAACCCGTGTCCCCTGCATTGGCAGGCAGATTCTTAACCACTGCGTCACCAGGGAAGTCCTTATCTTTCTATTTTATAAGGATAGTACATATGTCAGTGATTTTCTTCCTTTATTAACCTTGGGTTGAGGGCTCCTCCTTATATTTTGAGTCTAACTTTGCCTGGACTTCAGTGGATAACAGGACCAAACAATTCAGTGGTCACATCACTGATGTCAGACAAGATCAGACTTTAGCATCTGTTAATAACACATTCACTTTATATCTCTAGAGACGTAAGTCACACACTGTTTAGAGTAGTCAACAACCTCAGATGCGGTGATTTTTTTTTTGACAAGCCCCTTCTGGGCTTTTATCTACTCCACAAACTACCCACCTTAGAGTTTGATTTAATCATTTTCCTCAAAAGGAGTCCCAGAAAGTGAACCCAAACAAAAAGCTACTATCCCTTTATAGTTGGAAAATAGAGGACACTAGTGACATACTCAGCTTTCGTCTTTTATCTCTTAGATGATAAACTGTCCCAAATGCACATCTGGCCAGGGAGAAGCAAGGACTTCAAACAGTACTGTGTGTCCAACAATACTATCATAATACTTCACATTTGAATATCACATCACAGTTTCCAGAGTGCTTCTTCATCTCGCATTGCTTTGCGCTCCTTTGCTTTGTGTCACAAATGGGAAACTGAAGTAACAAAGCTAGAAATCAAATTCACGTCTTTTAATTCTTGGGTTTTTCCCACTTTGGTCCACAGCTTCTAAATTCATAATAGAAGTGCAAAAATACTTGGGCGTGGTGGACGGAGAGGTGCATCAAATTAATCCCATGACTTTAAGAGAAATGAGGAAGGGTTTGGCCATTCCTGTTCTCTGGTGTAGTGCCTGCAGATTGAAGGGGTAATGGCCAGCTCTGCCTGCCTTCATGCCTGTGTCATGTTGCTAACTCTGACTCTTTGCTCCATGTGCTAAATTCAATCTTTCATTCATTTTAAAGAGTCATCGAGTGTCTACTCCAGCCAGTCGCGTGCTCTCAAGCACCGCTGCTGCTGCTGCGTGATGGGTTCTGGGCAGTCGGTTGCAGAAAGGTCCCATGTGGCCCTGCTATCATGGATCTTACAGAGTCTGATGTGGAACTTTCCACTTGCTATTCTTTCCCCCTGTGCCCGATTCCTTCCCAGTGGAGACTGACCTGTGCCAAATAGAGTAGTGATTTCTGTGCTAATTTAGGCCGTGTTGAAATGATATGGATGGATTGGAAAATGAAATCCTTTTGTTTGGACATTTCAACACCCCCCAGCGTCCCTTTGCCTTTTCTTCAGTGCTCTTTTCATTGGTAATTCTTGTTCATTGTATGTGCCCTCTAAACAGCTTTGCAAACCTTTGTCAATCCCTGTAGTACAGCCCAAGCCTCAAAGAAATCAAACTGCGGGTGACCATTTAATCAAAAAATTCCGCTAAGTGGTGTCCTCATTCTTAATGCTAGGACCTTGGTAACTAGAAATGGCATAAAATATTGTGACCTGAGAACTCTCATTCCCTCATCCCCCCGCCCAAATTGCAATTTTTCATCATATCTGCACCCTTCCTCAGTTTAATTTCATATATGCATGTCTCATTACTATTTATTTATTTTTTTTTTTGGAGAGGCACTTTCTGGGCTTCTTCATGATATCTCGTTTTATTTTTTTACTTACCATTCCTTAAAGTAATTAAATGTGTACCACTTCTCAATTTTCTTCCTGAAACTTCTGGCAGTCCCTCCCAGGTAGCTACAGTCTTTTCTACAAATGAGATGAGGATATCTCCATTTCCTTTTTACTAAATGTTAGTGAAGAGAATAAATAGTGGTTTGTTCACATCCCAAATAGTGTTGTGCCTGGAGGATGTTTGATCCTTGGAGCGCCCCCAGCTGGACACTGAGTGTGTCTGCTATTTCAGGGCTTGGTGCTCGGAGCTGCCAGAGTGTATATTTAGTCATTCGTCCTGATCTACATGGAGCTGATTCCTCTGGGAGGACTCATCCCTGAGGAGCTTGACTAGTGGCCTTGCTGTTGTTTGTCTGGAGCATGTGCCTTTGCGAGACACATGACACATTTATTTCAGAGGGACTTTGCTCCAGCTGATCCTGTGTTGTCAAGTAGCTGTGAGGGGCAGTGATGGTCAGAAAATATGGAGACCTGACTTGTATTTATGTGCTGCTGTTCCCATGAGTTAATAGTTCTTTTTCCTTCCTTTTTTTTTTTTTTCTTAAACGAGCACAACAGAACAACAAGGTGATTTATGAGATATAACATGTTTATGTTCTCTGCTTCTAATTTTCATTGTGATTCATGTTGTTTCCAGACTGATATTTTTGTTGTTGCTACTGTGAGACGGAAAAAGATGACTGGAAAACATTACTTATGCATTGGTAGCCGGCAGTAATATTGCTGCTACCTGGATTATCAGGGATTTAAAAATAAAACCCAACTATATGCTAAACATGAGGTAGAAACCTCGAGGCTAGGCATAGAAGTTCATCAATAATAATAGCAGCAATGATAATTTTTACAGTCCTTAGAGAGCTTTATACTTTTTAAGCATTTTTGCACACATAATCTCATTCAAGTCTCTCATCAGCCTCGTTAAGGTTGATAAGGCAAGTATTACCCAGATTTTAACAAGTGAGGAAATGGAAACTCACAGAGGATAAATGGTTGACTCCCTTCACAGTACGGTTTCAATGTGGGTCTCACTGTATTCTCTTCAAATACTCCAAATCTCTAAGAAAACAGAAACTCAAAGTACCTGATACATCTTCTCAAAAGTCGAAGTGGTCCTATTACTCTATAATGAGTGAACCAGCAGTATACGTTTCCTAATAAATTACGAATTTTCACTTTCACCTGTTGTGCAGCTCTGGGAAGTTGCAAAAATGACTCTAATAAAAGTCATACAAGAAAGTGTTGCTGAGGGTCTTTCTTTATCAGAGCCTGGAAAATTGAGGCCCTAGATGGTTTGTTGAGAAGGAGTGAATGGCGAATTCTGGCAGAGGTAGGGAACCACTTTTCATTCCTTCGGGGTATAAAGTGATAAAGTATAAAGCAGGAAGAGAAAGCCCATAAGGGAGGATCACTTAAAAATCCGATCAAGAGGGCTTCCCTGGTGGCGCAGTGGTTGAGAGTCCGCCTGCCGATGCAGGGGACACGGGTTTGTGCCCCGGTCTGGGAAGATCCCACATGCCACTGAGCGGCTGGGCCCGTGAGCCATGGCCGCTGAGCCTGCGCGTCCGGAGCCTGTGCTCCGCAATGGGAGAGGCCACAACAGTGAGAGGCCCGCGTACCGCAAAAAAAAAAAAAAAAAATCTGATCAAGGGATTTAAATCAGTGTGAAGAAGAACCTAGAGTGGGGTTATTTCTGCTGCAGCCCTACAGACTGTGTGGTGGGAAGTCTGCAGACTGTTGTTAGAGTGTGGATGGAACAAATGGAAATGATTCATCATGATATCTTCATTTTATGCCTGAATATTGAAATTGAGAAATTTATGCAGCAGAAATTGACAGCTGGGTGATGGCCTAGGTATGGACTTTAAGAGAAAGGGAGAAAAAGATTAATTCATTAGTATTGATAAACGTTAGTCTCTTTCCAGTAGAAATGAGCCTGTGCCCCATGTCCTGCATCGCCAAACTATTTCTATAGGGATCCTTATCAAGCCAGTTGAGTGCTTGCTGGCCACGGTGTTCATGCCAGTTGGCCACGTCAGACCATGGAGATCACCTGTTCTGGGCATTCTAGAGGAGAGGATCTAAACTTAGCCGTGGAACGACCTGGAGGCTCTAGACTTGTTTATATTCCAAAGAGAAGTCTGGGGAAGCCTTGGCATTTATTGTTGAATACTGACATCCTTACACCCTGCTTCTCCCACTCCTGCCTCCAGGACTTCTGCTACAAGTGAAAACAAGGAAGAACATCTCTCAACTCAACACACCTGGAGGGGAAAGGTGGCTATTCTAAGAGAGTAATCGTGGGCAGCCTTCAGAGATAAAGATAATTCTTAGACTTCTTTTGTGTCCACAGTACAGAGTAATGCATTCTCTGTGGTGAGGTTCTCCTCCTTAATCTGACTGCCTCTTTGTTACTTGAGATGCCACACTGGAGGAATGAAAACAGATTTCAATATTCTGGTAGACAAAACATAACCAGGAAGAAAAATTCTCTTAGGAAAAAAAAATATTTGATGGGTTCTAAAGATATATAGCACAGGTTTTTGCATTGTTCCCCTTTGTCTATAGGAAGTATTTTTTTAAAAATTTCTTTTATAATTAATTTATTTTTATTATTTATTTCTTTATTTTTGGCTACATTGGGTCTTCGTTGCTGTGCGTGGGCTTTCTCTAGTTGCGGTGCTCAGGCTTCTCACTGTGGTGGCTTCTCTTGTTGCGGAGCATGGGCTCTAGGAGCATGGGCTTCAGTAGTTGTGGCATGCGGACTCAGTAGTTGTGACTCACAGGCTCTAGAGCACAGTCTCAGTAGTTGTGGCACACGGGCTTAGTTGCTCTGCGGCATGTGGGATCTTCCTGGACGAGGGCTCGAAACTGTGTCCCCTGCATTGGCAGGTGAACCACTGGACCACCAGGGAAGTCCCGACAGGAAGTATTGCAAGTCAGTTCCAGTAAGTGGCACAGATATTACTTATGCTTCAAGAACAGAAGCTAAAAAGAGCCGGGCCAGCTGGTGGCTGAATGCACTTACCTTCTTTGTGTGTGTTCTTGTTGATGAGAAATGCCCACATGCCACCTCCTCTGGCCACACAAGGAAATCAGGTAATTGAAGTAGTGATGGATGGTGCACTGAAGTTTAAACGTTTTAGGAGGACCTGTCTTATTAACACTTTAAAACAAGTGAGCATAATATCATTAATTTGATTAATTCATTTGCTCTTAATATAGCTTTTAATTTGTAATTCTAGGTGAATTACAATGTAATTTGGCATTAATTGTACTAAATTGACTATAGGTCAGCCAATCACGATGGAAAATTACAGCTGAAAGTAAAACTAGACTTCTCCATCCAGAAAGGACGACGCTTGGTTAAGAGACAGATAGACTTTAGGCGTCCCTCTGTTTGGCTGTGAGAATGACATTGAACCTGCCGAGGGCTGTAAGTGATTTCTTATTCTGCCCACTGCTGGGACTGTATACTCTGGAGTGAAGCCCAATAGAAAGAGTAAATAAGAGTAAACAAAGGGGTTGATTTGTCAGGTTGCCAGGTCCCCTGAAGAATCTTTCTGCTCTTTTCATCTCTTGTACAATTTAGGCCATGTAGAGGGGCTGTGTAGTGCTTTCGAATGATGAATTCCACACCTCTTGGATTCGAGAGGTTAGAACAGGTATTGACCCAGGTTGGCCTGCTTTTCATCCTCCTGTGAACAGGAGATCTTTTAAATCCCATGTGCTGTCAGTATCCCGGAGCCACTCCTATTTGACCAATATACAAACTACCTTCCGGGCAGAAGGAAGTTGTGCCTTAAAAGCCAGTGCCACTCTGGGAGAAGAACGAAGCCCTCAGGAGATGACAGAGCCTGGTCATTGATAAAGCTTGCTGGAGGCGCCTCTGTGCACATGAGAAGTAAGGTGACGACTGAAGGATGGGGTGCTTAAGGAATTGGTGGGAGAACAAGGATGGATTTGGAAAATACTTGTGTTTTAACCATGTGCCAGATATCTTCTTTTGAGAATTGTCTCCTATAAAAACAGTCAAAATGAAAACTTTGAAATGCTACAGAAAGTCATATGACAGATTTAGTAATATCCTGCTTGAGGTATATTTACATGTAAGTAGAACTATGGGAATTTTGTGTATTCTCAATACTTTTGCTGTGAGCAATTAACCCATAAAATGAGGTCTAGCTATGAGGGGACAAATTTTGCTAAATATTGCATGGAAAATTCCAGGCTGTTTTTTTTGTGTGTTTGTTTGTTTTTTGCGGTACGCGGGCTTCTCACTGTTGTGGACTCTCCCGTTGCGGAGCACAGGCTCCGGACATGCAGGCTCAGCGGCCATGGCTCACGGGCCTAGCCACTCCACGGCATGTGGGATCTTCCTGGACCGGGGCACGAACCCGTGTCCCCTGCATCGGCAGGTGGACTCTCAACCACTGTGCCACCAGGGAAGCCCCCGGCTGTTTTTAATAATTCTTTTTACTTTGTTAATTATGTACCCTTATTGTATCATTCCAGCTCACATTCTAGCAAATAAAATGGCCTAAGTTTTATGTAAAAATTTTGAGTAGAGAGGTTAAAAACTACCCTTTCCCCTGTCTCTTACACATATACAGGTGGGGTTCACACCATACACATGCTTGCAGGTAGACACACACACACGCACACCACAGGTTGCATGCATATTAATTTTTTCAGCTAAAAAACTTTCCTTCGTTTTGCAATACTGACCTGAATCATAATTACTCTCATTATTGGCTGGTTGATCCTAAGATTAAGGAAGAAAATAGAAGTTAGGAACTTATTTTTGCTACTCCAAGTGTATATTTCATTCATCATAAATTTTTAAAGATATTAATGTCTATAGTCTGGATTGTTGCTATATGAATGCAGCTGTATATTGTCTCAATTTTCTCCAAATCCCTTTTATGCCAAATTTAGCCTGGCCTATCACAGGAAGTTTTATTCCTTTTCCCCAAATATTCTTCTTGATATCAGCATAGGGTTGGTGGGTTCCAGTCTTTCCTACCCCTGTGGTTCCCAGTATAGCTTCATGTTCTTAACTCAAAACCACCCTTACTTGATCCATACCCTCTGATGGATGAGCTCTTTGAGGTCTTAATGTGGTGTTCTTCGAGAACTGTAAGGATTTGGGGCAGAGGAACTAGTACTGAAGTAAGCAGAGCAGAGGGGTTGAGAGAAAACATTTACAGGGTATTTCTGCCCTTGGTTTTATTTTCTCATCATTTAGAATGCCAGCAGAATGAATGGGTCTGTTAATCAAACAGCACTGAGAGGTTAGGTCATTGGAAGCCTTTTCAGTCATTTTGTGCTTTTCAAGAGTGAATTTGTTAGAATTATGCTGAATACCCACTTAAAGCCTCAGCTGATAACCCTACCTGTGTTTTATAACTCTGCACTGTCAGAACTCATAATAAGTCAAACATTCTTTCAGTGGTACTCATAAGGGAGGGAAAAAAAAAAGCCCCACAAATTTAAGAGTAATTTCAGATTGTAAATGAAAAGGAGAGGCACGACTGTGCATTTGCACCAATCATGCCTTCCTTTCATCTGCTCTGATTAGGCCTGGTGCGGTTTCATCAGACCCCTCCATCACCGAGCTGTCACTCCAGCCGTCTGTTGATTGAAAACAATCAAGGCTCTGATGGCACAATTATTCTGACCCTTTAACTAGAGGCTGCTGTGATAATGAAAGGTTGATTATGATAGTTTGTGCCTCTTTCAGTTTGCCAAGAAGGTTAATTTGGGCATCAGACGGATGTTTAATGGGCGCTTGCTGGCTACACTGAGGTAAATGAGAACGTGCAGTCTTGGATATTGCACGGATATAGTTTGGCTGTCAATCATTGTCATTTGGAGTTTGTGCCTCACACTCTGGAAATCACATTTTATTTTTTCCTTGGGATTTAATTTATTCTGTGCCCTGAGGAAGTTCTTTCACTCGGTGACCTTCACAGCAGCTTTCTCTGCCTTTTTTTTTTTTTTTTCTTTTTTCAAATGGAGCTCAAAGGCACAACACATCTAGAAGAGCATTTTTCTTTCATTTTCACTTAAAAATGGAAACTTTAAAAATCCATCCTTATCACTGCCTTCCAATAGAGCAAATGTTTCCATCCCGGTTGTGCAGTGGGGAAGTATAAACGACAGGGATACTTTGTCCAGTTTGCTAATGCAGCAGCTCCCTCAGTTGTTCTGCCCTGTTTCTTACACCAACCAGCAAAGCTAGTAAATTCAGAATGGGTGCATATATGGAACTGAAGGCTCCATTCTCCTTATGTTTCTCTCAGCAGCATGTCTCAGAATAGTTTGATGAATTCTTGTTTCCAAGGGCAACATCTGACTCCTTTTCCCTTCTTGGGAAGCATGAGGGAGGGGTTGAGCCAGGGAGACAGATATTTGTCTGCAGGAGTACAAAGGTTATTAAAAGTTGCAAATTTCAATTTGTATAATCCCAGCGCCTAATCTTGTTGCCTTTTGAAGCGTAGGGTAAAAAAGACGCAGGCACCTAATAGTGCTGGTCTTTACAATGTGTAGCTCATTACAATCTTCTTTTATGCATACCTTTTAAAAAGAAAAATAAAGGAAAAGAAAAAATAAAGGAAACCTTTAATTCTGTCTCCAAGCTGTGCGTAGTGGTCTCCTAGATTAGGCACCTAAGAGCCAGAATCATTGTTCTGCTTTTTCATTTGTGTTGTCTTCAGGTTTTTTTCCCCCAGTGAACATTCAGCAGCATATTTCTACCTAGCCTTGGACGTTTTTTCTCACATGTCAATTGTAAAACAATTAAGTCTATAGATGTTAAAGTGACAGTATCATAATGATTATAATTTTATTTCAAGTGTTCTATTTTCACACTATTTCTTGCTTTAAAAAAAAAGCTATTCGTTTTTGAATGGTAAAGAGAGTCATTAAGCGATAATTCAGTCTCACGTGAAGAGGCTCAAAAAATGAATTGTCATTGAATCCAGTTACTGTTTTTTTGTTTTTTTTCTGCAGTACGCGGGCCTCTCACTGTTGTGGCCTCTCCCGTTGCGGAGCACAGGCTCCGGACACGCAGGCTCAGTGGCCATGGCTCACGGGCCCAGCCGCTCCGTGGCATGTGGGATCTTCCCGAACCGGGCCACGAACCCGTGTCCCCTGCATCGGCAGGCGGACTCTCAACCACTGCGCCACCAGGGAAGCCCCCAGTTACTATTTTAATGCAGCCCTTATTTAAGCAACAGTGCTGTTTAAAATATTTTAAAAGATATGAGAGTAGGATTGTGCATATATATATATATATATATAGTCTCACCAGATTCTTCACTGCACTAGACCACAAATGGTTATTTTTGTTTAGCTTTCTGGATAGCATGCATAAAATCACCCTCAGGGGTGCTTAGTAAAATTACTGATTAGTTATGTCTTGTTTTTATTCCAGCAATGGGGAGTAAAAAGTTAAATGGGGAGAAATGTATCAGTCAATCAAGAGAGAGTTTTTTGGTATTTAAAAAATAGTGTGACTTGTCACAGTGGTATCTATATTTTTATCTATATTTTTAGATTCACTATGTTTACAAATTAATGAGACTTACGCAAAGAATTTCTTCTTGAAGTATAATTCATTCTTTCAAACTGTTTTTGGTCCAAGCCTGACTGGGTTTCTGCCTTCCCCCAACCTGTTGAACCCTTTACCTGTTGTGGAAAACTGATATCCCAAAACCAAGGACTTTCCCTATGTCCTCATAAGCTCTCCACCACATTCCCAGAACTGTGCTCTCACGCTGACTCCATTCACTGAAACTGCATCCCCTCAGCAGTGATGTCCCCCTTCAGAGGGTCCTCAGAGTGTTTCACACCTCATCTCCCAGCCTGGGCTGGCATTTCCTCTGCTCGCAGGGCTGGCAGTCATTGGACCCAGTTTCTCTTTCCTCTTCAACCCTTCTGTCTCTGCCTTCAAGGTTCCAACACATTGTTCCTCCTAACCTTAGGAAGATGTCTTGGATCTGTGATTTCTCATAATTCCCACAGATTTCCTTCTGGGTGGCTGGCCCTGGGACTGAGATACACACCTCCTCACCAGACAACCTTTGGAACGGCTACTACCTTCTAGTACTCCTTCCCTCACCCATTGCAGCCCCTTCCCTGCTCACAGGTCTTCTGAGATTGTCAAGCCACTGGTTCTCCTGCACTGGGCCCGTCTGCCCACATACCCATTTTCTGTACACGACTATTATAAATTGGCTCTCTAAGCCACTTCCCCCACTCAAAAATATGTCATCATTGTGCTAAAAAAAATGTATCTTCTTTGACAGAAGTATCACTTGTATATTATACTCAAAGGTGCTTCAAGGTGTGAATAGAGGATTCAGCGTTACCCACTTACTTATACAGTGATGAAATGAAGTTGGAGAATGCAGTGTGAAGTATTCTTTTCAGGCATCAGTAGGCCGGGTGAAATTCACATAGTGAAGGAGGTCAGTGGTCGGCATGGCATTTATGTGTGTTCTTTGCAACTCACTGAGGGTGTAAGCCCTGGCACCGCAGCCCACCAGCTCCATCCCCTTGATAGTAGAGTCTGGCCCCTGACCGTGTTTAGTCATGGGCTTCAGGTACTGGGTTCCCCACTCCAATTACTGTACTCTGTAGCCCTAAATTAACGTTTAAAGTGACCTTTGAGGATTCTTTTCTTTTTACTCGGAGGCTGCCAACGTTAACCCTTAAATGCAGCATAGGTACTTCCTGAACATCTAAATTCATCACAGTACCACTTGTTTGAGGGATTTGACTATCTCTGTATCTGTGAGCTGGGGCAGCTGCTTGAGGCTGTGAGCTTCTGTCGTTAAAGGTTTCATTTCAGGTGGGGAGTGTATGTGCCAGTGAACCTGTAATTGGTTCATTATTATTAAATCAGTTTATAAAGAAATATTCAAAGGCTTGATGCCCCCAGGATGCTCCAGGGCATGTTTACAAATTAAACAGCTTTTAAAAAAACTATAAAGTTTAAAAATGTACCAGCAATATTTAAAACACCCATGAGGGAAATGGCAACATAAAAAGATGGTTTTTGCTTGTGTCTGAAAATCCGCCTACAATAGACTGAACCTTCCAAAATTGTAGGATTTTTCTTCCCCTAATTTCATACTCCCTGGGTATATTTTACAGGGATATGTTAAGACACTTGAGGTTAAGAGTAAGGCTTGAGATTTATGGTATTAACAGAGCTTGAAAGTGAATGGCAAGAAGACTGTATATATGTGTACCAATGAGGATCTTCTTTCTCACCAAGTAAATTCCTGGCAGATATTGGGCACTCAATAAGAAATTGAGGAGTGGATGAATGAAAAAACTAAAAGAAAAGATTCGTGATTATATCATTTACCCCAGAGCAACAAAACAGGAAGAAAGTAATCAACTCAATCAATCGTTATTTTAGTTTTCTCAAGCCAGATAGCTTAGTTTATACATATTTTTCCTTGCCACTAAGTTAACTGAGTTGAGATTTGAGGGAACTGATGGACATGAATTCAAATATTTTTAATGGGAAACTCAAGCCAAGTAAGGAAAGTGAATGTATACTGAGTGTTATACAGAGACAAGTAGGTTTATGTCTGTGTCTCTCTTTTCATTCATTCATGTTTCTCTGACTGGGGTTTAACAAGGCCACACACCTTTAATAACTGGGTTAGAATTACTGAATTCATTGGTGTGGAAATAGGCTTATCATAAGGGCTAGTTTGTAATCTGCAACAGATTATCTGCCATGCTTTTATTATCAGTTTATAGCATGTGAAGTGTTTAATACTGTGTAGCAAATTCCTTATCAACCACAGAGATCTCTCAAAATTTGTGTCAATATTGCGCAATATTGTGTTGTATAAGAATTGTCTGTGCTGGCTTTATCATGAATTCAGAAGGATAGTTGAGTTGAGGATTAGCTCCATCTCTTGGTGGTGCATTGCGTCATATTAATTCTGTTTATTGTCTAAATGTCATAGTTTATCAAGCACTTTCACGTTATCTCATTCAATCCTATGTTGACCCTATGATGTAAACAACATCATCTTTGTTTTACAGGTGATGAAACTGAGCCTCAGTATATTTGTGTTTTTCATAAATGCTCAAATGTGTTAAGTTGCAGAAACAGGTCTTTTGACATCAAGTCTTGTCTCCTTTTCATTGTGTCATATGCACATCTATGGGCATGTACCAGTTAGCGGTAGAAAAAAGCATCAGGATTTCCCTGTCCTTTCAGTTGACTTCACCCTGATAATGCATCCTCAATGCATGCAGTAGCTGGAAAATAACATGAAATGGTGTGACCCAGCTAGGGTCACTACTCCCTGTTGCCAATGGGATACAACAGGGTTTTCTTCTATTGACCAAATTGGTTTTCTCTGATTTTCCAGTGTTGTTCTGACAATATAAGCTTAATATTTCACTGACCACATTACCTTTTATACCCATAAGGTCGTCATAAATAAATATACATCACTAATATCTTACTTAGAACTCTCACCCATCAGTCTGGCCTCAAATGATACTCTGATGCTATCAATGATTAGATGAATGAGTATTATCTTTTGGTTCAGAGACCATTGAAGGCAAGTATAGGAAGCTATTTCTAATTGTTCCTGTATTTTGCTCGAGTGTGAAGAGACCAGGAATAGGTTCCATTTTCCCTGCAGCATCTTTGGCATAGGTGACGTTAATTGTTTTTCTTGTCCTGTCGGACATTCTTTGTATATTCCAGATATGGGGGTGGTGTATTTAAAGACTGTCTTGAGGTAAAATTTCATGTGAATAGTTTACTAAATATTTTCATTTCTAAATAAAACCACGTTCTGGGATTTTAAATAAATAGTACCTTGAAGCAGTCACTTACGAACTTGAAATGTGTGTTCTTTGGCTAAGATTATTTTATTTTTATGTGAGCCTGTGTACACATGCACTTTCACATGCCACACACGTGTGTGTGTATTTCTGTTGAGTTCAGAATTACAGACAAAAAACTCACTTTGTTTTTCTGAAAAGAGATTTATAAAAACTATTTGTGCTATAGAAATCTGTGACTTGGATACTAGACACGGTGATTAATTTTTTAAAAAATTTATTTATTTATTTTTGGCTGTGTTGGGTCTTCGTTTCTGTGCGAGGACTTTCTCTAGTTGTGGCGAGCGGGGGCCACTCTTCATTGCGGTGCGCGGGCCTCTCACTATCGCGGCCTCTCTTGTTGCAGAGCACAGGCTCCAGACGCGCAGGCTCAGTAGCTGTGGCTCACGGGCCCAGTTGCTCCACGACATGTGGGATCTTCCCAGACCAGGGCTCGAACCCGTGTCCCCTGCATTGGCAGAAAGATTCTCAACCACTGCACCACTAGGGAAGCCCCACAGTGATTAACTTTTATTGTCTCTCCCACCTGTAGGAATGTTGGAGGATTCTACTTTATGGGTTTTTTTTAAAGTTTTCAAACTTTTAATTTAAAAATTTTATTTTTTTTTTTTTAGGTATAGTTGATTTACAATGTTGTGTTGGTTTCAGGCGTACAGCAAAGTGATTCAGTTATACATACATACATATATATATATATATATTCTTTTTCAGATTCTTTTTCCTTACACGTTATTACAAAATATTGAGTATAGTTCCCTATGCTATATAGTAGGTCCTTGTTGGTTATCTATTTTATATATAGTAGTGTGTATATGAGGATTCTACCTTAAAATATTTCTTTTTGGTGGATCTGTAAGTGACATACATACTAGAGATAAAAGAGACTCTGTCATCAACTCACTCGCTTTACAGATGAGAAGCCAAATGACTGGTCCAGTGTCGGCTACGTACTCTTGCTGTTCTTTGTATTGACTTTTCAAAGATCAGCTCAAATTGGTGGCCAGTTCTCGAGGTGGAAAAGGCATCACAGTATACTAATCTCATCTCTTTTCCTATCTTTGTTTTCTCTTCATCTTGATACATAATTTACCTCTTAAAAAATCGCCTTGTGTTATAAGACTGAACCAACTCAGGTCACTTGTATTTGTCCTCACAAATACCTGGAACTTAAATGTGGCATGCCTCAGGACAGGTTTCCTTGTGATTCCTCCATTCCTATGTGTTTATCGCTGTCTACGGGAAAGAGACATCCTTGGTTGCAAGGGCTCCTGCTTTTGATGCTTGGCAGTATGTACTTTTTTGAAAAAAAAAATGTATTAAAGATGGTTATCAGCACTTTTTTGTTCTTTCAATTTTCTATTTAAAAATAATTTCAAACTTATAGAAAAGTTGCAAGAATAAGAATAGTAAAGAACACCCATATGATTTGCTCATTTCTTAAGTAAATTACTTCGTTTGCTTTATCATACGTTCTCTGTCTCACTATCTAGATATCTATCTATAAATATCTGTAGATATATGTAGTAGGAGAATAGATAGATATCTAAACAGAGAGAGAGAGAGAGAGAGAGAGAGAGCACACGCACACATGTGTGCTTTTTTTTTTCCTGAGCCATTTGAGGGTAAGTTGTATACATCGTGTTTTTTTTTAAACCCTTGAAAAAAACCCTCATAACTGTTCTTTTCCACAGAAATCTTTAGTAAAAGGTAAAAGATTTATACAATCTGAAGAGAAACTAGAGTATTATCAAAGCACAAGTTTTTTGCTAAAGGTGAAAATAAGAGCATTTGTCAGTCTTCCAGCTTCATAAAATTTTAAATGAACAATGAAAGAATATGTGTTATTATCATATCTACTAAGCTGAATATTCTTTTTAAAATCTGTCAGGTTTTTTTTTCTGACAGTATATGAACCTGGGACCACATCGGATTTGATTCTATTGAAATATATTTCTTAGAGGAAAAAATAGCCTATGTGTCTTAAATAAGTTTGTAGTCAGCTATAATGGTTAATGTACAACCTCCCTTGAAAAATCTGTTTTACAAGCAAAGTATTGACACAGTTTTAATTACAGCACTCAAGTGAGCACTGTTATAATTTTTAATATTCCTCCATTGTACCGTTTTCACTGTTCTGGTAGAGCAACATACACTGATCTTATGTCCCTAGTTTCTGGTGTCTTTAGATAGGAATGTTGCCTTTTTGAACAGAAATCTTTCATTTGGTCTCAAAGAAGAGAATAGGGCTATAAAATTTTGTGCACTTATTTATTAATATGAACTTTCCTCTCTATGTCAGTCATTATTCTGGTTTAATATGTCACTATTTAGAGCTTTAACATGACTCATGTTAAAGAAATGAGATTCTATGTATCAGTAGTTTAACATGGCAAGTCCCAACACCTGTTCACATACAGGAGGGAAACTTTCCACATTTATCATCTAAAGAAACTTTATAATATTAAAAGGGTATCTTGCTAAAGTTTTATGTTTACGTTTATTTGAATTTAAGGCATTATAAAATAATATACGAGATAGTGTACTTGAATGCAATATATAATAGTCAGTGCAACTTCCCTTTGAGGACATGGATTAGAAGATGGTGAGCATCCTTGATCCTCTGTTTGGAAAGGAAAAATTCTGTCTGTGCATTGTATTCATTCTATTAAAGCTTTCGCTCATGGCTCCCCACTCTTTGTTGCCCAAGTGCTCTTTAACATCCCAGGCTCTTTGGTGGAGCTTCAGGAATGCCAGGTGGTTGCTTATTTGTTCCTGCGCCCTTCCTTTGTTCCTTTCTGAATCTGCAGAACCGTGGAATTTGTGCTGCCTTTTGGGCACTGAGGGGAGACTGGTGCCCTGGCTTATCTTAGTGGGATGACAGGACTGGCAAGGATATAGACACTTGTGCCTTCACAGCATGGGCTCCTGCAAAAGGCGGGGCTCAGTTTGCCCCTTCAGCAAAGCTGTCTGCAACCAGGTTTTAAAATAGGAGAATAATTATAGCTGCCCCGGGCCAAGGGGGCAGAATCAGACTGTGGGCAAAAATACCGGTTCTTGCTTATTCAGCTCTGGCTGAGGAATTCTGTGATGAGAATATCCTCTTCAGTGAAAAAGAATTCTTGTGAACCAAGAGAAAGAAATAGTTACTGCTTTTCAACAGTGTTGTAAGAGCTTTATCTTTTGTCAGCGTTAAAGACATTTGATCACTCATCGGATGAGAACTGCTTTTGTAAAGGGCATTTTTAATATATGTTTGCAAGATATAAAGGCAGTTTTATGGAAGAGTGCATTAATGTGTATTCTTGGATTTGAGATGACTTCATAATTCATATATTTTCCAGGAAATATGTGAGTGTAAAATTTCTTATTGTTTTGGCATTGCTTCGGGGTCACGTTGGGTAGTACACAGACGTATGGACATATATAAGCAGAGGTAGATTTTAAAGCAGTAGCTTCTATCTGGGTGTGTTTGAGCAAGAACAGTAAAGGAATTTGGATCATAACTTGAGGGCTTGTAATGTTAGTAATGTAACATTCGTTCATATAATTGAAATATTTCTGAAATACATATGAGCAGATATATATTTTAATTGAATTAGAGAAAATCTTGCATAATTTGAAATTATATACTTTTATATTTAGTATTATATATTATATATTCTATTCACAGAATAGCAATCAGTGGGGATACACTGAGAACACTAAAAGGAAGAGATTATTTTCCATATATATATTTTTAAAATTTTTATTTATTTATTATTTATTTTATTTTTGGCTGTGTTGGGTCTTCGTTTCTGTGCGAGGGCTTTCTCTAGTTGTGGCGAGCAGGGGCCACTCTTCATCGTGGTCCGTATATTTTTGAGCCGGGTTTAGTTCACAAGGAATAACCTAGAGTTAAAATACATATTCCAGTAAAAAGTGAAGCAATAATTCAATACTCAAAGGAAGCCCTTTCCCCTAAAGACTTATTCTTTACTTACAAACTCTTTAATCCATACAATTAAATGCATGGTTTTCCTGCAAAAGTAATCCATAAATGAGACTCATTGAAAAATATTGTCACCTATCTAGAAGCAAGGTATACATTTTTAAAAATCAGACTTTAGTTTTCTAATTTAGAAAACGGACAATGTGGACATTAAGTTTGGTTTCGAGTGCGTTTGGTTTTGAGTGCTTGGATTCTACCTTAGAATAATTATTGATGGAAGAATAATGACATGATATAATAATGATATGATATAATAGAAGAACACGTTATATAACTTAAAAACTGGATTTCTGCTTCCAGCTTTTCCATGAATCAGCTGCATGACTTGCAGTAAGAGCCAAACAGCTTGTCTGGATTTTATTTCCACTAGTAAAACTGGGAAGCTTGAACCAGAAGTACTCTAAAGTTTCTTCTTGCCCTAATACTTTATATCTGAGGGATTAACAGATTACGATGTTCATTGAATTGCCAAGAATGTCAAATAGAGGTGACCAGCACCAGTTATGGAGGGAGTAAAACAAGGGCCTTATATAAGTAAGTCCAGTACATTGCATGCTGCCGTGGGGAGTTTCGTGAGCTTATAAGGGCTTTATAGGAAAGCCACAAAGATGAGATAATAAAATAGGAAATTGAAGACTGTGATAGATAGATCAATAAATATATTAAGGAACTGATGTTGTTGGTTCAAGAGAAATATGACAAATAGCCTAAGAATAGTTATAAAGGATTTTCCATTCTGCAACAATTATGTTTAGCCTGCTACGTGCCCACTGTTCTTATCAAGAATCTGAGGATGAGATGAGTTGACGTTGGAATAAGCTGTAGCCAATGCTCCTTTTAGGAAGGAACAGTTCTCCATCAGGGTAAGATGTACTAGACTGGGTTAGGTAGGGTGCTTGGGAGATCTCCTATAGTCTTTGGAGATGACAGTCCCTGTGTTTCAGATGGTTTAGGAAACATCTTGCCTAATTGCCCTGTTTCCTAAGTACTCTTTGATCTGTCCTCCCAAACTGAATCCTTGATTTCTTTTCCACTGTTGCTGGCTTTGTTACCTGAAGAGTCTGAGATAAAACTTTCACTATAGGGCTTCCCTGGTGGCGCAGTGGTTGAGAGTCCGCCTGCCGATGCAGGGGACATGGGTTCGTGCCCCGGTCCGGGAAGATCCCACATGCCGCGGAGCGGCTGGGCCTGTGAGCCGTGGCTGCTGAGCCTGCATGTCCAGAGCCTGTGCTCCGCAACGGGAGAGGCCACAGCAGTGAGAGGCCCGCGTACCACAAAAACAAAAAACAAAAAACTTTCACTATATGCTCCATTCCACCCCCACACTCAATTAAAATATTCTAGAGTTTAGGGTGATGGGGATGTCAGTGTGCCAGAATAAGTAAGATAGAATAGGATATTAGCTTTCCCTGGGTTATGCTTTCTAAGTGTAGTATCATTAAAAGCCAAAAGTTCCCAGAATAAACATTTTCAAACATTAAGCCCCAGAAAAGCTAGCTGTGGTCTTTGTGTTCCATGATGCCCTGATGATGAATCAGCCTTCTGTTTATTGTAGTTTCTAAACCTCTTAAAATGGGCTCCAGGGTTGCCTCTACCACCTTGCCCTTAATTCAGCATGGCAATGAATAGTGCTCTGGAGAGGTTCATGGTGTAGAAGTGTTTTTGAGGTAGCCCATTGTTTTGGATTTTCTTTGACATTTCTTCCATTATTTGGATAAGTAAGATCCATGATTTCAGTGATTTTTCTCTTTTATAGTTTCACCAAAGTAAAAACTGAGTACAGTAACACTTTTACTTTTGTTTATGTATTATTGCAGAAGCAAAACTGCAGAGTTTTTATATGACTTACTTTTATGCTATCAGAATCAGCCATGGATTTATAGAGCCAAGGTCTCAAAACATGCTGTCTGGGCTTCCCTGGTGGCACAGTGGTTGAGAGTCCGCCTGCCGATGCAGGGGACACGGGTTCGTGCCCCGGTCTGGGAAGATCCCACATGCCGCGGAGTGGCTGGGCCCGTGAGCCATGGCCGCTGAGCCTGCGTGTCCGGAGCCTGTGCTCCGCAACGGGAGAGGCCACAACAGTGAGAGGCCCGCGTACCGCAAAAAAAAAAAAAAAAAATGCTGTCTTACCCATAGTAAGAGCTTAACCATATCTTACTACAAAGGAAATACGCTATCTTACCTATGGTATTAGCTACACATGCCCTATATCTTTACTAAAGCATCCTACTTAAACTTCATTTAATTTAAGCCTTTTAAAATTTGAAACAGCAGACTTCGTTTACTCTTATAAAGCAGCAATTTACAGTCTCATCAATGGGAATCTGTCTAAAACCTTCCTACTCAAAACGTGGTCCATGGACTAGCAGCATATGCATCACCTGGCAGATGTTAGAAATGCAGGCTTGCAGTCCTCCTCCCCCTCCCTATTGAATCAAAATCTGCATTTTGCCCAGAAAAACCAGGTAATTCATGCGCATGTTAGGTTTGAGAAGCACTGGATTTAAATCTGTAAATAACACTATATCCAGGTGAGATTGGTTCATAGTTGGCAGAATTGTAAATTATATTTACCTTTGATCTGGAGAAAAGATAAACCCAACAAGTATGAATGACTTGTGTAGTCTGAAAATATTTATAAATAATAAATGTGTGAAAATTATATGAAAAATGTGAGAAGTTAGACATACTGGCGATAAATAAGATAAACATTATCCCAGAAAGTGCAAATTAAATGTACGTTCACAAAGTAGTTTGTAATACATAGTATTTGGGGAAATTGAACATGGAAACCATCATGATATTGTGACGTAAGGGGTGATAAGTAGACAGAAAGCCAGAACTGAATCAGAGATAGGTCACAGTGGTCACTGTTCCACTGCTAGTTTGATTCCTTAGAAATTTTCTTAGAGGCAAAGTCTAGTTGTGGCTTGTATATCTTTCATACAGTAAGTGACACTGTTTGCTAGAAAGATAAAGGTAAATCAGAGAGTGTTAAGAGATGGGCTAGAAGATTGATTAGGGCATAGGAAGAACTGATTTATGAGGAAGGAGAAGAGTAATTAAATGGGCAGCACTGTGCTATAAAAAGAGGCTATAGAGACATGAATGTTTATTTGCTCTTTCTCCAGTGCTGTTTTCCTGTAGTATCCATATGCAAGATGCAGAAACATTAGGATATCAGGATGCTAAGAAATTCGTTACAAAACAAAGCGGTACCATCTGGAATTACTCAAATTAGGAGCAATATGAAAGATTAAGTTTCAGAAAATTTTACCTTGTGCATAAGGAGTAACCTTGAGTGGGATGACTTTATCCCTGAAAACTTTTGAAAGCTCTGTGGGCAAAGAATGGAAAATCATTTATTAAGTTGTAGAATTCTAATTGGAACCCATCTCTTGAAACTTCTAAAATTAGGGTGGAGAAAAACCAGAATGTTGCATGTGGGAAAACTCTCCACTTCTGGCAGAGACTTGGTGATTGATGAGTGACATTTTTCTTCTGCACTATCTTTGATTATTACTGTGTTACCATACACAGGTAATTTTTTTTTCATCAGGTTAGTATCTTATTTAAATAAAAAATAATAGTTTCTAGAAAAACAGCCATAGAGTGTCACTCATCTGCCCTACATTGTGTCTGCCTCCGTGGCATCCGTAGGCTACCTGGCAACCAGTGACATTCTTTTTCCATTTCTCTTCACTCATTATTCATTTAGAGATGCAATTCAGTATATATTGGAAGCAAATTCACTTGCTACATTCTCTTCATCTGGAAAACTAAAAAGACATGCCCAAAATATGCCTTGCCTTTTAGAACCATTTGTCAAATGGATATAGAAACTCTGAAAGCCTGAAATCATCTAATGCTTCAGACGGTTTAGTGATCCTTTTCACAAGGATGAAAACCCAGCTCACGTTTGTCAAGGAGTAATGGTCTGATGGCACTACATTTCTTTCTGTCTTCTCCGTAGACATTTTTCCCAGTGCAATGAATCAGCTGAAAAAGGAAGCCCAGAACCCCAATTCCACTGGTCAGAGAGCAAGTAAAACACAGCAGGATTATTCAGTATTTTCTTTACTTTTTTATGCTAATTGCTTCAGGTCCACATTTATATTGCTTAGGAGATCTAGTTTAATATAGGTACTGCTAAGAATAAATTCTATCAAATATGTTGACTGGAGATACTAGATATACCTCTCTATGCTGATGTGTGGAAAGCTTTGCCAAACTTAAGTCAATTAATTAAATTACTTCAGGTGCTCCATAACATGAATTGGATTTTTGTTGATATTATTTTCTAAACTACTATTCAATTTTGTTATTTATGACTTAATGCACCTGCTTTAGTTTTAAGAAATTCTGTTTGTCTATAGCCGAAAGTTCTTACCCCTTTCCTTCTTGAGAGAGATCTAGACCTAATCAAAAAGCTTGGGATTACATTCTTCTCTTGTGTCCATAATACAAAGATAATCTCCTCTGTATCCTGTTTTTATGAAAATGGTTCTAACAAATTGCCCGTATCTTACACATACAAACAACAGCTGTTTTCAAGATGAAAACTAGTTGAGAAAAAATAAAATAAATTGATAGGTTGCAATCTTTCTTTTTCTTCTCTTGCTTCCTGACTGATATACCTACAAAAGTTGCAGGGGGGGAAAAAAGTCCTTTTTCTTTCTAAATCTTGCTACTAGTGTCGTATTGATTTTCTCTCAAGTGCACCCTGTGGTCTCAGATGATCACATATTTTCTCACATTACTCATATTGATACAGCACCTTGACTCACAGGTTGACATATGTTGCTTGAACTGATGACATGGCTCACCGTTGACATACCCTGGTGGTGGGGCGAAGCAAGCCTCTTATGCATGAAACCTAAGGGAACAGGCTGTTTCACAACCATATTCTCATTCTTTGAAAAGTAACTGTTGTTCACCTCAAGTGATCCTTTAAGTCTTATCCGTGTTGCTTAACATTGTTCTAATCTCTCCAACAGTGTTTTGAGTTCTTTTGTGTCTCTGCTGATGTGGAAAGGAAAAAAAATCCCTCAACTGGGTATAACAGTGTTTGAGTGTTCCATGGTTCGTAAGAAAAAATAAAAGTGTTATTAAGAGTCTGAAGGAATACATGGCAGCCGGCCTCTGTGCCACGTTGCTCTGGCTTCTTCTTACCTTCGTGCTCTCTCCACCTCCCTGCCTCTGTTTCAGCTAGCTGTGAGGTGGCTGGAACACAGCTGCCATTACCAGTACATGGATGAGCTCCTGCAGTACATCCGCTTTGGCCTGATGGACGTGGACACTCTCCATGCAGTTGCCCTGTCCCACCCCCTCGTCCAGGCAAGTGAAACCGCAACAGCTCTTGTCAACGAGGCCCTGGAGTACCACCAGAGTATCTACGCACAGCCCGTGTGGCAGACTCGCAGGACCAAACCGCGCTTCCAGTCAGATACTCTGTACATCATCGGTGGGAAGAAGCGTGAGGTCTGTAGAGTCAAGGAACTTCGGTACTTCAATCCCGTGGATCAGGAGAATGCCCTCATAGCTGCCATTGCCAACTGGAGTGAGCTGGCTCCCATGCCCGTGGGAAGGAGCCACCATTGTGTGGCAGTCATGGGGGACTTCCTGTTTGTAGCAGGAGGGGAAGTCGAGCACGCCAGCGGCCGGACGTGTGCCGTGAGGACTGCCTGTCGCTATGACCCCCGCAGTAATTCCTGGGCAGAGATAGCACCCATGAAAAACTGCCGGGAGCATTTCGTTCTGGGAGCCATGGATGAGTACCTCTATGCGGCTGGGGGCAGAAATGAACTGCGCCAGGTTCTGCCGACCGTTGAGCGATATTGCCCCAAGAAGAACAAGTGGACTTTCGTCCAGCCCTTTGACCGGTCCCTCTCCTGTCATGCTGGCTATGTGGCTGACGGTCTTCTTTGGATATCAGGTAGAACATGCCTCATACGTTGGATTTATTACAAAACACTTTCACTGTGGCATAAATTGACAAGTCAGGCTTTGGTAGTGGTGGCCATGTGTATCTGAACGATTCGGCCAAGGGTGGCATTTTAGCTAATTAACAGTCATTTATTGGGCACCATTCTATAGAGAGCAGTGTATGGGGGAGTAATTGACCTTTCTGTGGCTTTCTGAGTGATGAGTGGAGTAAAATTTCAAGATGGAAATGAATGGCCAATCACATCTCTTTTTCTACCAAACCTTCTATTGTTTAGATTGTCAGTTTTTGACATTCATGGACTGTATTGCACACCTTGTGGTTTATCCAGGTCCTTGGCTTTTCCTTTCACCCTGGGCTGCCTGACTAGGCGCCAGTCTATCAAAGACAGGGCAGGCAAAGTAAAAACACAGTTAATCCATTTGGATGAGTAAAGCAATGGGAATAGATCCAGGTAGGAGCCATGCTGTGCATTGAGGGAAGGGATTTAAGTTATTGGCTAAAATAATGTTTTTCTGTTATCTGCGAATTGTAGTTACTCATGCCATCCCAATCCTTTATTCCTATTTACTCTCCCATTCTTCCTGATTATTTGGGGGTTCTGATTATTTTAGTTTACTTTTTTTGTCTTTGGTTTTGTTTGAAGCCTTTTGATTATGAAAAAAGGAGAGAGACTAGTATAATGAATCCCATGTGCCCATAACCCAGCTTCAGCAGTTATCTACTCGTTGCCAATCTTGTTTCACTCACACCCACATGCTTTTCTTCCAACCCCTCATGGCTGACTTTTCACTGGCACAGAAGGAGCCTGTGAGGCATGTGTTATTGACATCACATTATCACCTTGGGTTTCCAATCCTATTATTGGAAAGTCCTCAAATGTCCTCCTTTGAAAGGTTTGCCTATTAGGGAAGAAAGTTGCATCTTCTCTCAGCTGGAGGATACTCATTTTGTGACCCAGATGGATCTCGCTGAATTTCTATGTCAAGGACAAAGAGGAATAGAAAAATCAAACAACTTAATTACTAAGAGTAACTTTGAGATGTTTGTACTCAGAAGAAACAATCACTTTTAAGTATACTTATGAAGACTTCTAAGCTTCCTTGAATAATCTTCTCTAGTTTAACATCTGCTCTGACAAAATTCCCCCTTGCACTTAAAGTAAATTCACTGGACTCTGCCCATGTTTCCTTCTGCTCTCCTCAATAACCAGGGACACAGCTGTAGTCTTGGCTGCTCTGGGCAGTGCCTCAATTATTGGCAATTCACTGATTTTTATTGAAGAAACCTAGCTCATGTCTGGGTTTAAGTGCTCAGTAATTAATGAATGAAGTTAAGATTGGGACCAAGAAAGAGGATAAATGAGGTGTATCCAACAATTACTGGTCCTGTATACCAAACAAACATTAGATATGAGTGTGTATGTTAGTATATGTAGATATATTTAGATAAAGACCTCATTTATCTGGTGACTTATTCCTTTTTCTTTAAGTATATATTTCAGTATTTAAGAAAAAAGCCACCAGGACTGTATCCTGTTAGATTTGTTGAAGAAACCTTAAACTTGGCTGCAAATAAATCCTTGCTATTAGAAGGAACAGATCTGTACTTGACTTAGATAACAAAACAGTGATGGATTTATGAAATCAGTATAATTTATATTTTATTCCAACTTACATCCCTTCCTTTGACTCATTTAGTTTTCATATATATTGCTAAGGTACTGCACTCCTAAATTTTGCATTGCATTTTCTAAATTTTGTATATGTTTCTCATAATTAGTTTAATAATTATTCCTTCCTTACTTTTATTTTTGGGCTATAAAACTAGCTTTTAAAAAGAGTGCTGGAGTTTCCCTTGCATAGTCTTCAAAATACAACTACTTAATACCTTCTTTAGTGAGGCCTTAAGAAAGCACTGAAACTTATGTTAGCCTGGCTAGATCTATCAACCTGGTATCAAACTGACTTCTCTTTCCATATGGGTCTGTATGTTTCCTTTTCCGTTGTATTAAATGTATCAACTTATTACAGTCCATACTGCTATATCACTTTGTTTTTCCCCTACTATGAAAGGAAATACATTTCCTTTGTTCTTCTTTTGCACTAATATATGCTGCCTGGGTTAACCATACTTAATGAAAACAATCACAATTTTCTCAGGTTTGTTTCTCCCTACTGTGTACTTGAGATGAAAAACTCACTTCCCTGTGTACAGTACAATACCTTTAATTGGAAAGAAGAGGAAATCACCAGTGACATTTCTAATACCTTCAGTCGTCTGCCTCTTTCCTCAGGCTCAGCTTACAATAAATCAATTGTGAATCTAACCAGGGATAGGGAGGGGTTGCTATGGGCTCCTTAAAAAAAAAAGACAGGTATATTTCACCCTGACTATCTCTGATTTAGAAGTGTTACCCTGATTTTTTTTGGAGCAGATGAAAATGTTTGAGGCTATTCCTTATTCTTTACCAAATAATTAAATATTTCCAGTTTAATTGATGGGGGATTGGGTCATTGGCATCCTTCTGGTATTTTGTAAGCTTTGCCTGAGGTGAAGGTAGTAAGGATTATAGGATGTAGATTTTGGGAGCTTATTTCTGTTCCACAGAACACAAAATGAATGTTTCTTTAGGGACTCGATATTTCCAGTGTGCTCCCTCTCTATACATACCCTCTCCCCATCTCTGTTCATTCTAGGGTCAGGATACCTGGAAACCTGTCCGTGGTTTTAAAAAAGAGACAGGCAAAGATGAATTCAGAAAACTAGGCTGTGTAGATATGCCCATTAGCATGTAATTTAAGATGTTAGAGATAGTCAGATTTTACAGGCTCCTCTAGCATTTGACATCGTGACCCAATTCACAAATGCTCCACATCGTTTCTACTTGAAATTCACAATACTGAAGTAAAATAAGCATTAAATATCCTGCCGTTGTGCTTTGAAAGGTATGCTCTCCATTGTAAGATATTGTTTGTGTACTAAAAAGGTCCTTTTTTTGTGAGTGAAAATGAATCCTGAGCTCATCTTGCAGAATAACTTACCTTTTCATTTTTGTCAAATGGCAGCAGGATAATGGGAAACTAACTACAAAATCAGTGCTTTAAAACTGCAATAATAAGACAAATGGTACTGCATTTCCTGAAAAGTGGCACTTAGTGTTTTCTTGATTCTCTTGGTGAATGGTACATCTTTATTAAAGTCAGTGCTGGTTCATAGATAAATAAGAATAATTCAGCAAACACACTTCCTGCCCTCTAGGAGCTGACAATCAAAGAGTTTTTCAGGGGCTTCCCTGGTGGCGCAGTGGTTGAGAGTCCGCCTGCCGATGCAGGGGACGTGGGTTCGTGCCCCGGTCCGGGAAGATCCCACATGCCGCGGAGCGGCTGGGCCCGTGAGCCATGGCCGCTGAGCCTGCGCGTCCGGAGCCTGTGCTCCGCAACGGGAGAGGCCACAGCAGTGAGAGGCCCGCGTACCGCAAAAAAAAAGAGGTTTTCAGGTATTTCACTAATGAAATAACATTTGTTAGGGCTTCTTTAACTCCCTAGAAAATATATTTATTTTCATCTTGATTAAATTTAGATGAAGTTTGCGTTGCCCCATTTTAAGTAACTTTAATTTATTCAAACCTACTAAAGGGACTTTACAATTAGAACAGTATAAAGCATCATTAACATTTTAAAAATGCCATAGCTGTAACTTTACTGTGCAAATATCATTTTACTTGCATCTTAAAAAATTGTATACAACATATTAGGAACTAATGGGGGCATGGCAGAGGCTGACTGTGGTGCTCTGAGGTCACAGATTGAGGGCACATGCAAGTGTGAAATTGGCTCCACTTTGACCAACCAGGAGATGCTGAGCAACTTTCCTCACCTCCCTGAGTCTTTTTCCAGGCTAGTGCGGGAGCCACAAAGACAGGTCCCACGCCGGGGCTTATAGTTTTTTGTGTTTTTAAAAATATATATATATATTTATTTATTTATGGCTGTGTTGGGTCTTCGTTGCTGCACGTGGACTTTCTCTAGTTGCAGCTAGCAGGGGCTACTCTTCGTCACGGTGCGTGGGCTTCTTGTTGCGGTGGCTTATCTTGCTGCAGAGCACGGGCTCTAGGCATGCAGGCTTCAGTAGTTGTGGCTCGCAGGCTCAGTAGTTGTGGCACGTGGGCTCTAGAGCGCAGGCTCAGTAGTTGTGGCGCACGGGCTTAGTTGCTCCACAACGTGTGGGATCTTCCCGGACCAGGGCTTGAACCCGTGTCCCCTGCATTGGCAGGCAGATTCTTAACCACTGCGCCACCAGGGAAGTCCGGGCTCACGGTTTTTAAATGGATGATTACAGTAAAGTGTGTGGTGTGTGTGGGTGTGATGATAGACAGCTTTACAAGGTACAGAAGTAGTGCGAAGCAGGAAGTAATCAGTGCGGGGGCACGAGAGGCTTCACAGAAGTTTCTGGCACCTTCAGCCTCCCTTGGCCTCACTTGCCCATTTACCCCTCCCTGTGCTCGGCTTGGGCTTCATGGTGCAGCCGTTTCAATAACTCTCTTGCCCTCTGGCAGGCACACACTGTTGGGCAAACCCAATGGTCTGCTTTGTGCCTGTACCCGGGCAGCTGAGTCCAGTGGGAGGAGGCCAGCTGACAGGGGGCTTGGCACATATATCCACTCAGCCCCCAAACCCTCTCTACATCCTGCCACTAGGGTCTCACCCACTCTCCTTCACCAGCTGTAATGCCCTCACTCTCCTCAAACTCAGAGATAGAACCTTGCCTCCTGTTTCTCAGAACAAATGGACGTGAGGAGTTTCTGGCAGCAAATCAGGTGCGATGAGAAGGCGGTGGAGAGTATGAGGACACAGAGGGGCCAGAGGTGGTGTGCAAAGGGTCAGAAGGTGGGGAAACACTAGCCAGGAGGGTGCAGAAGAGGGGGAGCTAAGGAAGGAGCTGAGAATGTGCGATGGGCAAGGCCAGAGGAGGAGGCGTGGTGTAGAAACCAAAGCCAAAGCCGAAAGGTGCGTGAGACGCGTCCAGTACTGTGGGGACATCTAAGTCCAGAATGCCTCTTCTGCAGTTTCAGTCAGGGACTGCTTGGTAATTTCAGTGAAAGCGGTTTTTGGAGAGCGGAAGAAGGTGGAAGCTAGAATGCAGTGGTTGAAGGTGTGGGTGGAGACTGAGGAAGTAACAGCTGCAGGTACATAGGCCACCTTTGCACAAAGCTGGGATTTCATCTAAACTTGGCTCCCTGAACCTGAGCTTACCCAGCAACTTTCCGATTATTGTGCTCTGGCCGACAGGGAGAGACTGTGCTGTTTCTAGGTACACATTCTTCAGTCCGGGTGACAGCCATATTTTTCTTTTTCTTTTTAAAAAATTAATTAATTTATTAATTAATTTATTTCCTGGCCATGCCGCACAGCATGTGGGATTTTAGTTCCCCGACCAGGGATCGAATCCACGCTCCCTGTGTTGGGAGCGCAGAGTCTTAATCACTGGACCGCCTGGGAAGTTCCCGTATTTTTCATTATAAATTAATAAATAAGATTTTGGCTTTAGGAAGAAAAAAGGAGGAAAGATGGAAGGAAAGAAAAAGAAGGAAGTTTGGCTGAGAGAAGAGAGAGTAGCTAAGGAGGAAATCCAGGGTCCAAGGAGGGAACTTTTTTTGAGGATGTGAGCGCATTAAGCACATCTATAGCTAAGGGGAAGGAGAGAGTGAATTTGAAGTGAAGGGAGTAGGGGCGTCCTCTGGTTGGTAAATGCTGAGAGCAGCTCCTAGGTACCAAGAATGAGGATAAGTCTGGGGCACAACAATATTGACCACAGACACAGGGTCCCGAAGAGGCCAGAGGGAGTTTGGGAGGGGTTCAGTCTTGGACAGGAAGAGGAGAGACCCCTTCAGCTCCAGGGCAGGAGGCAATGCTGGATGTGGACCTAGGTAAGCTCAGAGAGGAGGGGCAGAGACCTGCAGAGGGTCCTTGCCATGGAGTCAAGGGAGGGGCAGGGTTGTCTGTGGAGATCGTGCCGTGTCAGAACCAGGTAGAGGGGCTGAGGAGCTGCTGAGAGAAAACACAGGGAACTGACATGTTTAAAAAAATTGTGTCAGAGCCCACACTCAGTTGGAAACCACAAAATTATGGTATCCCAGTTTGCAAATTTCTGTTCTGTTTTTTGGTGGTGCTCAGCAGAGAACTGGAGAGGGAAAATCCTTGGATTCACTCACAATGGAAGGTTTTTAGGCTGGGAAGAGCCCAGAGGATCCTACTGGAAGAGTTCAGCATGCTGGGATCCCAGTTAGGTGAGGGTCAAGGGCTTAAGGTTTGCTTGAGGGAGAAATAAGTGTGTCGTGTTATGGGAGCAGGTACCAGAGAGGGTCTGTTTGTTGCCCCTGGGAGAGGGTTCGGGCTTCATAGCTTGACATTCCACTTAAAACTTCCTAGTGGACTGGAATTCCACTAAGAGTGAAATCTTTGTTGCTTCAGATCCCAGCAACCAGCTGGCCACAGGAGTTACCTTTTCTTCTCTGTTTTCACTTCTGCCCCAGCCTTTACTACTCTCCATCTGAAAGAGATGAAAACAAAACCATTATAGTATTGTACTGAAATGGAAGCCAAACAGAAATGAACCATTCTACAATCCTTTTAAAAGAGCTCAGTGGTTTGAAGAAAGCAGTTGGATCACCTGTATTCTCCAAAATAATTATCAAAGCTTTCATCGTAAACTGACTTCCCTTTATTCCAAAGTAGCACTTGGTTTCCCCTCACACTGCTCCTCAAGAGATGAGGCTTAAAGAGGTGAAATGATTTTTCTGGATCACACAGCAAGTATTTGACAAAGCTGGAATTTGATCTCTGTGTCTCTGGTGTTTGAAAACCATACTTTTTCCACAAAACCTCACAAACCAGTTACAACAAAGGTCTCAAAACAGGTGCTTACGTTGTAAAAAGAACTTCCAAATGGCATGACTGAAAGTAAATGATACATAGAAGAGTAATCATACCTGGAGATTTGTGTAGTATCAGTGATCATTTGATTGTCTTTAATTGCTTAACTGACCATCTTTCTTCGGGCACAGAGCTGAGCTATATAATGTCTTCCTTTTTGTGTTTCTATAGTTTAGTTTCTAAAACATAAACAATAATATAAAGTTAAAATGCATACAGAAACAGTGATAATATGGAGGAGGTACTCTAAAGTACATTGGTTTAGATGAGAACATTGTTTTCTGAAAGGATTGCATATTAAAATATAGTAGTCTAGTGGCCTTTAAAATTGGTAGTTTAAGTAGTTAAAAAAACACCCATTGGCTCTAAAATTCCTCTCATGGTGATTACAGTCTTTGTTTATATGATCCATTTGTGGCTGTCTAGATGAATCTAGAAAAAGAAGGTAGAAAAAAGAGTCAGCTGAGTTGCTCTATCTAAGAATATGAGAAATATGTCATTTTCTTTATTCCCAAGAGGAGAGAAGAAGATTAAAGCTACTTTATGGAAATGGGGAATGGCTGAAGAATTTGGTTGATGGCAGGAAAGAGGAAAAAGATTCAGTAAGAACACAGCAAACCCAGGACACTAGAGACAGGCAGAGGGGACCTTGAGAACTTAACCCTGCTAGGAGCGTGCAGAAATCTTTGGAGGCAGGATTTCATCTTTCTACAGCATGAAGAATTGGAGTTAGAGCAAATTTTATTGAGATTTTAAAGGTCAGCTCACATCTGCATTGTGGTAGATTTTACCATCATTTATTATTCACTTATTTAAAATAACACATGGTGCATACTTTACATATTTTGGATTACAAGTTTATATTTGTTCACTCTAGGTGATATAAATATAATTTATATTTTCAAGTGCATCAACCTTTTCTTTATAGATATTTTGTAAATTGGAGACTTCCTTTGCGGCTTTTGAATATATTAATAACCCACCCATTTGCGTGGTTTCCTCAAGTGTGACAGAAATAATATGGATACTAGTTTTAATTTAATGCCTGGATTAAGTATGCTTCTATTCAAGATGCTAATTTAGTAGAAAGATTCTTGGCTTTAATTGTTTATGGAGCATTATTAACACTCCCAAAATATGGACGGTCTAATATCATGTAAAAATAGATAATGAGCCGCGGAGCAGCTAGGCCCGTGAGCCATGGCCGCTGAGCCTGCGTGTCCGGAGCCTGTGCTCCGCAGCGGGAGAGGCCACAACAGTGAGAGGCCCGCGTACCGCAAAAAAAAAAAAAAAAAATGAAAAGTTTATTTTTGCATTCATTGTAAATATTCTCATGGTGTCCCTTTTATCAAGGAATATTCATGAGTTTGGCTCTCTTAAAAAATGACCCATATGAACTCACACCTACTGCTTTTGATAATTAGACTATGAGTGTAAAGTTTTTAGTCTTTTGAGAATTGGAGCAAATTTACAGAGGAGATGCTTAAACTATTAAAGAAGGAAAAAGTCTTTGATACTTTATAAACCAGCCAGTAATTGTGGTTATTAGAAAAAAGAACTATAAGGAATCTATTTCAGACTACAAAATTCGTTCATTATTTCATACTTATTTTTTCAATATTCCATACATACTCATTTGTGAAAATAGCAAGAAATTTTTATAAACAAACTACTACAGTATTTTATTTTTTATAAATTTATTCATTTATTTTTCCTGCATTGGGTCTTCGTTGCTGCGTGCGGGCTTTCTCTAGTTGCGGCGAGCGGGGGCTACTCTTCGTTGCGGTGCGCAGTCTTCTCATTGCGGTGGCTTCTCTTGTTGTGGAGCACAGGCTCTAGGAGCATGGGCTTCAGTAGTTGTGGCACGCGGGCTCAGTAGTTGTGGCTCGCGGGCTCTAGAGCACAGGTTCAGTAGTTGTGGCGCACGGGATTCGTTGCTCCGCAGCATGAGGGATCCTCCCAGGCCAGGGGTCAAACCCCTGTCCCCTGCATTGGCAGGTGGATTCTTAACCACTGCGCCACCAGGGAAGCCCCACTGCTACACCATTGTAGTAAACTTCCCGTATGGATGGCCTCTTTACCGAGTACTCTTGTTCACCTGAAACCTATGAGAGAGGTCTCACTGTCTCCATTTTGCATGTGAGGACATGAACTTGGCTGTTAAATGGCTCCCCCAAGGATAGAGTCATAAAGGAGCTGGGGGTGGAGGCTGATGGCACACCTTCTGCTGAAATGCACCCCCTAGACTAGTGTGAAGCTGGCACTGCAGGCCTCCAAGAGAGCTGCAGAGATAGTTTGCCACAATCCTGAGCTGGCTCACAGAATTCCAGCCTGGAGCATCTTCCCTAAGAGCATGGACACGTTCAGTTCTTTGCATCCTGCTCTGTTCCAGTAAGGGTACTAGCACTGCATTAGGTACCACTCTTTTCTACTAAAGAGTTTAGTGTAGGACTCTGTATTTATCAACAGAGGTGTTTCTATCCCTGAAAAAAAAAGAAAAATTAGCAGAGCCACCAGACTTGACCTACCCTGGCCAACGAATATTGAGAGCTGTTTTTCTAAACACTATTTTATGGACACTGTCAGCATTGGCTAGTTGTTGCTTTTGAACACAACGAGTTTAGGAGTTGGTGACCTCTCAGTAGTGGAGACAGAGGTTGTTTGTTTCACAGTCACCTGTCATCTTCTCCCTGGCATGCACTCATCCATTTGTCACAGTGTTTTGTGGGGAGTTGAACAGGGAAGCTTAAGAAAAATGCTTTACTCTTGTCTTGATGATAGAAAGCATTTCTCCCTGCTGGTAGCATGGTGGTAACTTTTCATTCCTTCTGGCAGTTTTTAAAGACTTATTTGACTTTGGGGGAACCTGCCGTATATCTCTAAGTCACAGTTCAGAAGTATAAGACAGGATTGTTCATTTTCAATTTTGGCTGAAAAGTCTTAACTTTGACTGTGGCACTTCAAAGTTAGGGAAAACTTGGCTTTAAAAACGGATGCTGATATGAGATGGCATATTTAATGACAGATGTATCTATAGAAAGCTGTTAAGATGCAGATTATCCCCCCTGGGGTGGGGGAGGGAGATCAAAACTGCCAATCTATAAAATATACTCGATAGAGGAAGGCATGGAATCTGTCTTCTCAAGTGCTTTGATTGCAGGGGGCAGTATAGCAGCATGTGGCATCATAACCCAGAGCAGACAAATCAGCTTGATGACTTTCAAAGCCAGGAATACTGCTGCAGGCAAGGGTACTTCAGTCTAGGATAAATTAAAACATATAGAGACTATTATTAATTCCATATCTATTTTTGTATAGTCAAATCTGTATGCAAATCCTTAGCATCTCATTTCAGAAGATTAATCTAAAAGTAAAGAGTGTTATGTGAAGGGAATGTAATGATAAAGCTCTGAAAATGGGTAACATTGCTAGAGAAATGTGGGCAGCAAACGTGGATGCTTTTTTTAAAATTTATCTTTTGTACTGAGAAGAAATGTTTATTTATATGCTCATTTGTAAATTATTTCAAAGGGGGAAAGCAATAGAACCAATTCTTAAGGTTTTCCCTTGCAATCCTGACTTGGCAAAAGTTACAGCACTTGGTTTTTTAGGCACCTCCTGCGGTTTAACATTCTAGAAGTAATCAACCAAATAACTAACTAGGACTTTTATTTTTACCCCCAACTAGTAACCCAATATCTCATTTCTAAATATTGTCATGTGAGTGAAAATTTGTATGTAAGGGTAAGAAATCTAATTACTGAGTGCAGATTAAGGGGGGAAAAAAACTATATTATAAATGCATCTGTGGAAGACAGTAAATAGTAATTCTGAAAAGCATGAAGATAAATGGTGTGCCGTGCTTGGGAGAAAGGATGCGATAGCTGCATTCTAACCCATTGATTATACATTTGATCTATAATGGGCAGAGTATCTTCAAATAGTGTCACAAACAGATAGTTCATTGCAGTAGATATTAATTCTGTCCCATATTTCTAAAACAAGTAGAGAAACTGTCAAAGTTTTGAAATAATGGGGGGAGTTCACCTCTGTTCCCTCTCATTTGGAGAAATGATTATAGGCGAGCTGGACATTAATCTGGTGGTTATGGCCCGGATCAAAAGCACTTGGCAGTCATTTTAGCCCTGAAAACTTGTGAGGTTTCAATAGCTTTGATTATTCTTCCATAGTTATGCTAAGAAAGAATTATTGGACATTCCATTTTTAATTAGATTTAAAAACAAGAAGGTTGGGGGGAAGCAAACATACCTCTGTATTTATTTTGACATACATTTTGACTCTATGTAGGCATTTCAGCCTCAGCTTTCTTAAGTGTATTATCCTTTTCTTTGGTTTCATCTTTAAAAATGAGACATTTAGTGAGAAATCCAGAGAAGACTTTATTTGAGGGCAGGAAGCTCATTTCCCTCTGTTCTTTGTGGATTTCTTCTGCAGACAAAACTTTCCTTGATCTTGAAAGCGGTTGCAAGCTTCAGAGAGAACTTTAAAAAAAAAAAAAAAGCCTTCCAGTTAATAATAGCTATGGTCAATTACATGAAAGATATACTCTCCTTACTGGGATTGAATGAGAGAGTAATGATTGGCCTGGACAGAGTCCCTCTCCTTTATGTATCCATTAGTACTGATTGATTATCACACTTTAGTTAAGTTGATGCACTAATTCTCCGGGGTCTGGTTGACTTGACTTCTGGCCATGGAGTTGATAGTAGTGATCCATTCAAAGTATTTGAACGGCCAAAGCAAATATTATAGTGGACACAGTTAAACAGACAAGGAAGACTTTATTCAAGACTATTGCACTAGGGGAGAGAGACAAGAATGCAGTTTGAAATCAACTCCTCTGAAAAACAATAGGGTTTTTAAGCACTGGGGTGAGCTGGTAGAAATATACTGAAGTACTTTTGGAAGAAGGTTGATCAGTGTGATGCGTTGAGCACATTCAGTTACCCTAAGTTTGTAAATGTTTTTCTCTGTGGTTAGGCCATTTGTGTTTGCTGATTTGTACCCATCGAAGTTAGGCTCCTAGCCTCCACAGAAACTGGGAGATAGGAGCATTCTCTTCCTTGATGATAACATCTCAATGGCATGGCTCCCAGGTCTTTGAGGAAGATATTCCTGGGTTGTAAAACTTGCAAGAAGCTTCTTAAATGATTTATATCTCAAAGAGGCAGAGAGAAAGAATTTGCAAGTTTTTTAAAAATAAATGCTGTAAGTAAAGGGAGGTCAGGGGCCAGAGACAGGAAGAAGCCTGTCTAAAGTTCAGTTAAGCTGAGAGGAATGTTAAGGCCACCTTGGTCAATATTATAATAGTACATATTTTAAAGTTATTTTTAATTTTAATTTTCTAGTTGAAGTACATTTGACATATAATACTATGGTAATTTCAGGTTTTACAACATATTGATTCAACATTTATATACATTACCATGAGCACCATGGTAAGTTTAGTAACTGTCACCATACAAAGTTATTGCAGTATTGTTGGCTGTATTCCCTATACTGTACATTACATCCCCATGACTTATTTATTTTATAACTGGAATTTTGTACCTCTTAATCCCCTTCACCTATTTCACCCAATCCTTCACCCCTTTTCCCTCTGGTGACTACCAGTTCTCTGTACCTATGAATCTGTTTGTTTTGTTTTGTTTGTTCGTTTGATTTGTTTTTTAGATTCTACATATAAGTGAAATCATAGTATTTGTCTTTCTTGGTCTATTTTCCTTAGCATAATACCCTCTAGATCCAACTGTGTTGTCACAAATATAAGGATTTCATTCTTTTTTTATGGCTGAGTAATATTCCATTACATATATCACATCTTCCTTATTCATTCATCCATCAGTGGACACTTAGGTTTCTTCCATATGTTGGCTGTTGTAAATAATGCTGCAATGAACATAAACATAGGGGTGCATATGTCTTTTTGAATTAGTGTTTTTGTTTTCTTTGGATAAATACCCAGAAATGGAATTGCTGGATGATAAGGTAGTTCTGTTTTTAATTTATTGAGGAATTTCCATACTGTTCTCCACAGTGGCTGCAACAACCTAAATTCCCACCAACAGTGCACAAAAGTCCCCTTTTTCTACATCCTTGAAAACACTTGTCATTTCTTGTCTTTTTGGTAATAGCCATTTTGACATGTGTGAGGTGGTTTTGATTCATTTCCCTGTTGATTAGTGATGTTGAGCATCTTTTCGTGTGTCTGTTGGCCATCTGTACTTCTTCCTTAGAAAAATATCTGTTCAGGTCGTCTGCTCATTTTTCAATCAGATTGTCTATTTTTTGATATTAAGTTGTGTGAGTTATTTATATATTTTGCATGTTAACCCCTTATGGGATATATCATTTGCAAATATCTTCTTCCATTCAGGAGGCTGCCTTTTTGTTTTGTTGATGATTTCCCTTGCTGTGAAAAAGCTTTTTAGTTTGATATAGTCCCATTTGTTTTTTTTTGCTTTTGTTTACGTTGACTGAAGAGGCAAATTCAAAAATATTGCTAAGAGTGATATCAAAGAGTGTATTGCCTATGTTTTCTTCTAGGAGTTTTTTATGGATTCAGGTCTTACATTTAAGCCTTTAATCCACTTTGCATTTACTTTTGTGTATGGCGTAAGAAAGTGGTCTAGTTTTGTTCTTTTGCATGTACCTGTCCAATTTTACCAACACCATTTATCAATGAGACTCTGTTTTACCCAAAGTATATTTCTAGCTTCTTTTTGATAGATTAATTGACAAAAGAAGCATGGCTTTCTTTCTGGGCTCTCTATTTTGTTCCATTGATCTATGTGTCTGTTTTTATGCCAGTGCCATACAGTTTTGATAACTATAGCTGTGTAGTACAGTTTGAAATTAGGGAGTGTGATACCTCCAGCTTTGTTCTTCTTTCTTAAGATTGCTTTGGTTATTTGGGGTCTTTTGTGGTTTGTTATAAATTTTAGGATTATTTATTCCAGTTCTATAAAAACTGCCATTGGTATTTTGTTTCTTTTTCTTTCTTTCTTTTGAATTTTATTTTATTTATTTTTTTATACAGCAGGTCCTTATTAGTTATCCATTTTATACATATTAGTGTATACATGTCAATCCCAATCTCCCAATTCATCACACCCCCACCCCCACCACCACTTTCCCCGCTTGGTGTCTATACGTTTGTTCTCTACATCTGTGTCTCTGTTTCTGTCCTGCAAACTGGTTCATCTGTACCATTTTTCTAGGTTCCACATATATGCGTTAATATACGATATTTGTTTTTCTCTTTCTGACTTACTTCACTCTGTATGACAGTTTCTAGATCTTTCCACATCTGTACAAATGACCCAGTTTCGTTCCTTTTTATGGCTGAGTAATATCTCATTGTATATATGTACCACATCTTATTTATCCATTCGTCTGTTGAAGGGCATTTAGGTTGCTTCCATGACCTAGCTATTGTAAATAGTGCTGCAATGAACATTGGGGTGCATGTGTCTTTTTGAATTATGGTTTTCTCTGGGTATATGCCCAGTAGTGGGATTGCTGGGTCATATGGTAATTCTATTTTTAGTTTTTAAGGAACCTCCATACTGTTCTCCACAGTGGCTGTATCAATTTACATTCCCACCAAAAGTGCAAGAGGGTTCCTTTTCTCCACACCCTCTCCACCATTTGTTGTTTGTAGATTTTCTGATGATGCCTATTCTAACTGGTGTGAGTTGATACCTCATTGTGGTTTTGATTTGCATTTCTCTAATAATTAGTGATGCTGAGCAGCTTTTCATGTGCTTCTTGGCCATCTGTATGTCTTCTTTAGAAAAATGTCTGATTAGGTCTTCTGCCCATTTTTTTATTGGGTTATTTGTTTTTTTAATATTGAGCTGTATATATATTTTGGAGATTAATCCTTTGTCCTTTGATTCATTTGCAAATATTTTCTCTCATTCTGAGGGTTGTCTTTTAGTCTTGTTTGTAGTTTCCTTTGCTTTGCAAAAGCTTTTAAGTTTCATTAGGTCCCATTTGTTTAATTTTGTTTTTATTTCCGTTACTCTAGGAGGTGGATCAAAAAAGATCTTGATGTGATTTATGTCAAAGAGTGTTCTGCATATGTTTTCCTCTAAGAGTTTTATAGTGTCTGGTCTTACATTTAGGTTTCTAATCCATTTTGAGTTTATTTTTGTGTACACTGTTTGGGAATGTTCTCATTTCATTCTTTTATATGTAGCTGTCCAGTTTTCCCAGCACCACTTATTGAAGAGACTGTCTTTTCTCCATTGTATATCCTGTGCCTCCTGTCATAGATTACTTGACCATAGGTGCATGGGTTTATCTCTGGGTTTTCTATTCTGTTCCATTGATCTATATTTCTGTTTTCGTGCAAGTACCATATTGTCTTGATTACTGTAGCTTTGTAGTATGGTCTGAAGTCAGGGAGTCTGATTCCTCCAGCTCTGTTTTCTTCCCTCAAGACTGCTTTGGATGGGCTTCCCTGATGGCGCAGTGGTTGAGAATCTGCCTGCCAATGCAGGGGACATGGGTTCGGGCCCTGGTCTGGAAAGATCCCACATGCCATGGAGCAACTAAGCCTGTGCACCACAACTACTGAACCTGCACTCTGGAGCCTGTGAGCCCCAGCTACTGAAGACTGCACACCTAGAGCTACAGGCTCCACAACAAGAGAAGCCACCGCAATGAGAAACCTGTGCACCGCAATGAAGAGTAGACCCCCCGACTCGCCACAACTAGAGAAGAGCCCGTGCACAGCAACAAATACCCAACACAGCCCAAAATAAATAAATTTATTTTTTTTTAAAAAAAGACTGCTTTGGCTATTCAGGGTCTTCTGTGTCTCCATACAAATTTTAAGATTTTTTGTTCTACTTCTGTAAAAAATGCCACTGGTAATTCGATAGGGTTTGCATTGAATCTGTAGATTGCTTTGGGTAGTATAGTCATTTTCACAGTATTGATTCTTCCAATCCAAACACATGGTATATATCTCTCCATCTGTTTGTGTCATTTTTGATTTCCTTCATCAGTGTCGTATAGTTTTCTGAGTACAGGTCTTTTACCTCCTTAGGAGGGTTTATTCCTAGGTATTTTATTCTTTTTGTTGCAATGGTGAATGGGATTGTTTCCTGAATTTCACTTTCTGATCTTTTGTTTTTAGTGTATAGGAATGCAAGAGATTTCTGTGCATTAATTTTGTATCCTGCAACTTTACCAAATTCATTGATTAGCTCTAGTAGTTTTCTCGTGGCATCTTTAGGATTCTCTATGTACAGTATCATGTCATCTGCAAATAGTGATAGTTTTACTTCTTCTTTTCCAATTTGTATTCCTTTTATTTGTTTTTCTTCTCTGATTGCCATGGCTAGGGCTTCCAAAACTATGTTGAATAATAGTGGCGAGAGTGGACATCCTTGTCTTGATCTTAGAGGAAATGCTTTCAGTTTTTCACCATTGAGAGTGATGTTTGCTGTGGGTTTGTCATATATGGCCTTTATTATGTTGAGGTAGGTTCCCTCTATGCCCACTTTCTGTAGAGTTTCCTTTATCACAAATGGGGGATGAATTTTGTCAAAAGCTTTTTTCTGCATCTATTGAGATGATCATATTGTTTTTATTCTTCAGTTTCTGATATGGTGTATCACATTGATTGATTTGCATATATTGAAGAATCCTTGTATCCCTGGGATAAATCCCACTTGATCATGGTGTATTATCCTTTTACTGTGTTGTTGGATTCTGTTTGCTAGTATTTTGTTGAGGATTTTTGCATCTATATTCATCAGTGATATTGGTCTGTAATTTTCTTTTTTTGTAGTATCTTTGTCTGGTTTTGGTATCAGGGTGATGGTGGCCTCAGAAGAAGTTTGCAGAGGAGTGTTCCTTCCTCTGAAAATTTTTGGAAGAGTTTGAGGATGGGTGTTAGCTCTTCTCTAAATGTTTGATAGAATTCACCTATGAAGCCATCTGGTCCTGGACTTTTGTTTGTTGGAAGATATTTAATCACAGTTTCAATTTCATTAGTTGTGATTGGTCTGTTCATATTTTCTACTTCTTCCTGGTTCAGTCTTGGAAGGTCATGCCTTTCTAAGAATTTGTCCATTTCTTCCAGGTTGTCCATTTTATTGGCACAGAGTTGCTTGTAGTAGTGTCGTAGGATGCTTTGTATTTCTGCGGTGTCCATTGTAACTGCTCCTTTTTCATTCTAATTTTATTGATTTGAGTCCTCTCCCTCTTTTTCTTGATGAGTCTGGCTAAAGGTTTATCAATTTTGTTTATCTTCTTAAAGAACCAACTTTTAGTTTTCTTGACCTTTGCTATTGTTTTCTTTGTTTCTATTTCATTTATTTCTGCTCTGATCTTTATGATTTCTTTCCTTCTAGTAATTTTGAGTTTTGTTTGTTCTTCTTTCTCTAGTTCCTTTGGGTGTTGTAAGGTTAGATTGTTTGAGATTTTTCTTGTTTCTTGAGGTAGGCTTGTATTGCTATAAACTTCACTCTTAGAACTGCTTTTGCTGCATCCCATAGGTTTTGGATCATCCTGTTTTCATCATAATTTGTCTCTAGTTATTTTTTGATTTCCTCTTTGATTTCTTCATTGATCTCTTGGTTATTTAGTAATGTATTGTTTAGCCTCCAGGTGTTTGTGTTTTTATGTTTTTTTCCCTGTAATTGATTTCTAATCTTATAGGGTTGTGGTCCGAGAAGATGCTTGATATGATCTCAATTTTCTTAAGTTTACCGCGTCTTGATTTGTGACCCAAGATGTAATCTATAATGGAGAATGTTCCATGTGCATTTGAGAGGATAGTGTAATCTGCTGTTTCTGGATGAAATGTCTTATAAATGTCAATTAGATCTATCTGGTGTATTGTATCATTTAAAGCTTGTGTTTCCTTATTAATTTTCTGTCTGGATGATCTGTCCATTGGTGTAAGTGAGGTGTTAAAGTCCCCCACTATGACTGAGTTACTGTCAATTTCCTCTTTTATAGCTGTTAGCAGTTGCCTTATGTATTGAGGTGCTCCTATGTTGTGTGCATATATATGTATAATTGTTATATCTTCTTCTTGGATTGATTGTTTGATCATTATGTAGTGTCCTTCCTTGTCTCTTGTAACATTCTTTATTTTAAAGTCTATTTTATGTGATTTGAGTATTGCTACTCCAGCTTTCTTTTGATTTCCATTTGCATGGAATATCTTTTTCCATCCCCCCACTTTCAGTCTGTATGTGTCCCTAGGTCTGAAGTGGGTCTCTTGTAGACAGCATATATATGGGTCTTGTTTTTGTATCCATTCAGTGAGCCTGTGTCTTTTGGTTGGAGCATTTAATCCATTCACGTTTAAGGTAATTATCGATATGTATGTTCCTTTTAGCATTTTCTTAATTGTTTTGGGTTTGTTTTTGTAGGTCCTTTTCTTCTCTCGTGTTACCCACTTAGAGAAGTTCCTTTAGCCTTTGTTGTAGAGCTGGTTTGGTGGTGCTGAATTCTCTTGGCTTTTGCTTGTCTGTAAAGCTTTTGATTTCTCTCTAGAATTTGAATGTGATCCTTGCCGGGTAGGGTAATCTTGGCTGTAGGTTCTTCCCTTTCATCACTTTAAATATATCGTGCAACTGCCTTCTGGCTTGTAGAGTTTCTCCTGAGAAATCAGCTGTTAACCTTATGGGAGTTCCCTTGTATATAATTTGTCATTTTTCCCTTGTTGCTTTCAATAATTTTTCTTTGTCTTTAATTTTTGTCAGTTTGGTTACTGTGTGTCTCAGCGTGTTTCTCCTTGGGTTTATCCTGCCTGGGACTCTCTGTGCTTCCTGGACTTGGGTGGCTACTTCCTTTCTCATGTTAGGGAAGTTTTTGACTATAATCTCTTCAAATATTTTCTCGGGTCCTTTCTCTCTTCTCCTTCTGGGACCCCTTATAAGGCAAATGTTGTTGCGTTTAATGTCCCAGAGGTCTCTTAGGCTGTCTTCATTTCATTTCATTCTTTTTTCTTTATTCTGTTCCGTGGCAGTGAATTCCACCATTCTGTCTTCCAGGTCACTTATCTGTTGTTCTGCCTCAGTTATTCTGCTATTGATTCCTTCTAGTGTATTTTTCATTTCAGTTATTGTTTTGTTCATCTCTGTTTGTTTGTTCTTTAATTCTTCTAGGTGTTTGTTCTTTAATTCTTCTAGGTCTTTGTTAAACATTTCCTGCATCTTCCTGATCTTTGCCTCCATTCTTTTTCCTAGGTCCTGAATCACTTCACTGTCATTATTCTGAATTCTTTTTCTGGAAGGTTGCCTATTTCCACTTCATTTAGTTGTTTTTTTGGGGTTTTATCTTGTTCCTTATCTGGTACATAGCCCTCTGCCTTTTCATTTTGTCTATCTTTCTGTGAATGTGCTTTTCCTTCCCCAGGCTGCAGAATTGTAGTTCGTCTTGCTTCTGCTGTCTGCCCTCTGGTGGATGAGGCTATCTAAGAGGCTTGTGCAAGCTTCCTGATGGGAGGGACTGGTGGGAGGTAGAGCTGGCTGTTGCTCTGGTGGGCAGAGCTCAGTAAAACTTTAATCCGCTTGTTTGCTGATGGGCTTCCCTCCTTCCTGGTTGTTTGGCTTGAGGTGACCCAGCACTGGAGACTACCCAGATCTTTGTTGGGGCTAATGGTGGAATCTGGGAGGGCTCACGCCAAAGAGTACTTCCCAGAACTTCTGCTGCCAGTGTCCTTGTCCCCAGTCAGACACAGCCACCCCCCGCCTCTGCAGGATACCCTCCAAAACTAGCAGGTAAGTCTGGTTCAGTCTCCTGTGGGGTCACTGCTACTTCCCCTGGGTCCTGATGTACACACTACTTTGTGTGTGCCCTCCAAGAGTGGAATCTTTGTTTACCGCAGTCCTGTCTTAGTCCTGCAATCAAATCCCGCTAGCTTTCAAAGTCTGATTCTCTTGCAGTTCCTCCTCCCATTCCTGGACCCCCAGGTTGGAAAGCCTGATATGGGGCTCAGAACCTTCACTCCAGTGGGTGGACTTCTGTGGTATAAGTGTTCTCCAGTTTGTGAGTCACCCACCCAGCATTTATGGGATATGATATTATTGTGATTATGCCCCTCCTACTGTCTCATTGCAGCTTCTCCTTTGTCTTTGGATGTGGGGTATCTTTTTTGGTGAGTTCCAGTGTCTTCCTGTCGATGATTGTTCAGCAGTTAGTTGTGATTCTGGTGCTCTCGCAAGAGGGAGTCGCCATTGGTATTTTGATAGGGATTGCATTGAATTTGTAGATTGCTTTGGGTAGTATGGACATTTTAACAATATTAATTCTTCTTATCCATGAGTAACTATGGTATGTCTTTCCATTTATTTGTGTTATCTTCATTTTCTTTCATCAGTATCTTATAGTTATCAGAAGTACAGGTGTTTTCCTCCTTGGTTAAATTTATTCCTAAGTATTTTATTCTTTTTGATGCAGTTGAAAATGGGATTTTCTTAATTTCTTTTTCTGATAGTTTGTTATTAGTGTACATAGATGCAGAAGATTTATGTATGTGAATTTTGTATCCTGCAAATTTACTGAAGTCATTTATTAGTTCTAATAGTCTTTTGGTTGGAGCCTTTAAGATTTTCTGTATATAAGTATCGTGTCATCTGCAAATAGTGACCGTTTTACCTATTCCTTTCCAATTTGAATGCCTCCTCTCTCTCTCTCTCTCTCTCTCATTGCTAGCGCTAGGATTTCTACTACTGTGTTGAATAACAGTGGCAAGAGTGGGCATCCTTATCTTTTCCCTGATCTCAGAGGAAAATATTTCAGCTTTTTACCTTGGAGTATTATGTTAGCTGTGGGTTTGTCATATGTGGTCCTTTTTACGGTGAAGTATGTTCCCTCTATACCCACTCTGTTGTGAGAGTGTTTAACATAAGTCAATGTTGAATTTTGTCAAATTCTTTTTCTTCATCTATTGCGTGTTTGTGTTTTTTCCAGTTTTCTTCTTATAATTGATTTCTAGTTTCATACTGTTGTGGTCAGAAAAGTAGCTTGATAATGATTTCAATCTCCTTAAATTTATTGAGACTTTTTTGTGGACTAACGTGATTTATCCTGAAGAATGATCCATGTGCCCTTGAAAAGAATCTGTATTCTGCTGGTTTTGGATGAAAGGTTCTGTATATCTATTAAGGCTGTATGGCCTAATGTGTCGTTTAAGGGCAATATTTCCTTACTGATTTTCTGTCTAGATCATCTATCCATTGATGCAAGTGGGGTGTTAAAGTCCCCTACTATTGTATTACTGTCAATATCTCCTTCATGTATGTTAATATTTGCTTTATGTATTTAGGTGCTCCTATGTTGGGTGCATATATATTTATGTGTCATATGCTCTTGTTGGATTGATGCCTTTATTATTACATAACACCTTTTTTGTCTCTTGTTGCAGTCTTTGTTTTAAAGTCTATTTTGTATGATATAAGTATTGCTATCCCAATTTTCTTTTCATTTCCATTTACATGGAGTATGTTATTCCATCCCTTCACTTTTAGTCTGTGTTTGTGTTTAGATCTGGAGTGATTCTCCTATAGGTAGTGTGTGTGTGTGTGTGTGTGTGTGTGTATCTTGTTTTTTTTTATCCATTCAGCTACCCTGTCTTTTGATTGGATCACTTAGTCTATTTACATTTGAAGTGATTATTGATAGGTATGCACTTATTGCTATTTTGCTAATTTTTTTCTGGTTGTTTTTATAGTTCTTCCCTCTTCTTTCTTCTTCTCTTGTTCTCTTCCCTTGTGACTTTCTCTAGTAATATGTTTGCTTTCCTTTCTTTTTATTTTTTGTGTATTTGTTATAGGTTTTTGGTTTTTGGTTACCATGAGGTTCCTATAGTAACAGTCTACGTTTATAGCTGTTTATTTTAAATTAATGGTCACTTAAGTTAGAGTGCATTCTAAAAGCACTGCATTTTTGTCCACCCTCCACATTTTATGTTTTTGATGTTATCTTTTACATCTTTTTATTTTGTGTATCACTTAATTATTTTAGATATAGATGATTTTACTACTTTTGTATTTTAACCTTCATACTAGCTTTGTAGGTGGTTCTTATCCACCTTTACTGTATGTTTGCTTTTACCAGTGAGATTTTTTTCTTTGCTAATTTTCTTGTTTCTAGTTATGGCCTTTTCTTTTTTGCTTGAAGAAATTCCCTTAACATTTCTTGTAATGTTGGTTTAGTGGTGATGAACTACTTCAGCTTTTTTTTTTTTTGTGGTATGCGGGCCTCTCACTGTTGTGGCCTCTCCTGCTGTGGAGCACAGGCTCTGGACGTGCAGGCTCAGTGGCCATGGCTCACGGGCCCAGCCGCTCTGCGGCATGTGGGATCTTCCCGGACTGGGGCACGAACCCGTGTCCCCTGCATTGGTAGGCGGACTCTCAACCACTGCGCCACCAGGCAAGCCCTCCTTTAGCTTTTATTTGTGTAGTAAACTCTTCAGTTCTGAAAGATACTACTTCAATTCTGAAAGAGAAACTTGCCAGTTAGTGTCTTCTTGGTTGTAAGTTTTTTTCCTTTCAGTACTTTGAATATATTGTGCCAGTTCCTTCTGGACTATAAATTTTCTGCTGAAAACTCAGCTCATTATCTTATGGGGGTTCCCTTGTAAGTAACTAGTTGTTTTTCTCTTGATGCTTTTAATATCTTCTCTTTATCTTTAACTTTTGATATTTTAATTGTAATGTGTCTTGGTGTGGGTCTCTTTGGTTTCATCTTGTTTGGGACTCTGTGCTTCATGGACTTGGATGTCTGTTTCCTTCATCAGGTTAGGGAAGTTTTTTTAACCATTATTTCGTCAAATAGGTTTCCTGTCCCCATTTCTCTCTTTTCTCCTTCTGGGACCCCTTTGTTGCAAATTTTAGTAAGCTTGATGTTGTTCCAGAGGTCCCTTAAACTATCCGCATTTTTTTAAACTCTTTTTTCTTTTTGGTGTTCTCATTGGATGATTTCCACTACCCTGTCTTCCAGATGGTTGATCCATTCTTCTGCATCTGCTGTTGGTTCCCTCTGGTGTATTTTTCATTTCAGTTATTGTATTCTTCAGTTCTGATTGGTTCTGTTTTACATTTTCTCTTTGTTGAAAGTTCTCATTGTGTTCCTCCATTCTTCTCCTCAGTTTGGTGAGCATCATTTTGGCTATTCCTTTGAACTCTTTATCTGGTAATTTGCTTATCTCCATATTGTTTAGTTGTTTATCTGAGGATTTGTCTTGTTCTTTTGTTTGGAAGGTCTCTTCGTTTTGCCTAACTCTCTGTGGTTGTTTCTTTGTATTAGGTATATCAGCTAGGTCTCTCCATTTGAAAGAGTGGCCTTATGTAGGTGTCCTATGGGGCCCAGTGGTGCAATCTCCCCTGCTTACCTGAGCCAGGAACTCTAGGGGTTTCCCCTGTGTGGGATAGCTGTGCCTTCCTGTTTTGTTTGGGCTGTGATTGGTGCAGGTGTGCTGGTGGGTGGGGCTGGCCCCCAGCATGAGAGGCTGCAAGGCCTGGCCATGACTGTTACAGGTGCACTGTTTATGGGACTGGTCTCCAGTGTGGCAATACCTTGGTGAGACACCGGTCAGTGCTGGCTGGAGCAGCTCACTTGATAGGGTGAGGCAGGAGCTGCTTTGGAGGGGCCAGCTGAGACAGGCCGGTTGGGCAGGGCTGATCCTCAAGGGATGCTGGGGCAGGGTGGATGGTGTTAGCTAGGTTGACTGAGCGTGACAAAAATGGTGCCCACCTGTGCTGGGCCAGCTAGGTGGAAGGAAAGTAAAAAGATGCCTGCCAGCACTTCTGTCCCTAGAGAAAGTTCCACCAGATTGTTGCTCCTTTGGCACATGCCCTAAAATTAGTCAGTGAATCTCCTTCTCATATGACCCAGGTACTTTTCAAGCTGCTGCCTTTGCACTGGGACTTGGAGTGAGTGAGTTTGTGTCCAAGCCCTTCAAGAGGAGTCTTGGTTTCCCACATCCCTCTGGTTCTCCTGAATATAATCCTCACTCTTTTTCAAAGCTGCACATTATTGGGGCTTGTTTCCTGGTGCAGGTCCTCTGGGCTGGGAATCCCAATGTGGGGCTCAGACTCCTTGCTCATCAGGGGCGACCACCACTGTGGTTGTGATATTCCTCCCGCTTGTGGTTGCTGTACCCAGTGTGTGGGTTCTGACTAGGCTACATCTGTGTCCCTACTTCTCATCTCAATATCCTTAGTTGCAGAAAATCTGTTCTGCTAGTCTTCAGGTCATTCTCAGAGATTTGTAGTTACTGTTTTGGTGTGTTTGTGGGAGGAGGTAAGCTCAGGATCTTCCTACTCTTCTTTCTTGATCCTGCCCCAGTACACATTTTTTAAAATCAAAAAATTTCCCTATGAAACTTATAGTTTGGCTCAATTTTAGATCTTTATTGCAAAATGAGTTGCTCCTTTGTGATACTTATTAAAATAAGAATGTTATTCATTTTATGCTAGCATCTAGAACTCTGTATAGGGCAATATTTCTAAAGATAGATTTTCTTGGGGGGTTCTCATATTTCTGTTATTTTACTACCTAATATTTAATGTCGACTAGTGTTATTTTCTCACTGTGCTCTTTTATGTGTTGTTTTATAGTTTTTCCATTTGGTCGTAAAAATTAAAGTGGAGTCAATAATTTCTGGGTTTTACAGGTCTCAGTGTACACCCCAAACGTGAAAAGAAGTATGAGGACAAATGGGAGAATCTTAGCTAGAATTGTGATAGGATTTTAGTGGTTCTTGATCTAGCAGAAGGTCTCAAGTCTTTTGGATCTAAGCTGTTGTCAAGAGGGCTTCAAAAAAGTTGAGGATAACAGCAGCTGTTATCTGCGCTGTCCAGTATGGTAGCTGGTAGCCAGGTAAGACTCATATAAGAAAAGCTCATTACCTTATTGAGCACTTGAAATGTGGCTAATCTGGATTGACTTGTTCTGTGTCAAAAATGCACAGGACTTTGAGGACTCAGTATGGAAAAAAGAATATAAAATACCTCAATAAGTTTTTATTAATTTTATGTGAAATGGTAATATTTTGGCTACACAGCAGTTCACCCTTATCTGCAGTTTTGCTTTCTGTAGTTTCAGTTACCCACAATCAAACACGGTCTGAAAATATTAAATGGAAAATTCCCTAAGTAAACAGTTCGGAAGTTTTAAATTGTGCACTGTCCTGAATAGCATGATGAAATCTCGTGCCATTCTACTCCATCGTGCTTCAGATCCCCAGCCATTGACATGGTCTGCTTTTGACATTTAACCATTGACATCATCATGGCTCCATGACCCAGGGTCACCTGAAGCAGATGATCCTCCCTCTGACGTACTGTCAGAAGGTCAGTAGTCGCCTGGTGATATGTCACAATGCTTATGTCATTCCCCTCACTTCATCTCATCAAGTAGGTTATCATCTACATCATCACCAGAAGAAGGAGGAGTACAATACAGTAAGGTATTTTGAGAGAGAGACCACATTTACATAACTTCTGTTAGAGTACATGGTTATAATTGTTCAAATTCATTATTAGTTATTGTTGTTAATCTCTAACTGTGCCTAATTTATACATTAAACTTTACCATAGGTATATATGTATAGGAAAACACAAAAAATATATATCGTTTGGTACTATCCACACTTTAAGGCGTCTACTGCAGGCCTTGGAATGTGTCGTCCACAGATAAGGGAGCACTACTGTTTTTTTTTTTTTTTTTTGCGGTACGCGGGCCTCTCACTGTTGTGGCCTCTCCCATTGCGGAGCACAGGCTCCGGACGTGCAGGCTCAGCGGCCATGGCTCACGGGCCCAGCCGCTCCGCGGCATGTGGGATCTTCCCGGACCGGGGCATGAACCTGTGTCCCCTGCATCGGCAGGTGGACTCTCAACCACTGCGCCACTAGGGAAGCCTGGGAGCACTACTTTTTAATGTGACCACTGGGAAGTTTAAAATGGCATATGTAACTCCTGTTTGCGGTTCTTATTATATTCTGTTGGACAGCACTGGCTCTAGATCTCTTTTGATAAGTAATATCTTTTCTTAGATATGGGTCTTCCAAAGAGACATCAAGATATCACTATGTTAGTGCACATAAGACTAGAGCTGTAAAATTACCAAGGTAGCTAAGGACAAGACTTTTCCATGTAACTCTGCCCCGGCATAAACTGTACAGAGATTCGTCTAAGTGCGCTATGATTGCTCCCACTCCCTCACCATACTTTGCCCTTCATTCTGGCCATGCAGAGCAGCTTGACAAAATTGGGGGCCTCATGGAAATCTCAGCATACTTGTTGCTTGCTCTCAGCTGGATCGCTTCTGAAATGTTTCTTGAAAATGCAACTGCTTCAACAATAAGCTTCTTAATTATGTCGTGGGTTCACCACGAGGGTATACAAACAGACCCTCAGCAGTAGCTAATTTTCCTTTAATTGTATCTCATTCTCATGTTGGAATATCCCATTTCTTATTCATGAAAGCCTAACACGTGTTAATCCATTACAGGTGGAGTAACTAACACGGCACAATATCAGAACAGACTAATGGTATATGAACCTAACCAGGTAAGACTCATATAAGAAAAGCTCATTACCTTAATTAAAATGAATTTTTAAAGATTGCTACAGTAATTAGGAGTTGGAATGCAAAGTCTATACACACACATGCAACTTAAACTTACATAGAGAAAAGGAAGCATCTGGTTAAACTGCTTTTTGGTTGCCTTTTTTTTTCTCAGAAAACACAGAATTTCAGCTCTTGTCGTTTTATGCTATACTCAATGCTCAACTTTTTCAGAGTTTTGCATAATGTAGGAAGAAGGGAAAATATATTGATGAGTTAAATGCCCTTATTACCATGTATCTCAAGTGGCTCTTCATCATTGAGGCATCCTGAGAAAGGAATTGGATTGTCCTGTTGCCACATCCTTTTAGAAGGCCTGTCATTCTAGGAGGGGAACGTGCTTATGGTTTCCTTATTTCCAAATAAAGTGATAACTTTTATTTAACTCTGTGTAGTCAACGTATCCCAGGACAGTGTGTAGGACAGATCTGAAGGAGAAGTATCTGAAGAGTTGGCGCATGCTTTTCATCTAAGAGCTGGGCGTGCACTGGGAGCATTTTGATGGTGGCTGTCCCTTCTATCCACTTTTCATGCACACTTAATGACTTTTCTTTCCCCAAAAGAACTATTTTTATTCTCTTTTCCTTCTACCAAAGTATCTGTAACTGTGGCACATGTCTGCTGAATTTTGTCATTTCTATGATTTTGGTAATATAAGTATTTTTCATGATTTTGACAATATTCCAGAATGATTTGATTAGGAGGTTCATCTTCATCAGCTGAGGATAATGGAACACAAAACAACAGGTTGGCTTTGGCACTCTGGGTTGGGACTAGCCATCAATATATGTTCAGAGTGACCTCAGTCTATTTAGTATTTTTTAATTTTAACAATTACTTGATTCTGAGTTTAGCGAAGGTATTTCTGTCTTTGCAAGTGTTTCCTGATATCATTAGAGGCTGTAGGTTTCAGAGACCACGTGTCCCTGGGCCGGATGTCCCAAGAGGGATCATTAATTGCAGTTGCTTAAGTTTGGTGCACACGTGGTTAAAGAGGAAGAAGGTGTTAACATTTCTCAGATGAGTTCTGTTTCATGTTTGTACACACATGCTCTTTTTAAAAATTCTGCTGGCATATTGTTTACGGTGGGTACTGGCAAACATCACATCTGCTTGCATCTTGCTCAGAATCTCAATAACTCTATCATTCAGCCCTGGTGCTTATTTCTCTTCTAGGCCTTTGTGGAGAGTCGATAATGCCTGCCATCTGCCACAGAGCACATCGCTACCTGCCAACAGGCAGGCTGGGGTGACCTCTGCTTCCCCAGCACTGATTAGTATTCACACGCTAGCTTATTAGGAATGACCCCACCAGGCCTCTCTGTTTCTTTGCCTTTGCAGCGGTTGGCGGCTCACCTGGCAGGCACGGCAGTGAAGGAAGCTAAAGATATAATCAGGGGATGCAGTCAGGCTTTGCAAACCAGATGGCATCCATAGTCCTGTGGCAGGGGACTGGACTGCTAGTGGAAACATTGATTCCTAATACTGTGATGGGTTGCCTCATTTTAGAAAGCACCTAAGGAAAGCATCATCAGTCTTGAGTTAAATCCACTCATGCATAATGTATTAGAGATATTTCTTAGGAGAATATCTGAAAGAAAGGTTTGACTGTTTTATTAAAGATACATTTAATTGGAAGGAGGTTCTTAATATGACATGTTTAAAAAGGGGGGAGCAGATAAATTCAACCCTTAAAAAACTGGACAAACCACTTTCTTTTTCTCATGTTAGTGTATCTTTGAAAGAGAAATTACAAATGAGCCAGTCGATAAGCCAATAGTGAATGGACCAATATTTATACAAAACTTTCTTTTTGCTTCTTCCTTTACAGCTCTGTGAACTGAAATTCTATGTTTTCAAACCATCATATGATTTTTCTGGTCGAAATCCAAATTTTTCTCTGCAAAAAGAAATAATCTATGTTCTTCCTGTATGTTTAGTGTTTATGTAGAAAGAAAATGGTAAGGTTTACTTACCTGTCCATTACTTAGTTGAGATTTAAAATTAAAGTCATATTTGATTTTCATCTATTTTTACATTATATTTTAAATAGGATCCTTATTTGAGAGGAGTAGAGCATACCTTTCTCATTCCTGAGTGTGATCTAGAACCAAATATTAGAGGTTTCACCATTCCCTAAAGTTACCATAGAACATTTGGTCTTCTAACAAAACAGATAACCGTGTGCCTGGAAATAACCTTTCCCAATCTGGTGAAGATGTGAGTGTAAATATATTAAAGGCTGTGAGGGGTTTGTTGCTGAATCACATCTTTTTTTTTTTTTTTTTTTTTGCGGTACGTGGGCCTCTCACTGTTGTGGCCTCTCCTGCTGCGGAGCACAGGCTCCGGACGCGCAGGCTCAGCGGCCATGGCTCACGGGCCCAGCTGCTCTGAGGCATGTGGGATCCTCCCGGACCGGGGCACGAACCCGTGACCCCTGCATCGGCAGGCGGACTCCTAACCACTGCGCCACCAGGGAAGCCCCACAATAACTTTTTAAAAGTGCATATTATTGGACATATGTGCCAGGCATTGTTCTAAATGCTTTAGGTGTATTAGCTCATTTAATCTTCACAACAGGCTTGTCAGGTGGGTACTGTTATCTCTATTTTACAGATGAGGAAACAGGCACAGACAGGTTAAGTTAATTGCCAAGGTCACACACAGATAAACTCAGGCATTCTGGACCCAGAGCCTGTTTTGTTATCATTATACCACCGTACACAGTATACCTAACCATGCACTTGTACTCTTAAGTCATTTGCAGGAGTAAGTTCTCTCAATTGGGAGAAATAACCAATCATGAAAACTTCTAAATTCCCATATGCTCCCCTTACAAATTCAAAATGCAACCCAAGGAAGAGGAAATGCCTTATATAAGTTGCAAATAGAGTTAGAACATGGGGGCTCTTCTGCGCTTGTTCTCAGGCAAGAAGCCCATACCTTTCAAAGTATATAAACAACATTCAAATAGAATGTGATTGACCAACATTAGAGTCCCCACTACTAATGAGGCACTGCTGTTTTCTGCCCTGGAGGTCTCCATTTAACAGAATTCACCTGAGTTTCTTTTTTCTCTTTTTTTGTCTCAGAATAAGTGGATAAGCCGCAGCCCCATGCTGCAGAGGCGGGTCTACCATTCCATGGCTGCTGTTCAAAGGAAGCTTTATGTTCTTGGAGGCAATGACCTGGACTACAATAACGACCGGGTCCTTGTGCGGCATATAGATGCCTACAACATGGACGCTGACCAGTGGACGCGTTGTAATTTTAACCTGTTGACTGGCAAGTACCTTTTTTTTTTTTTTTTTTCCCTCGGTACATGGGCCTCTCACTGTTGTGGCCTCTCCCGTTGTGGAGCACAGGCTCCGGACGCGCAGGCTCAGCGGCCATGGCTCACGGGCCCAACTGCTCCGCGGCATGTGGGATCTTCCCGGACCGGGGCACGAACCCGTGTCCCCTGCATCAGCAGGCGGACTCTCAACCACTGCGCCACCAGGGAAGCCCTGGCAAGTACCTTTGTTTGAGTAAATCAGGAAAAGGAGAGATTCAGGAAGTTGCCATACTTGTTTTCTTAGATATCTGTAGTGCAGCTGTAAATATTAAGTACATGGTGGTAGAACAACTTGCTTTTATTACCCAGAAGGGTGTGCATTGTTCATCTCACAAAATCGGACTCAATCAGGTGGCTGAACATCTGGTTTCTCAGGGCCTGTGTTACCTTTGTGTGTGTTTTCACGTTGCCAAGAGAGACGTGTCAGGTCCATTATTGTCTATCAGTATTCATGTAGGAACATTGGTATAAGTAGGAGGAACCAGGTGCTGAAAGAGGTAATGACTCTTTACAGGAGCAATTTATTTTTTACTTCTCACTACTTTTAGTCCTCTTATTTCTTGTGAGTGCAGGAGAATGGTCTTCATTGTTTGTCAGTGTCAAATACCGTTTCTGCCTGTATTCTCCTAAAGACAAAACCTTAGAGATGTTCCGTGCATGGGGGTTTGGCAGCACTTCTGGCCACACAGACCCACCCAAGCATTACCACGGGGTAGCACTAGGTAGGGACCATACTCATCCCACAGGGGAATAAAATGAAAGCAGTGAACAGCTTACCCCTGACTTTTTTTTATGAAGTTGAAAACTTGTCCTCCCTTTTCGGCCTACGTGATTAAGATCCCTTCTAGGCTGCTCTAATAGGAAAATCGCAAACTCGAACGGGTGGGCTGGACTATTGCCTCAAGACATTTTAATGTGCTGAGTGGGCACTCAATCACTCACAGCTGCTGCTACGGAGGCCGCAGTGGGGGCATAACCAGTGTGAGAGGTTTAGATGCTTTGTATTGAGCTCCTGTTTTTGTGAAAATGATCTTTGAGGCCCACCTACAAGCACTTAACTCTAAGTTGCTGTAGTGGTACCTTAGCCCCTTGGTCCCTCGATCTGTGATTCTGTCTGCTATAGGATCCAGCTTATTTATTACCCGAGTCAATCCTGTGTCAGCCCATCAATAAAAAGAGACTATCTCACTCTCTGATGGCCTCCAGGGAAGAATATGTAGTAGTGAGTTATTCTGTCTTCTTTTTTAAGTGGGGGAGGAACCTTTCATCATTTTGGCGTGTCAGTATCTAGGGACTACCCAGGCTGGTCCCAGCTCAGGAACTTTAATATAGTCTTAAAACTGTTGTGTATGTAAAGAAAAGAAGGGTAGTAACTTTATCAATCTTTTCTGTCATTTGTCTTCATTTGGGGCACACTAGGGGCGTGGCTCTGTTTTATTGGCTTCTTGCGGTTGCAGCCGTTACAAATGTAAGCACTTGCTTAAAAGCATTTGTAGTACAACAGGTGTTTTGCATTCCTAAAATATACCATATAAACTAATGGCATACAACATAGTATAAAACTTAGTTCTATGTGGATTATTGCTGTATTTAATGCTGTATTTACTAACTTGGCTGGCTATTAAGTGTTTTGGCCAGATTCTGACCCAACACAGAGTCATTCTCTGAGAGGTTAATTCTTCCCTCTGAGAACTGGGAGACAGTGATTAGTTGAGGCAGAAATCCTGTGGAATATACAAGTGTGCCACAGAGGGAAATCGTATCCCTCAGTGGCAAAAGGGTTAATGAAGACATGCAAGGAAATGGATTTATTTTTCCTCTTTTATTCACTTCTCTTTACTTTAGGCCAAAATGAATCTGGAGTTGCTGTCCATAATGAGAGAATATATTTAGTGGGTGGATATTCGATTTGGACGAACGAGCCTCTGGCTTGCATCCAGGTGAGTGGTTTAAGTTCCTTTTGGAGTTTGTTCAAGTGGTTCAGTGAGGTTATTTGTGCAATGCTGCTATTGCAGGGAGAGATGTTTACAGGTAGGAAGAAGATTGAGCTTCCTTTGTGCAGCTAGTTCAGCCACTAAACTTCATCCTGCATCCTAAAGATGCTAACTAATAAATGATGGAGCCCTGTTGAAAATAAAGATGGCAATGAGCTTTGAAAACATATGTTATACTGGAAATGGGGAAAGTGGAATGCTTTTTCCTTTCTTTTAAACCAAAACATCTAGAAATCTTGGTAATAGTACTTTCACATCTGCAAAACTTTACAAATGTCTCCTTTCTATACCATTTTCTTATTTTCTGTATTACAATTCATTCAACGAATGCCACCTATGAAGGTGGTGTTCTTTCCTGGTAGAAGTGAGTAGTAGTAGTTTTCGATTGGAAGCTTGTATTGCTTCCCTCTTAGAACTGTTTTTACTGTGTTCCATAGGTGTTTTTAATTTATCATGTTTTCATTTTCATTTGTCTCCAGGTAATTTTTTAATTCCTCTTTGATTTCTTCAGTGATCCACTGGTTGTTGAGTAGCATGTAGGTTAGCCTCCATGGGTTGTGTCTTTTGCAGTTTTTTCTTACAGTTAATTTTTATTCTTGTAGAGTTGTAGTCATAAAAAGATGCTTGATATGATTCCACTATTCTTAAATTTACCAAGGCTTGTTTTGTGGTCTAGCATGTGATCTATTATGGAGAATGTTCCATGTGCGACTGAAAAGAATGTGTATTCTGTTGCTTTTGGATGGAATGTCCTATATGTAGCTATTAAGTCCATCTGGTTTGATGCTTCATTTAAGTCCAGTGTTTCTTTATTGATTTTCTGTCTGGGTGATCTGTTCACTGATGTAAGTGGCATGTTAAAATACCCTACTATTATTGTGTTACTGTCGTTATCTCCCTTTATGTCTGTTAATATTCACTTTATGTATTTAGGTGCTCCTATTTTGGGTGCATAGATATTTACAAGTGTTATATCTTCTACTTGGATTGACTTCTTGATCATTATGTAATGCCCTTCTGTGTGTCTTGTACCAGTCTTTGTTTAAACTCTATTTTGTCTGATATAAGTATTGCTACACTGGCTTTCTTTTGATTTCCATTTGTATGGAAAATCTTTTTCAAGCCCCTCACTTTCAGTGTATGTGTGTCTTTAGATATGAAGTGAGTCTCTTGTGGGCAGCATATATATAGGTCTTGTTTTTGTATCCATTCAGTCACTCTGTGTCTTTTGATTGAAGCATTTAGTGCATTTACATTTAAAGTAATTATCAATATGTATGTTCCTATTGCCATTTTGTTAATTTTGGGGGGGTTGTTTTTGTAGATCTTTCTTCCCCCTTCTTTTGTTCTCTTGTGATTTGATGACTATATTTAGTGTTATGTTTGGATTCCTTTCTCTTTTTTTCTGTGTACCTATTGTAGATTTTTGATTACCATGAGGTTTATATATAGCAATCTGTGTATGTGTATATGTGTGTGTGTGTATAGTTTTAAAACATACATGTTGTTTTAAGTTGCTGATCTCTTAATTTCAAATGCATTTTAACAACCCTGCATTTGTATTCTCCTCATGATTACTGTTTTTGACATCATGTTTTATATCAAATTGTTTTGTGTATCCCTTAACTGCTTATTGTGGATATAAATGATTTTTACTACTTTTGTGTTTTAACTTTTCTACTGGCTTTCTGTGTGGATGATTTCCTACCTTAACCGTTTGTTTACATTTACTGATGAGCTTTTTCCATTCATAATTTTCATGTTTCTAGTTGTGGCCTTTTAAATGAAATAGAAAAGAGAAGCTCCTTTAACGTTTCTTGTAAAGCTGGTTTGGTGGTGCTGAACTCTGCTAGCTTTTGCTTGTTTGTAAAACTTTTGACCTCTCCGTTAATTCTGAAAGAGAGCCTTGCTGGGTGGAGTATTCTTGGTTGTAGGGTTTTCCCTTTCATCACTTTAAATATATTGTGCCAATCCCTTCTGGCCTGCAGAGTTTCTGTTAAAAAGTCAGCTTATAGCCTTATGACAGTTCCCTCGTGTACAACTTGTTGCTTTTTCCTTGCAGTTCTTAATATTCTTTAATTTTTGCCATTTTAATCAATGTATCTTGGTGTGTTCTTTTTTGGGTTAATCCTTTATGGGACTCTGTGCTTCCTGGATTTGGGTGACTGTTTCCTTTCCCAGATTAGGGAAGTTTTCAATTATTATGTCTTCAAATATTTTCTCAGCCCCTTTCTTTCTCTCTTCTCTTGGGACCCCTATAATGCGAATATTAGTGTGATCGATGGTGTCTCAGAGGTCTCTTAAATTGTCCTCATTTATTTTTATTCTTTTTTCTGTTCAGCATCAGTGATTTCCACTACTCTGTCTTCCAGCTCACTGATTCATTCCTCTGTATCATAGAGTCTGTTGATTCCTTCTAGTGTATTTTTCATCTCAGTTATTGTATTCTTCATCTCTGGTTGTTCTTTATAGTTTCTAACTCTGTTAAAAACTTCTGGGCCTCCCTGGTGGTGCAGTGGTTGAGAGTCTGCCTGCCGATGCAGGGCACGCGGGTTCGTGCCGCGGTCCGGGAGGATCCCACATGCCGCGGAGCGGCTGGGCCCGTGAGCCGTGGCTGCTGGGCCTGTGCGTCCGGAGCCTGTGCTCCGCAACGGGAGAGGCCGCAACAGTGAGAGGCCTGCATACCGGAAAAAACAAAACAAAACAAAACAAAAAAACAAAAAAAAAACTTCTAACTTCTTGCTTTGTGCATTCATTCTTCTCCTAAGTTCTTTGATCATCTTTACAGTCACTACCCTGAACGCTTTCTCAGGTAGATTGCCTATCCATTTCACTTAATTCTTCTTCTGGGGTTTTATCTTGTTCCTTCATTTGGAGTATGTCCCTCTGTTGCCTTGTTTTGCCTAACTTGCATTTAAAATTTTTCTGTGTCTGGTAGGTTGGTTACAGTTCCCAGCCTTGGGTAAGTGACCTTTTGTAGGAGATGTCCTATGCATCTTGGCAGCACACACCCCTCTCATCACCAGAGCTACATGCTCTAGTGGTGCCCCTATATGGGCTGCATGGGTCCTTCTTTTGTGACAGGCTGACTGCTGTGGCTCACTGGAGGATGGAGTCAGGGTCCAGAAGACCTCAGGGCTGCTGCCTGCCCACTGGTGGATGAAGCCAGATCCTGGGCCTAATGCTGGCCTACTGGTGGGCAGAACTGAGTTCTGGGAACTGGTTGCAGGGCCCAGGGGTCCCAGAGCTATTGTCCAATCACTGGTGGCTGTGGCTAGTTCCTAACACCGTTGGTTGCAGGGTCTGGGCTGTCCTGAAGCTTGTATTGGCCTGCTAATGGGCAAGGCCAGGGCCCAGCCAGTGTGAGGGCAGGGTCAGGCCTGCTGGTGGAATGGCCAGTTCCACAGGCTGCAGGGCTGTGGTTGTATTGTGGCTCATGTTCACCCCTTGGTGGTTAACAGTGGTCCTGAGACTAGAGAGGCTCACCAGAGGCTGTTGCAAGGGCCCAGGGATTTCTGGGGCTGCCCACTGTATCCCAGCATCTCTGGGTGGAGGGCCCTAGGGGCCCCATATCTAGTGTCTGTGTACTAGTTTGTAGGGCTGTGTCCTGAGCCCTCTGGTAGGCAGAGCCATGTCCGGGGAGCTCTGGGCTCAGGGAGTTTTAAGGCAGCCCTTCTGCTAATGGGTAGAGCTGTCTCTGGTCAGTTAGCTGCTTGGCCTGAGGCATCCCAGCACTGGTACCTAGTCTGTTGGGCCAGGGTAGGGCTGGGTCCTGAGGCTAAAAAGGTAGAGGGAGGATTAAAAAGTGGCGCTTGCCAGCACCAGTGTCCATGAGGTAGAATGAGCTCCCCAGAATGGCCGCCTCCAGTGTCTCTGTTCACAGGGTGAGCTGCGAGATCACTCCAAGATAAGCAGGTAGTTCTGACCAAGGCTTCTTTCAAATTACTGCTTCTGCTCTGGGACCAGGAGTGTAAGATTTCATGTGCACCCTTTAAGAGTGAAGTCTCTATGTCCTCCAGCCCTCTGGCACTCCTGAAAGTAGGCGCTGCTGGCCTTCAAAGCCAAATGCTCTGGGGGCTCATCTTCCCAGTGTGGGACCCCTGGGCTGGGAAATCCAACACGGGGCTCAGACCCCTCACTCCTTTGGAAGAACCTCTGCGATTGTAATTACTCTCACCACTGTGGGTTGCCCACCTGTGGGTATGGAACTTGACTAAATCACAACTCCGCCTCTCTTACCCATCTCGGTGTGGTACCTTCTTTATATCTTTAGTTGTAGAAAGTCTTTTCTGGTAGGTTCCAGACTTTTTCATCAATGGTTGTTCTGCAAATAGTTGTAATTTTGGTGTGCCTGTGAGAGGAGGTGAGCTTAGGGTTTTCTACTGTACCATCTTGGCCAATCTCCAGAGGCAGTACACTCTTCGACATCAATCTTAGAAATATTATTTTTAATGTGTCTCTATTTCCTGGCTTCTGGAGTATCCAGGGTTGTTCCTCTGACTCTGATGTCTCCTCTTTCATTTCTAATTTATTTATTTCCTTCTTTGATTAGCAGTTTTATTATTATTATTTTTTATTGGGGTATAGTTGTTTTACAATATTGTTAGTTTCTACTGTACAGCGAGTAGAGTTCCCTGTGCCATACAGCAGGTTCCTATTAGTTATCTATTTTATACATAGTAGTGTATATATGTCAATCCCAATCTCCCAATTCATCCCACCACCACCCCCCGCTTTCCCCTCTTGGTGTCCATACATTTGTTCTCTACATCTGTCTCTATTTCTGCCTTGCAAACTGGTTCATCTGTGCCATTTTTCTAGATTCCACATATATACATTAATATACGATAGCTGTTTTTCTCTTTCTGACTTAACTTCTAATTTATTTGAGTCCTCTCTTTTTTCCTTGGTAAGTCTAGCTACAGGTTTACCTATTTTGTTTATCTTTTAAAAGTGGCTTTAAGCTTTACTGACCTTTTCTATTGTGTTTTTATAGTTTCTATTTCGTTTATTTCCACTCTGATCTTTGTTGTTTCCTTCCTCTATTAACTTTTGGGCTTAGTTTGTTCTTCTGTATCTAGTTCCTAGTGTAAATTTAGGTTATTTATTTGAACTTTCTTTTCTTAATGTAGGTACCTCTATGATCTTCTCTCTTACAACAGCTTCTGCTGCACCCCATAAGTTTTAGTATGTTACATTACATTTTCATTTGCTTCAAGGTATTTTCTGATTTTTCTTTTGATTTCTTCTTTGACCCGTTGTTCAGTAACATGTTATTTAATCCTCACATATTTGTGAATTTTCCAGTTTTCTTCTTCTGAGTCCTAATTTCATACCATTGTGGTCGGAAAGGATGTGTGATGTGATTTCAATCTTAATAAATTTAAGACTTGTTTTGTGGCCTAACATATATCCTGGGGAGTGTTCCAGAATATATTTTCCTCAAGTGTACATGGGACATTTACAAAAACCAATCATGTACTAGGGTTAAGGCTACAAAGACTTAAAAATTAAGTATTATGTATGTAGACTATAATATCTAGCTACAATATAATTAAGTTAGAACCTAAAAAGTTAGTTAAATAAACTCCTACTTTGCTAAATAACTCATGGGTTAAAGAAGTCCTAATGGAAGTTTAAAAAATACCCAGAACTTAAGGATAATAAAAACAATACATAGCAAAGCATGTGGGATACATATAGCATAAGTTAGAACATGAACAAAAAAACCCTCAAAGTAGAAGAGAGAATAATAACGATAGGAAAATAATGAAGTAGGAAACAAAAATACAGTAGAAAAAATTATCAAAGGCACAAATTAGTTCTTTGAAAAATCCTGAAACTCTTTATGGGAGTCTTTAGTTAACTGAAGTCTACCTTGTACTAGAGTTTGGTCCTATCTTTTGGATAACAACAAACAAGCAAACTATTTTCTTTCAAGGAGGGCTTCCAGTCTTTCATCTGTGCATGTATTTGTCAGTCACTGTCTTTGGGGTTTCTTTTTATTTTGTTCTTTTCAGAACTGTAGAACATTGAACTGAGCAACAGGCAGTGATCTGTAATGCTGGGACCCTGGTTTTTAAGTGGTTTGGGACCCTTCATTTGACTACTTACTCAATAGAAGCAAGTTTGGGTTTATTAAAAAGATGCAAATTTTAAATATACGTATGGGTATATTTCTACTAATTGTAATGTTCAATTAGATGAAGGAATAGAAATCAAGATGGAATGGTCACTAATCATATACACTAATTAACGCTTCATGACTTCTGGTTGTTCCCAAACAAATCTGTCCTCAAAAGATGAAGAGGTGAGGTACATGTGTATATCTTAAACCACTGAGGATATTCTAGAGTAGCCTCAGAACTACAGTGATTCTAAAAAATATGTGATTCTTAAATGTTTTAATCAATGCCTATGTTAGTGGAATAAATTTCATCTCTGAGACTGGACAGTAAAATATTCTACTATATTTGCTTTTTAAAAAAATTAGCATTATGAACAGTTCTGTGTTCCAGTAGTCATTTTGAAGTACCAAATCAATCAGTAATTTTGCAAATGCTGTGTTTATTCCCTTGGCTGGCACAGTAGTCTCACAAAGCACAGATAAATTTGAAAAAGGCTTTTAAGAGCCTTTATTGTTTATAGATAATAAGTTCATATAAGCATATGGATTGTCACTTAAAGAGATGCTTGGAACTAAAATCTTCATGGATAAGAGACTTTCATTTTAGTTATTCACAACTGGTTATGGGTTACATTACCATTCATTGTAAACTATGGTTGCACAATCTCAAATACTTGTCTTTTTGGTGACTGCAGAACTATTTATTTTGGTTCACTAAAAGTAAATATGTTGATGGTTGGAGAGACTAGCTACGTGTTCAAAAGCAAGCCGTTTCTCTGCTACTTGCTGGAAGAATATCCAACAGAGAAGAAAGATGAGAGACTGGAATAGTGTTTATGAGAAGATATTGATTAGACAGTAGAAATTCCTGAGTACCTATCAGCAGGATGAAAATTACAGGAAAGAGAGGAGACAAGATGGTGGAGTAGAAAGATATGAGCTCACCTCTGCTTAGGGAAATACCAAAATTACAAGTAACCGCTGAACAACCACTGACAAAAAAACACTGCAATCTACCTAAAAAGTTACCCTACATCCAAAGACAAAGAAGAAGCCACAACTAGATTGTAGGTGGGACGCAACTGCGATAAAATCCAATCCCATATATGCCAGGTGTAAAATAATTATGCCACAGAAGTTCTCCTACAAGAGTGAAAGTCCTGAGTCCCACCTCAGGCCTCCCCAGCCTGGGGGTCTGGCAATGGAAGGAGGAGGCCCCAGGAAATATGGCTTTGAAGGCCAGCAGGGTTTGACCACAGGGATTCCACAGGACTGGGGGAAACGGAAACTCCACTTTCAGAGGGTGCACACAGGATCTTGTGCCCGTCAGGACTCAGGGAAAAAGTGGTGACCTCATGAGAGACTGGGGCAGACTTACCTGCTAGTATTATATTGGAGGGTCTCCTGCAGAGGCAGGGGGCGGCTGACTCACTGCTGGGACAAGGACACTGGCGGTGGTAGTCTGGGGTGTACTCATTGCCGTGAGCCCTCTTGGAGGCCTCCATTTTCTCACCAAGACCTGGCCCCAACCAACAGTCTGTAGTTCCAATGCTGGGACGTCTCAGGACAAACAACCAACAGGGCAGGAAAACAGACCCACACATCAGCAGAGAGGCGCTTAAAGTCTTCCCGAATAAACAGGTAGCTGATAAACACACCCCCTGACATGGTCCATCCCACCAGAGGGACAAGACCAAGCACCACCCATGAGTGGGCAGGTACCAGTCCATGCCACCAGGAAGCCTGTACAAGCCTCTTAGCCTCATCCACGAGAGGGCAGACAGCAGAAGCAGGAACTACAAACATGTAGCGTGTGAAACAGAAACTGCAATCAAAGAAAGTTAGACAAAATGAGACGGCAGAGGAATATGTCCCAGATAAAGGAACAAGATAAAACCCCAGAATAACAAAGTGAAGTGGAGGTAGGCAATCTGCCTGAAGAAGAATTCAGAGTAATAACAGTAAAGATGATCCAAGATCTTGGAAAAAAAGAGTGGAGGCACAGATCGAGAAGATACAAGAAATGTTTAACAAAGACCTAGAACTAAAGAAAAAACAAAGGGATGAACAATGCAATAACTGAAATGAAAAATACACTGGAAGGAATCAATAACAGAATAACTGAGGCAGAATGGATAAGTGAGCTAGAAGACAGAATGGTGGAAATCACTGCTACAGAACAGAATAAAGAAAATAAGAATGAAAAGAAATGAGGACAGTCTAAGAGACCTCTGGGACAACATTAAATGCACCAACATTCACATTATAGGGGTCCCAGAAGGAGAAGAGGGAAAGAAAGGGCCTGAGAAAATATTTGAAGAGATAACAGCTGACAACTTCCCTAACATGGGACAGGAAAAACAGTCACCCAACCTAGGATGTGCAGAGAGTCCCAGGAAGGATAAACCCAAGGATGAACACACTGAGACACATAGTAATAAAACTGACAAAAATTGAAGACAAAGAGAAAATATTAAAAGCAACAAGGGAAAAAGCAACGGATAACATACAAGGGAACTCCCATAAGGTTATCAGCTGATTTCTGCAGAAACTCTGTAGGCCAGAAGGAGTGGCACCATATATTTAAAGTGATGAAAGGGAAGAACCTACAACCAAGAATACTCTAACCAGCAAAGCTCGCATTCAGATTGGACAGAGAAATCAAAAGCTTTACAGAGAAGCAAAAGCTAAGAGAATTCAGCACCACCAGACCAGCTTTGTAACCAATGCTAAAGGAAACTCTCTAGGTGGAAAAGAAAAGGCCACAACTAGAAACAAGAAAATTACGAGTGGGAAAGCTCACCGGTAAAGGCAAACATACAGTAAAGGTAGGAAATCGTCTGCACACAAATACGCTATCAAAACCAGCAACTGTGAGAAGAGGAGAGCACAAAAGCAGCATATTGGATATCCATTTGCAATTAAAAGACCAGCAACTTAAAACAATCTTGTTTATATATAGATGGCTATATCAAAACCTCGTGGTAACTGCCAACCAAAAATCTACAATACATACACACACAAAAAAGAAAAAGGAATCCAAACAAAACCCTGAAGGCAGTCATCAAATCACAAGAGAACAGAAGAGGAAGAGAAGAAAAAAGACCTACAAAAACAAATCCAAAACAATTAACAAAATGGCAGTAAGAACATATGTATTGTACAGGGTTGAAGATGGCGGAGTAGAAGGATGTGCTCTCACTCCCTCTTGCAAGAGCACCGGAATCACAACTAACTGCTGAACAATCATTGATAGGAAGACACTGGAACTCACCAAAAAAGATACCCCACATCCAAAGACAAAGGGGAAGCCACAATGAGACTGTAGGAGGGGCGCAATCACAATAAAATCAAATCCCATAACTGCTGGGTGGGTGACTCACAAACTAGAGAACACTTATACCACAGAAGTCCACCCACTGGAGTGAAGGTTCTGAGTCCCAGGTCAGGCTTCCCAACCTGGGTGTCCCGCAACGGGAGGAGGAATTGCTAGAGAATCAGACTTTGAAGGTGAGCAGGATTTGATTGCAGGACTTTGACAGGAATGGGGGAAACAAAGACTCCACACTTGGAGGGCACACACAAAGTAGTGTGCACATCAGGACCCAGGGGAAGTAGTGACCCCACAGGAGACTGAACCAGACTTACCTGCTAGTGTTGGAGGGTATCCTGCAGAGGCGGGGGGTGGCTGTGTCTCACCATAAGGACAGGGACACTGGCAGTAGAAGTTCTGTAAGTACTCCTTGATGTGAGCACTCCCAGATGCCACCATTAGCCCCAACAAAGAGCCCAGGTAGGCTCCAGTGTTGGGTCGCCTCAGGCCAAACCAGCAGGGAGGGAACCCAGCCCCACCCATCAGCAGACAAGCAGATTAAAGTTTTACTGAGTTCTGCCCACCAGAGCAACAGCCAGCTCTACCCACCACCAGTCCCTCCCATCAGGCAACTTGCACAAGCCTCTTAGATAGCCTCATCCACCAGAGGGCAGACAGCAGAAGCAAGAAGAACTACAATCCTGCAGCCTGTGGAACAAAAAGCACATTCACAGAAAGATAGACAAGATGAAAAGGCAGAGGGCTATGTACCAGATGAAGGAACAAGATAAAACCCCAGAAAAACAACTAAATAAAGTGGAAATAGGCAACCTTCCAGAAACAGAATTCAGAATCATGATAGTGAAGATGATCCAGAACCTCGGGAGAAGAATGGAGGCAAAGATAAAGAAGATGCAAGAAATGCTTAACAAAGACCTAGAAGAATTAAAGAACAAACAGAGATGAACAATACAATAACTAAAATGAAAAACACACTAGAAGGAATCAATAGCAGAATAACTGAGGCAGAAGAACGGATAAATGACCTGGAAGACAGAATGGTGGAATTCACCGCCATGGAACAGAATAAAGAAAAAAGAAAGAAATGAAGACAGCCTAAGAGACCACTGGGACAACATTAAATGCACCAACATTCGCATTATAGGGGTCCCAGAAGGAGAAGACAGAGAGAAAGGACCAGAGAAAATATTTGAAGAGATTATAGTCGAAAACTTCCCTAATATGGGAAAGGAAATAGCCACCCAAGTCCAGGAAGCACCGAGAGTCCCATACAGGATAAACCCAAGGAGAAACACGTCAGGACACATAGTAATCAAATGGCAAAAGTAAAAGACAAAGAAAAATTATTGAAAGCAGCAAGGGAAAAATGACAAATAACATACAAGGGAACTCCCATAAGGTTAACTGATTTCTCAGCAGAAACTCTACAAGCCAGAAGGGAGTGGCAGAATCCAACAACACATTAAAAGGACCATACACCGTGATCAAGTGGGATTTATCCCAGGGATGCAAGGATTCTTCAATATATGCAAATCAATCGATGTGATACACCATTTTAAGAAACTGAAGAATAAAAACCATATGATCTTCTCAATAGATGCAGAAAAAAGCTTTTGATAAGTTTCAACACCCATTTATAATAAAAACTCTCCAGAAAGTGGGCATAGAGGGAACCTACCTCAACATAATAAAGGCCATATATGACAAACCCACAACAAACATCATTCTCAATGGTGAAAAACTGAAAGCATGTCCTCTAAGGTCAGGAACAAGACAAGGATGTCCACTCTCACCACTATTATTCAGCATAGTTTTGGAAGTCCTAGCCACATCAATCAGAGAAGAAAAAGAAATAAAAGGAATACAAATTGGAAAAAAAGAAGTAAAACTGTCACTCTTTGCAGATGACATGATACTATACATAGAGAATCGTAAAGATGCCACCAGAAAACTACTAGAGCTAATCAGTGAATTTGGTAAAGTTGCAGGATACAAAATTAATGCACTGAAATCTCTTGCATTCCTATACACTAAAAACAAAAGATCAGAAAGTGAAATTCAGGAAACAATCCCATTCACCATTGCAACAAAAAGAATAAAATACCTAGGAATAAACCCTCCTAAGGAGGTAGAAGACCTGTACTCAGGAAACTATAAGACACTGATGAAAGAAATCAAAAATGACACAAACAGATGGAGAGATATACCATGTTCTTGGATTGGAAGAATCAATATTGTGAAAATGACTATACTACCCAAAGCAATCTACAGATTCAATGCAATTCCTATCAAATTACCAATGGCATTTTTTTACAGAACTAGAAGAAAAAAATCTTAAAATTTGTATGGAGACACAAAAGACCCCAAATAGCCAAAGCAGTCTTGAGGGAAAAAAATGGAGCTGGAGGAATCAGACTCCCTGACTTCAGACTATACTACAAAGCTACAGTAATCAAGACAATATGGTACTGTCACAATAACAGAAATACAGATCAATGCTACAGGATAGAAAGCCCAGAGATAAACCCACGCACCTATTGTCAACTAATCTATGACAAAGGAGTCAAGGATATACAATGGAGAAAAGACAGTCGGGGAAAACTGGACAGCTACATGTAAAAGAATGAAATTAGAACACTCCCTAACACCACACAAAAAAACAAACTAAATGGATTAGAGACCTAAATGCAACTGGACACTATAAAACTCTTAGAGGAAAATATATGAAGAACACTCTTTGACATAAGTCACATCAAGATCGTTTTTGATCCACCTCCTAGAGTAATGGAAATAAAAACAAAATTAAACAAATGGGACCTAATGAAACAAAAGCTTTTGCAAAGCAAAAGAAACTACAAACAAGACGAAAAGACAACCCTCAGAGTGGGAGAAAATATTTGCAAATGAATCAATGGACAAAGGATTCATCTTCAAAATATATAAACAGCTCATGCAGCTCAATATTAAAAAAACAAACAACCTGATCGAAAAATGGGTAGAAGACCTGAATAGACATTTCTCCAAAGACGACATACAGATGGCCGAGAAGCACATGAGAAGCTGCTCAACATCACTAATTATTAGAGAAATGCAAATCAAAACTACAATGAGGTATCACCTCACATCAGTCAGAATGGGCATCATCAGAAAATCTACAAACAACAAATGCTGGAGAGGGTGTGGAGAAAAGGGAACCCTCTTGCACTGTTGGTGGGAATGTAAATTGATACAGCCACCTTGGAGAGCAATATGGAAGGAAGTTCCTTAAAAAACTAAAACCAGAACTACCATATGACCCATCAATCCCACTACTGGGCATATACCCAGAGAAAACCATAATTCAAAAAGACACATGCACCCCAATGTTCATTGCAGCACTATTTACAATAGCCAGGTTATGGAAGCAACCTAAATGCCCATCGACAGACGAATGGACAAAGAAGATGTGGTATATATATATATACAATGGAATATTACTCCACCATAAAAAGGAATGAAATTGGGTCGTTTTTAGAGACGTGGATGAATCTAGAGACTGTCATACAGAATGAAGTAAGTCAGAAAGAGAAAAATATCGTATATTAACACATATGTGTGGAATCTAGAAAAATGGTACAGATGAACCAGTTTGCAGGGCAGAAACTGAGACACAGATGTAGAGAACAAACGTATGGACACCCAGGGGGAAAAGTGGCAGGGGGTGGTGGTGTGATGAATATGGAGATTGGGATTGACATGTATACACTGATGTGTATAAAATGGACGACTAAAAAGAACCTGTTGTATAAAGAAATAAAGTTGAAAAAAAAAAGAACATATATATCGACGATTACCTTAAATGTAGATTAGATGCTCCACCCAAAAGACACAGATTGACTGAATGGATACAAAAACAAAACTCATATATATGCTGTCTACAAGAGACCTTCTTCAGATCTAGGGACACATACAGACTGAAAGTAAGAGGATGCAAAAATGTATTCCATGCAAATGCAACTCAAAAGAAAGCTGGAGGGCTTCCCTGGTGGCGCAGTGGTTGAGAGTCTGCCTGCCGATGCAGGAGATACGGGTTCGTGCCCCGGTCTGGGAAGATCCCACGTGCCGCAGAGTGGCTAGGCCCGTGAGCCATGGATGCTGAGCCTGCGCGTCTGGAGCCTGTGCTCCGCAGCAGGAGAGGCCACAACAGTGAGAGGCCCGTGTACTGCAAAAAAAAAAAAAGAAAGCTGGAGTAGCAGTATTCATATCACACAAAATACATTTTAAGATAAAGATTGTTACAGGAGACAAAGAAGGACACTACATAATGATGAAGGGATCAATGCAAGAAAAAGATATAGCAACTGTAAATATATATGCACCCAACATAGGAGAACCTCAATTTATAAGGCAAATACTAACAGCCATAAAAAGGGAAATCAACAGTAATACTGGGAGACTTTCACACCCCACTTTCATCAATCGACAGATTATCCACACAGAAAATCAATAAGGAAAACACAGGTTTAAATGACACATTAGATCAGATGCACTTAATGGATATTTATAGAGCATTCCATGCAAAAGCAGCAGAGTACACATTCTTTTCAAGTGCACATGGAACACTCTCCAGGATTGAGCACATGCTGGGCCAGAAAACGAGCCTTGGTAAATTCAATAAAATTGAAATCATATCAAGCATCTTCTCTGACCACAACACTATGAGATTAGAAATCAACTACAAGAAAAAAAAACACTGTGAAAACCACAAATATGTGGAAACTAAACAATATGCTACTAAACAACCAATGGATCACTGAAGAAATCAAAGAGGAAATAAAAAAATACCTAGAGACAAATGAAAATGAAAACATGATGATCCAAAACCTGTGGGACACAGCAAAAGCACTTCTAAGAGGGAAGTTTATAGTGATACAAGAAAAAAATCTCAAATAAACAACTTAGTCTTACACCTAAAGCAACTAGAGAAAGAAAAACAAAACCCAAGGTTAGTAGAAGGAAAGGAAGCATAAAGATCAAAGCAGAAATAAATGAAATAAGAGATGAAGAAAACAACAGAAAAGATCAATGAATCTAAAAGCTGGTTTTTTGAAAAGATAAAGTTGAAAAACTTTAGCTAGACTCATCAAGAAAAAGAGGGACAGGGCTCAAATCAATAAAATAAGAAATGAAAAAGTTACAGTGGGCACCTCAGAAATACAAAGGATCATAAGAGATTACTACAGGCAGCTATGTGTCAATAAAATAGATAACCTGGAAGAAATGGACAAACTCTTAGAAATGTACAACCTCCCAAAACTAGACCAGAAAGAAATAGGAAATATGAACAGACCAGTCCAAAGTACTGCAGTTGAAACTGTGATTTAAAAAATCCCAACAAACAGAAGTCCAGGACCAGATAGCTTCACAGGCAAATTCTACCAAACATTTAGAGAAGAGTTAACACCTATCCTTCTGAAACTATTCCAAAAAAATCGTAGTGGAAGGAACACTCCTAAGTTCATTCTATGAGGCCACCATCACCCTGATAGCAAAACCAGATAAAGTTATCACAAAAAATAGAAAATTACAGGCCAATATCACTGATGAACATAGATGCAAAAATCCTCAACAAAATACTAGCAAATCAAATCAAACAATACATTAAAAGGATCATACACCATGATCAAATGTACACCATGATTTACTCCAGGGATGCAAGGATTCTTCAATATATGCAAATCAATCAGTGTAATACAGCACATCAACAAACTGAATAAAAACCATATGATCATGTCTATAGATGCATAAAAAGCTTTTGACAAAATTCAACACCCATTTATGATAAAAACTCTCCAGAAAGTGGGCATAGAGGGAACATACCTCAACATGATAAAGGCCATATTTGACCAACCTACAGCTAACATCATGCTCGACAGTGAAAAGCTGAAAGCATTTCCTCTAAGATCAGGAACAGGACAAGGATGCCCACTCTTGCCACTATTAGTCAACATAGTTTTGGAAATCCTAGCCATGGCATTCAGAGAAGAAAAAGAAATAAAAGGAATCCAGATTGGAAAAGAAGTAAAACTGTCACTGTTTGCAGATGACATGATATTATACATAGAAAATCTAAAGATGCTACCAGAAAACTACAAGAGCTCATCAATGAGATGGGTAAAGTTGCAAGATACAAAATTAATACACAGAAGTCGTTTGCATTCCTATACACTAACAATGAAAGATCAGAAAGAGAAATTTAAAAAAATTCATTTACCATAGCATCAAAAAGAATAAAATATCTAGGAATAAGCCTACCTAAGGAGGCAACAGACCTGCACTCTAAAAACTATAAGATGCTGATAAAAGAAATCAAAGATAACACGAACAGATGGAAAGATATACCATGTTCTTGGACTGGAACAATCAATATTGTCAAAATGACTGTACTACCCAAGGCAATCTACAGGTTCAATGCAATCCCTATCAAATTACCAATGGTATTCTTCACAGAACTAGAACAAAAAACCTTAAAATTTGCGTGGAGACACAAAAGACCCCAAATAGCCAAAGCAATCTTGAGAAAGAAAAATGGAGCTGGAGGAATCAGATTCCCTGACTTCAGACTCTACTACAAAGCTACAGTTCAAAACAGTATGGTAGTGGCACAAAAACAAATATAGATCCATGGAACAGGATAAAAAGCTCACAAATAAACCCACGAACCTATGGTCAATTAATATACGATAAAGGTGGCAAGAATATACAATGGAGAAAGGACATTCTCTTCAGTAAATGGTGCTGGGAAAACTGGACAGCTACATGCAAAAAAAAAATGAAATTAGAATATTCTTTAACACCATACACAAAAATAAACTCAAAATGGATTAAAGACCTAAATGTAAGACTCGAGACTATAAAACTCTTAGAGGAAAACATAGGCAGAACACGCTTTTACATAAATCACTGCAATAGCTTTTTTGATCCATCTCCTAGAGTAATGGAAATAAACGCAAACAAATGGAACCTAGTTAAACTCAAAAGCTTTTGCACAGCAAAGGAAACCATAAACAAAACGAAAAGACAACTCATAGAATGGGAGAAAATATTTGCAAATGATGTGGCCAACAAGGGGTTAATCTCCAAAATTTTCAAACAGCTCATGTGGCTCAATATCAAAAAACAAACAACCCAATCAAAAAATGGGCAGAAGGGGCTTCCCTGGTGGTGCAGTGGTTGAGAGTCTGCCTACCGATGCAGGGGACACGGGTTCGTGCCCTGGTCTGGGAAGATTCCACATGCCACAGAGCGGCTGGGCCCGTGAGCCATGGCCGCTGAGTCTGCGCGTCCGGAGCCTGTGCTCTGCAACAGGAGAGGCCACAACAGTGAGAGGCCTGCGTACCGCAAAAAAAAAAAAAAAAATCTAGAAACAGTAAATGCTGTAAAGAGTGTGGAGAAAAGGGAACCCTCCTACACCGTTGGTGGGAGTGTAAATTGATACAGCCACTATGGAGATCAGTACTAAGGCTCCTTAAAAAACTAAAAGTAGAGCTGCCATGGGATCCGGCAATCCCACTCCTGGGCATAAATCTGGAGAAAACATGGTTCGAACGGATACATGCCCCCATTATTCACTGCAGCACTGTTTACGATAGCCAAGACATGGAAGCAACCTAAATGTTCATTGACAGTTGAATGGATAAAGATGTGGTACATATATACAATGGAATATTACTCAGCCATTAAAAAGAATGAAATAATGCCATTTGCAGCAACATGGATGGACCTGGAGATTATCATACTAAGTGAAGTAAGTCAGACAGAGAAAGACAAATATATGATATCACTTATATGTGGAATCTAAAAGAAATGATACAAATGAACTTATTTACAAAACAAAAACAGACTCACAGAGTACAAACTTATGGTCACCAGGGACGAAGGGTGGGGGGAGGGATAGATTGGGAGTTTAGGACTGACATGTCCACACTGCTATATTTAAAATAGATAACCAACAAGGACCTACTGTATAGCACAGGGAACTTTGATCAAGTCTGTAAGAACCTAAATGGGAAAAGAATTTGATAAATAATAGATACATGTATATGTCTAACTGAATCACTTTGCTGTACACCTGAAACTAACACATTGTTAATTAACTATAACTCCAATATAAAATAAAAATTAAAAAAAATATTTTAAGCTCCAAAGCATTGAATAAATTCTGAGATGTGATTTGTGAGGAAAAAAAAAAAGAAAATTACAGGTCAGAGTGGTGGAGAAAATAGTATAGATGTTAAAAATATCAAAGTTTAAATTTTTCATAAGTTACAAATCTATAGTATTCTTGGATTCTAAGTGCACTGCTGGCTAAGATTAATGAAGGTCACACTTAAATAGTTCACAGATTGGTCTGTTAACATCCAGAAGGACTAAAGTAATTTTCTTTGGTCTTGAAAATACCAGCCAATAACCTCTCTCATTAGACTGACCCTTCTGGATTCTAATCAAAGCTTATTTAACTGTCATTTGTGGGATTCAGCCACAAGCCTGTCAAATGTTGAGAAAGCATACTGTTCTATTTTTTTCTACTACTTGATTTAGCACAGACTATTTGATCCATTTCAAGGGCAACCCAAATAAGAGAAAGGCTGAGGTGCTCTTAAATTAATACTTGTTCAAAGATGGAGATTTGGACTTGTTAGTAATACTGACCCATGTAAAATATTAAAAAATAGATTCCTGAGGAAAGTCAGGTGCTCTTCTTTATTCAGTGGGTGTGTAAGCAAACGTCTGGCACGGAGGTTGACTCTAATCTGGACGCTGTGGATGACGAGCAGCAGGTAAAGGAGCAGCTGCCTAAGTGTGCAAGTGATTAGTCTGTGTTGCCAGATCACCTCCACTGCTCTTCATTTATGATTACTTCTTTTTGGCTGGAGGATATGCTGCCAAGCTGGCACCTCCTTCTCCCATATTCCTTCTTTCTGCCAGTTTACAGGGGAGTGTTTTGGAGAAAAACTGCCAGCACTTCCTTTCACATCTTACAGATTAAATAAATTGCATCTGCTTAACACACACAGCCTCTGTTGGCCCAGGGAACCAGACAAGCTGTTTGGACAGTGACCTCAACTGATATTTTGTGTTCTAGAAATGTATTCAGTTGAGGAGGGGATATCCCAAATGGCATGAAAACCTTGCTCTTTCTTGGGTTGCAACCTTGAGCCCAAGTACTGGCTCCACCACCACTTACTAGCTGTGTGATCCTGAGCAAGTCATTGAACATTCTTTGTATCTCAATTTTCTTCTCTGTAACCTGAACAATAATCTTATTTGAGGTAAATATTGAAAGACCTCTACTTCCTTATTTAATGAAATACTAGTCAAAATCCCATTGTAATTTTCCTTTTTCTCACAGGGTGGGGGAGTAATACTTGTCAAATTGATCTTGAAGTTTCTCCAGGAAAGGAAAAATACAAGAAGAACCAAGAAATGCTTGAAAATGAATGGGGGAGACATGCCCTACCCAGTCAAAATAACTAAATGTGGTACTGCGGGAAGGTACATAAATCAATGAAAGAGAGAACAAAGAAAAATTTATATGTTGCATATACTAGAGCTATTTAAAATTAATAGTGACAGGGCATATTGTTCAATAAATGGGATGGGACAGCTAAATGTCCATTTGGGAAAAAAAGCTACAAGGTTTGATATTTTATTCTAGGCTTTAGTTATTTCCTCCTTTATGAGCTTGGATCCCAAAATCTCAAGGGCTTCTTTCATCTAAAATAATGCATTATTACATTAAAGGCTTAAGAATTATCCACTTAGAGCAGGACTTCCCTGGTGGCTCAGTGGTTAAGAATCCGCCTGCCAATGCAGGGGACACAGGTTTGTTCCCACATGCTGTGGAGCAACTAAGCCCATGCACCACAACTACTGAGCCTGCGCTCTAGAGCCCGTGAGCCACAGCTACTGAGCCCGCATGCCACAACTACTGAAGCCCACACGCCTAGAGCCCGTGCTCCGCAACAAACAAGATAAGCCACCACAATGAGAAGCCCGCGCACTGTAACGAAGAGTAAGCCCTGCTCGCCATAACTAGAGGAAGCCTGCATGCAGCAACGAAGACCCAACGCAGCCAAAAATAAATAAATAAATAAATAAATTAATTAAAAAAAAGAATTATCTACTTAGGTGACAGATGAAGGCATGAGAGTGGACAAGATCATTGAAGAAGACTACCAAGGGGTCTGTGGTTGGAATATTGGGGCATACCTACATTTAGGATGGGGATGGAAGACGTGGACCAAAGGTGGCCTGCGTCAATGACCAACTTATTTTCTTAAGGTCATAGAACCCAAGGGAGGAAAGGTTTTAAACAAAGGTAGCTCGGTCGGTGCTCTGTGGTGACCTAGATGGGTGGGATGCAGGGGGAGGGAGGTCCAAAAGGGAGGGGATATATGTATACATACAGCTGATTTGCCTCGGTGTACAGCAGAAACAAAACATTGTAAAGCAATTATACTCCAATAAAAAATTAATTAAAAAAAATGAAGGTTGAGGAAGGTCATATGAAAAGAGGTTAAGATGATTGAAGGCTGGAAGGAACATTATGGGTTAGACACGTAGGACATGACCAGCTTTCCTCAAGAAAGAATTTTCCTAGTAGTAAGATTAAACCAGGGGCTTCCCTGGTGGCGCAGTGGTTGAGAGTCCGCCTGCCGATGCAGGGGACACGGGTTCGTGCCCCGGTCCGGGAAGATGCCACATGCCACGGAGCGGCTGGGCCCGTGAGCCATGGCCGCTGAGCCTGTGCGTCCGGAGCCTGTGCTCCACAACGGGAGAGGCCACAACAGTGAGAGGCCCCCGTACCGCAAAAAAAAAAAAAAAAAAAAAAAAAAAAAAAGATTAAACCAGCTTTCCTCAAGAAAGGAAATGACCAGCTTTCCTCAAGAAAGAATTTCCCTAGTAGTAAGATTAAACCAGAATCAGTAAGGTGACAGCACGCACACACTAACAAAGGATCCTGTCCATATATGGAAGGAGTTGGAACTCCAGCTTAATGGGGAAATAACTGGGGAAGAATTTCCAGAAGCAACTGATTTTTTTGAACCTGCTACTAAGCTATAATACTCTATGTGCTAGACACTGAGCTGTATGTCACTAATTTCCAGAGCAAAGCTGCAAGGTCAATGTTGTTTTCACCTTACAGGTGAGGATTTGTAAGCCAGCATACAAACAACACGTACTAACTAGTTTGGGCTAGTTACTTAAGCAGTCTAAGGCAGTTTTATTAAAGGAGGATAATGCTACCTACACCTTGACACTGTTCTGAAGATTAAATTATCAAATTATATATCTATATATATACAAACGTAACATACATATCTATGTATGTACAAACGTGTAGAAACACAAACAGAAATGTGTAGAATAGCACTTTGTAGGAACTTAATACATATTCCTGGTACCATACTTGAGAAAAATAGCAATGCGTAAGGTATAGTCATGGTGGCATAACTGAATTTAACTGCAGGCTTTCTTTTATGTGTACCCAGCTTTCTTTTGAACAACCACCTTTAACGTACAGGTTTCTCCTCTTCTTTTGTTAGGTATTGGATGTGAGTAGAGAAGGCAAAGAAGAAGTATTCTACGGGCCTACACTTCCTTTTGCTTCCAATGGAATAGCAGCATGCTTCCTCCCAGCTCCGTATTTCACATGCCCTAACCTTCAAACTCTTCAAGTGCCTCATCACAGGATTGGCACCATCTGAAAAGCCAGTACTCTCTTAACAACCAGCATGAACACGAGGAAGAAAAAGGCCTGACTTTTGGATGGGCATGAAAATACTCAGTGCTCAATGCTTCCTTGTTTTGTTTTCTAGATCTTCTATTCAGATAAACATTAGCAAAAAATGAACAGTTTTCTAAAATACACATTATTGAAAACGCTTGTCACGCTTCTCAGTGTGTGTCAATATACAGTACAATATGTATGACTTTTATGGTGGTGTAGCTTAGTGCTAACTTAATGGTCCATGGATCTTTTAAGCATTCTTTGTACACTTTGTCTAATCAGTGCTGTCCAGGACATTACCCTCTTAGTAAGGCAGTTTATTCCACAAGTACTGCCATCAATGATCTTAAAAAAAAATTGTCAGTACTTAATCTCTTTACTACTTAAGCCTGGGATTGTAATTTTTCTTTTAAAAATTTAACATTATACAGCCCTGCTGTATAAGTAGAGGCTCATCATTATGACATCATAAATTTTTAAATGCCATATTTTATTCAAGGTAATACAAATAATAGAAGTACACCAGAACAGCAGATGGAATACCCAGATTTTTCACCTTGGTTGCTCTGTTACCTTGGGCCAGGAGCTTAACTTTACATTGCTTCAGTTTTCTCACTTTTTAAGGAGGGCAATTATTGATTTCCATATTAATTCAGAAGAATGTTTTAAGGATTAGGCAAATGCTCTGAAGTACTTTGCCTAAGAAAAAAAAATGTCACTCAAATTACAAGGTATTTTACTGTTTTAGAACCTTGTAACTGAAAAAGATTATTTTTGAAGTTTAAAAATTACTAGATAGAACTTGGAACACAAGCTATGAGATAAATGATTCTGAAAAGCATGTGAAAGAGACATGCTAATTATGAAAAAGGGAGTTTACTAAAGCCAAAGATTCCTAAACTTGTATAAACACTTGCCTCAAATAATAAGTCTCAAACATTTCATCTAAGCTCATTTAGTGAAAAATGACATTTTAAAGCTCAGAAAAAATTAGTTGTACTAATTTCGGTACCATAAAGTGCTCTGACATAAATTTGAACCTAGTATCAGTAGTTCTGATAAAAGTTTTTCCACTTTGTTAAAGGTTATGTCAATCTTGAGCACTTGTGGGATTCTTCTCTACCACCAATACATATTTTATTACCACCATTTTTAATAATGCATGAGAATTTTTTTAGGCTAGGTTTTTGGATTTGCTTTGTCTATAACAAAAAATAAAAAATAACTCAATAATCGTATTTGAACATAAATTCAACAAGTATAACATGAGTTTTTCCCCTTAATCTTGTTAGGATAAGTCACCTTTATTAAAAGGAAGATTTTACTTTTTTTCCTTAGTTTAATCATTCAGCAATCCTTGTCTTAATGGGAAATTGTCATTTTATTCATGTAACCACTTTTAGTAATCAGAAGTGAAAAAAAAAATTTTTATTCCTAAATATAGAATTCACTAACTTTATATGATACCTAAAACATTAATTAAAAAAAATATATATATAAATGAAACTTTTGGCTATTTAGATTAAAGGCCGGGAAGGGAGACTAGGGGTAAGAAAAAAATGGTAAATTTTTAAAAGAACAGATTTTGTTTACACAAACAAAAAGCCTTAAGAATATTTGTACAGTTCTGAAAAGTGAAAATTGATAATTGACATTTAGAAGGAAAACAGAGAGTCTCTTTAAAAGGTATAAACCATCTAAATTAAGTTTTTAAAATGCCTTACCATGTCAGGAAAATGGTCTCCAGCGTTTCAGAAATCTTTTCAACAAGGACCTAAACAAGAATTTCAGATTTACTAAAATTTCTACTTGACACACAGATTTCCATCCAGCAGTTTTACCTTCTAAAACAATCTATTTTTAATCCCAGACTCTCTACCCAATTAATGAAAGGGAAGGTCTAAAAGTGGACTTGCTTGAATGATAAACGGAAAGGCAGCCTGAGATTACTGTAATTTCTGTGTACACTTCTATTTATTTAAAACAAACGAGTATATATTATCAAACCTCTCCTCAGTGAACTTTAATATATTATTCTGTAATATTACAGAATTGAAGTCAGAATTTTTAAAAGTTTTACATAGTTTCCAGAAACACTTATAGACAAAGAACAGCATCCAAAGTACAGCACCCCTCCCCTAAAAAGAAAAAACTTAGATCGCTTATAATTCGATCCTTCCCTCAAATTACTGATCATAAGAGCTAATAAGAAAAATTCTAGAAAACAATGTTTGGTCAAATAAACCAAGGCCCACTGAAACTATTCAAATATATGTTCTCCATTTAAGTGAACTATCCTACAGTAATTCATCTTCCATTTTTACTCTTCAAAGTTAAAGACCATATTGTATTTATATTTAAATTATTAATTTGAATTTCCAAAAGACTGTGAAGCTTCCAACAGTCTAAACATCATTTCAAGATTTTACTTTAAAAAAGAAAAAGAAGTAACACAGATATTAGCAGTGTTCTTACTCTAGGAGGAAAAGCCAGAAAAGACATGAATCTCTAAGATAAAATAATATGTATGTAAAATGCAATAAAATTCCTTAGATTTTTAAGAACAAAATGCCAATTGGTTATTTTTAGGGTGTTTTTCATCCTTTTTCTCTTCTCAGTTTAACCACATGTATACTGTATACCCTTCAGCCATTACAATAGCTGAAAAATCAACTTTTCTTTGTTTTAGCGGAGTATAAAAGCAACAGGAATAATAAGATAAAAATTATTCCTGTAGGTAACACGGTTCATTTTTATTTTGGTTTTCAAAGAGTCAATCTGTCATAAAGAGGCAGTTGAATAATCACAGGTGCAGTGTAAGTTGAATATATACATTTTTTATTATATCTCATTACTATATACACAAATAACTTAAAACATGCATATGCCCAGAATTTTTCTAAAAGCACAATCCACAAATGCAATGAACTGGATAACTATCAGCACACCAAAAACTTCAGGAAGCAGAAGTTGGTAAGTTCATTTGGTACTGATTTTGGTAATCTTACCAAACAGTTTATCACAGAATCAAAATATAAATCTCATATCTTATTAAATATGTGAAAGAATACGCTATTTTGCTAGCTTCCCAAACCAACTGTTTTAAGCAAACAAAGCACGTTATTTATACTAGCATACTCTATACTTGACTGACAAGGCAATATTTTTAACCCTAGGAGGAGTAGGCAGGAGATCAGTTTTTGGAAAATGTAAGGTTTATGTAAAAAGTCTATCAGTCAAAAAGCAGTGGTTTAGTACAGAGAACACAGTTTTCGGTGAGGTTTCTGTGATATCTATCTTTTATCTTTGAAACACAAGTGCTATGTTACTGTGTAGGATTAGGGAAGGTAGGTTTCCTAAAGGCTTTTCCCAACTGCAAAGGCTCATCAAATTTTTATATGATATATAATCCTAACAAAGGGGAAGTAAAAATAAAAACTGCCAAAGATTCTGTGAAAGTACATGGAAATGGGCTCATGTAATTGGTTAAGAACAAAGTAGGTTTAAAAATTTATGATGAAGCACGGAAGAAGATGAAAATAACAATGCATAATGAAAACACACACATAGTCTAACAACTCACAAATAATATTTTACTTACCCCCCAAAATAGAAAAAGTCAAATATGCTTAGTAAGAAAAGAAAATATGCTAGGGATAAGTAAAGATATAAAAAGTTTTAAACTTTGAAACTCTTCTAATACAAATGAACAAAATACTAAACGATTTTTGTGCAGAGACAATACTCCATGTTTTTTTCGTCCCCTATGGAAACCTAATTAAATGTTCAACTGAAATTTAAATCGTAACCAAATCTGTGTCTAATAAAGTCCTTTCATCACCCTGTTGTCTTTCAATCATCTCTTCTACACTCCATCTGATATTTTAAATAAATTATTTGAGTGGAATAATTACATATCCAACATGTATATTTTAATTTTCTTCCTGTTTAAGTGTCTTAAGGTTAGGTTTCTATAGAAATGATGGTATTCTAATTGGCAAACTCAGTGAGGCCCACAGCGTAGAATGAACATGTCATTCAGAGAAAGCAGCTAAGACAGTCTACTTTCCTGCTTGAGGTAAGTTTGGAAACAGAAGGTATAGCGTCAGATGGCAGAAGTCTCCTGACTGAAGGGCTTGAATGTCAGCTTATTAACAATGGGAAGTAAATGGAGGTCCTTGAGCAGAAAAGTAAGAAGAAGAAAGAAGTATTTTAGGAACACTAATGTCAAAACTATGTGAAGAATAAATTTCAGGAGTCCAGAGATAAGAAGGAGATTATAGTACCCAATAGAAAAATGTTTGGATGCATGAAATGGCAAAAAGAAAAAAATCACAAGAGCTTATAAGGTGATCAAATGAAAAGTGGGGAGCAATGAATCCAAGAAATGTCATGGCTAAGTGACTTGGGAAAGTGGTGTATTCTCTGGGTAGAAAATGAAGGCATGAGCTAGACTGGAAACGAAGATGATAAGGGCAGCTTGACATGTTGCCTTGAGATTTCAGGAGAATCCAACTAGACAGGTTTAGAGAAAAATTAGGACTACAGATAGAAAAAAATTATAAGCTAGTTGTATCAGTTCACTACTACAAGAATGTTGAGACAGAGCAGGTGAAGGGCTAGATCTTACCAGTAGGGACAAGAAAGAAGAACGTGTATGTAGGAAGGAGCGATACTGCTGAGGAAGGGATGAGAAGATAAAAGAAAATGCAATGTCACAGAGGCCCCAAAGACCAAGAAAAATGAGAACACATTCCAGATTTGACCAAAAGAGAATGGCCTACCTTACAATGGTAGAAGCAGCCGCCTCAGGGATTACAGGGCTTTTAGGGGAAAAGGAACATTAACGAAGCAAGTATAGGTACTCTTTAGTCTGGAAATGGAAAAAGACAAGACTATAGTAATAATTTACGGGTCAGTGAAGATTCTTAAGAAATGGAACAGAGTCATACATTTTCTTTTTTTCTCCAATAAAACAGCTTCTTTAAAACTTTACTGATACATAAATTTAAAAATACATATATATATACATACACAGGTATTGTTACAGATTTTTTCTCGTTACTGATTTTTTTATGTATAAACTTTAGTTATTCTTAGTATCTACAGCTATACACCCTAATGCATGATTCAGCAGCAGATTTTCTTAACCCTTAAAAAGTTTCATAAGCTAAGGAGCAAGATTCTCCAAGATATCTTTATCAATTTCCCTTGGGGGTGAAAAAAAATATATATATATACACACACACACATAAACTCTTTAAAGGCATCCCATTAAATAGTTTAAATTTCAATTGCTACAACTTGCAAAATAATGCATCATTCATTTAATAAGTCACTATCATAATGAAAAGAAACTCATTGCTATGAAGTCTTAGTAACCTTAAAGAGGCTTTCATTCATCCCATTTATTGAATTAAAAAGTTTATTTGGGGGGAAAATAAACCATTTATATGTCATGAAGTCCTTTAGACTTCACAGATTACAATTAGAATAGGGTTATTATCTATAGTTTCCCGATTGCAATGCATTTCATTTTAAAAGATACTTCTTGAGTCAGAAAAGGGTTGAAATGTTTTCCTGAAGGAATAGTAGAATCATGATAAACACTAGATGCTCAAGAAAAAAACCAATAAATTATTTCAAACTTAGCAAACATGACATGTAAGAAAACATTGAAAAGAAGTGGGATCTTCATCTAGGACATACCATTAGAGAAAGAGGAACAAAATTAGGAAGTGTTCTTCACCTTTGTGCATGAGATAGAGTGATCATGTCTGTACACCACCAAACAGAACATAGGTCAACAAATACTTTCACATACATTTAAATTATATGATTATAATTATAAATCAATTATCCCACTGATTCCTACCAGAACATTGTGAAATTTAAAAAAAGTTTATTATTCATTTTTCTCCACGAAGAAACAGGCTCAGAAAGGTTAAGAACTTGCTCAAGGTCACAAAGCAGAGCTGGGTTTGAGACCCAGGTGGGTTCCCAACACTAAGATTGGAGCACTTTTTACCAAATAATGCTCATTAGAAAAAGGAGTCAAGGACAAAAGTCCAACTGGTGGAATGAATCTGAATGAAATAGTTAAAGGGTTGAGAGATGAGCTGCTACAGGAAACTGGCTCCCTTCAAACATGTAAGATGCTAGCTTATAAAAGGCTCTAATTGAAGAGCAAGGAGATAAATCAGCTGACTTCTCAGACCTCTTCTGTTAATTTTGTAAACTTAAAAATTTCCAGAATATTATTTATTCTCTTTTCTTAAAGGCTTTTGTTTATCCTCCTCCTGATCTGTCTTTTAATGACAACTCCAAACGAAAGGATGAGTAGAGGAAAACATCTGGCAACCGCTGGAACCCAAGTATTGATATAAACACTGTTGGCCCAAGTTAAAAAAAAAAACATATTATCTGTATAATCATTTAGCCAGATTCAGTCTCATTCCTCATAGAGTTAAGTGTGCTTTGTAAGGATTTTATTAACTTGCCTCACGCATAGTATAAAAAAGGATAACAAATATACTGTTCTATCTCCTGACCACCCCTCCAAAAAAAAAAACCCAGCATAGGGCAGCCAGGTAATTTGAAATAGTATCATAATAAAATATAACTCGTAAGAAAACAAAAACAAAACAGAAATAACTTACAAGGCAGAAAGTCACATTACAGTAAAATGGCCATGGATCAACCAGTACAAACCTGCTTAGACATACACACATAACACTCCCAGTTAGGAAAAGTTTCTTTAGTTTCACTAAAACCTCTTCAAAATAGAATGCAGTTTTACCAAGTTCGAAAGCTCCTATAACATATTTAATTAACTTTTATTTCCTTATTTATATACTTTATACTTACAGGTATGAAAGGAAAAAAATCCTAGAAAGTATTTTTAACAGAACATTATACAATTAATTAAAAGTAGGAGTCAGAATGGTGCAAAGTGACTTTAGATAGTTATAATTAATATTGATGATGAATCACAAAATAGATTCAATATTATCATCTTGTAGTCTCTGTATCTCATCTTGTCCCACTTGTCCTAGGTGAGATAAAAGTTTGCTATAGGCTTCCCTATAAAGAAAAATGAAAAGAAGACAGATATATATTTACTACATTTTCCATTATTTTTCATTTAAGTCTTTACAGACTGAGCCTGCTTGAATGTCTACTTGTCTATACACACCATACATGATGTAATTTAAGTACTTTGACTCTTTAACATACTACTTTTGGACATATGAATTATAGTATGAGTAATGACCCTTCTAAAACAATCTCTTTAGGAAATACAGACTTATACCCCCCCCCCATGTTTCATTACTCTAAATAGTCCAGCATTATCTTCAGCTGGGTTGTAATCTATTAAAAAAAAAAAAAAAAGCCTTGATCTATTTCTGACCAAAACCCATATTATCTAGTTGAGTCACTAATCTTATTCACTGGAACACACTCCAAATTTTTATAAGTGGAAAATAGGCCATTTCTAGAAAATGAATCTAGATTTCATAATCATTGTCCGAAAGGATATAATCAAATTATCAAACATACCTTTGTGCAATATTTCTGCCAAGGCCCCATTTCCGCTCTGAACTCTTCAGAGATTGAGTAAGGGTAGAAATCAAGTGGATAACAACCTGTTGGTCCAATGCTGCTACTGTTTCTAAAATGCTGTAAATCTGATAATCATATCTCATACCATAATCCTCGATAAATTTCCTGAAAGTAAAACAAGTTACTTAGAATTACTTCTGGGGCAATTCCTTGGGCTGGTATCTGTATGGCAACAAGCTATAACCTGAACACAAGAAAGATCATTTCATGTAAGATTACCATAAGGATTTAGATGCCATATGAACACTATTTAACACTTGAAAATAAAGAACAGAAATGGCTTCAGTATGAGCTATGAACACAGTGGCAGCATTAGGAGAAAGGGAAAGGGAAGAGCTGGAATCCCGGGAGGAAGAATAAGGGGGAAAAATCTAATCTCAGGGACTTTTTTGCTATAGTGTGCATGATGAAATCTAGATGGTCAGGATGTAGAAGAGACTAAAACAGCAAAGAGTCCAGTTTCCTAGTTATTTTGTATATCTTTTAGTTATTGCTAACTCTAGATAAATCAAACAATATTTCTATGAGGAAAGCAAGTTATTTGAAATAATTTTTATATTCTTTAACCGATCAAGAGACTTTAGACCCATAAAAGACCTTTTATTAATAACAATTATATATTTTAATCCTAAAATTTCCACTCTCTCCCTCCTAGAAAATGAAAGTCACCTAGCTCAATAAATTGTACTTAACAAACATGCAATCTTCGTTCATATAAAATCCTTCCTCCTCTTAGGGTTTTACAGTTTTCATAAATCCAGTATTTATTTCAAATGATCACAATTTAAATAAACTGTAAACAACTGACAAGTGCCAACTATGTGATAAGAAAGAAAACTGAGGAATCAAAAATCTAACACAGAATGAAGGAAATGGACCCAAACTATTTATCACGGTAGTGCTAGGGTAGAGATACATGAAATAAATGCGAACTAACTGGTAGAAACTGTGAGAAAGAAATACTTAAAAGTACTGCCCTAACAGAAAGCATAAGACTCTACAGGGTGCAAGGCAGGAAAATAAAAACAAAACAGAAAATGTTTCTCAAGTTGCAGTTATTCTTGTGAAGGAACAACAGATCTACAAAGTCTATGCTTCACAATTACATACAATGGAGCTTTCTGGGTCCACAGCATCTAAAGTGAGTAGGAAAACCAGTGACAGGCACTTTCACAGTGGATCCTGAGTAGCATGTTTAGCAGCTCCAAAGCCTGTACACCTGTCATCATGACTCACGTTTCCCACTTTTTCCTCTTAAACACATGCAAGAATCTTCCTTACTAAATTCTCAGGTAATTTTACGTCAGCTCATTTATCTTTCTCCTTGGTACTTTTATTTTTTAATAAAACAACATAGCAAAACCACTGCCAAAAACACAATAATTGAAACTACAAACAAGTAGTAACACATTATGTTTTGGATAATTAGTTATTTAAAAAACATGTTGGCTGTCAAATGGCTGGCAATAGTCTTCTTGCCAGTTGGCATATTTTCCAGTTACCTAAACACAGAAGTCAGCTGGGCGGCAGGTTCTCCTCCTGACCCCACTTGGCAGGCTTTGACCATGTATTGCAGGTTCTCGGTGGCCAGCCTTTTAACTAGGAGGAAAATTTACAGCATTACACATTTTGTCTGGTTTGACCATCTGGATCCTCATTTTTATGAGCACTCTAGATTTAGAAAAACATGTTGTTTTCTTAAAAGTATCTACATGCTTTTTTGTTATTTTTCAAAGCGAAATAGTTATGAGCTTTTGTTTTGTTCTAAAGCCTCCCTATCTTCCATTTTAAGAAAATATAATACACTTAACAAGTCTATTTTTTACAACCCTGTAACTGAAAAAACACATGTGAAGATAAGTCTTTCTGTTAGAAAAGAGCCCATATTCAAAAACACTCCAGTATCCTAACCTTGCAAACACTGTTACATACTGATTAAAGATAACCTTTAATAATTCAGCTGATTTAGAGACAAGCAGGTTGATTTTTTTAATTCATAAGCATATTCCTCCCACTAACAAACATATATGTAGAAAATTAGAAACTAAGTTTACCTTCACTTAAAATTAGCAATATATATATATATAAAATCAACTATTTGTGATGCTAATTTTGTTTTGAAAGAGAGCAAAGTTACAAAAAGAACATTTGTGTTCTTTCAGTATTTAACCAAATCCTTTACAACTGTGCACTTGTACATAAAAACGGCAACAACAAAAAAAATCAACAAAGAATGTAGAAAATTCACCACGTTCCAAGTGCTAATACATTTTTGTTATGCTGTTTTTAGAACATTAAATATAAGTAGCTGGGGAAAAAAATTACTTTCTCTAAGAACAAGGAAAATTTAAGAAACTGTAATCCACTATGGCAAGAGTACAAAACATGTGATGCACATGAAGTTAAATTAATTACAATGAAGTAGCAGATAATGTTTTCCATAGCATGACGATAGTGGATAAGGAAGATATAGCATACTTGTCTTTATTGAGCAAATAAGTTCTCATATTAGATGTAATCCTAAAGCCAATATAACTGTTTCTTTTTAAAGATGTTTTCTTGAAAAAAACAAAACCCACAAGTTCCTCTGTGGAAAAAGTAACAGAACATGAAGAAATAGCCTTTACAAAGTATTAACAGTAAGCATTGTTTTTTAAAAATAACAGCTTTATTGAGGTATAATTCACACATAAAACCCAACTTTTTAAAGTGTACAACTCATTGGTTTTTAGTATATTCATAAGAACTTTGAAGTTATCACCACTATCTAATTTCAGAACATTTTCTTCACCTCCCCCCAAAACCTTACACCTATTAGCAATCTTTCCCCATTTTCTTCCTCCCCTAGCACCCGGAGACACTGATCTACTTTCTGTCTCTACGGATTGTCTATTCTGGGAATTTCATATAGATGGAATCATACAACATGTGGTCTTATGTGACTGCCTTCTTTTCACTCAGCATAATGTTTTGTTTTTTTTCACTTAAAAAATTTTATTTATCTATTTATTTATTTTTGATTATACAATGCAGTGTTATCATCAACTATAGTTTCTAACCTATCCATTAGATTCTCAGACCTTATTCATCCTATAACTGGAAGTTCATACACTTTTTTTTTTAACATTTTTATTGGAATAAAATTGCTTTACAAATGGTGTGTGGTTAGTTTCTGCTTTATAACAAAATGAATCAGTTATACATATACTTATGTTCCCATATCTCTTCCCTCTTGCATCTCCCTCCCTCCCACCCTCCCTATCCCACCCTTCTAGCTGGTCACAAAGCACTGAGCTGATCTCCCTGTGTTCTGTGACTGCTTCCCACTAGCTATCTATTTTACATTTGGTGGTGTATATATATCCATATACACACCACTCTCTCACTTTGTCCCAGCTTACCCTTCCCCCTCCCCATGTCCTCAAGCCCATCCTCTAGTAGGTCTGCATTTTTATACCCGTCTTGCCCCTAGGTTCTTCACGACTTTTTTTTTTTTTACATTCCATATATATGTGTTAGCATACGATATTTGTTGCTCTCTTTCTGACTTACTTCACTCTATGACAGACTAGGTCCATCCACCGCACTACAAATAACTCAATTTTGTTTCTTTTTATGGCTGAGTAATATTCCATTGTATATATGTGCAACATCTTTATCCATTCATCTGATGATGGACACTTATATTGCTTCCATGTCCTGGCTATTGTAAATAGAGCTGCAGTGAACACTGTGGTACATGACTCTTTTTTGAATTATGGTTTGCTCAGGGTATATGCCCAGTAGTGGGATTGCTGGGTCGTATGGTAGTTCTATTTTTAGTTTTTTAAGAAACCTTCATACTGTTCTCCATAGTGGCTGTATCAATTTACCTTCCCACCAACAGTGTATGAGGGTTCCCTTTTCTCCACACCCTCTCCAGCATTTATTGTTTGTAGAGTTTTTGATGATGGCCATTCTGACCGGTGTGAGGTGATACCTCATTGTACTTTTGATTTGCATTTCTCTAATGATTAGTGATGCTGAGCATCCTTTCATGTGTCTGTTGGCAATCTGTACATCTTCTTTGGAGAAATGTCTGTTTAGGTCTTCTGGCCATTTTTGGATTGGGTTTTTTTTCTTTTTTTTGATAATGAGCTGCATGAGCTGCTTGTAAATTTTGGAGATTAATCCTTTGTCAGTTGCTTCATTGGCAAATATTTTCTCCCATTCTGAGGGTTGTCTTTTCATCTTGTTTATGGTTTCCTTTGCTGGGCAAAAGCTTTGAAGTTTCATTAGGTCCCATTTGTTTTTATTTTGATTTCTCTAGGAGGTGGGTCAAAAAGGATCTTGCTGTGATTGATGTCATAGAGTGTTCTGCCTATGGTTTCCTCTAAGACTTTGATAGTGTCTGGCCTTACATTTAGGTCTTTAATCCATTTTGAGTTTATTTTTGTGTATGGTGTTAGGGAGTGTTCTACTTTCATTCTTTTACATGTAGCTGTCCAGTTTTCCCAGCACCACTTATTGAAGAGGCTAACTTTTCTCCATTGTATATTCTTGCCTCCTTAATCAAACACAAGGTGACCATATGCATGTGGGTTGATCTCTGGGCTTCCCATCCTGTTCCATTGATCTATATTTCTGTTTTTGTGCCAGTACCAGACTGTCTTGATTACTGTAGCTTTATAGTATAGGCTGAAGTCAGGGAGCCTGATTCCTCCAGCTCCACTTTTCATTCTCAAGATTGCTTTGGCTATTCGGGGTCTTTTGTGTTTCCATACATTGCGTACAATGTTGGCTGTGGGTTTGTCATCCATGGCCTTATTTTGTTGAGGTAAGTTCCTGCTATGCCTACTTTCTGGAGGGTTTTGATCATAAATGGGTGTTGAATTTTGTCAAAAGCTTTCTCTGCATCTATTGAGATGATCATACGGTTTTTCTCCTTCAGTTTGTTAATATGGTGTATCACATTGATTGATCTGCGTATACTGAAGAATCCTTGCATTCTGGGATAAACCCCACTTGATAGTGGTGTATGATCCTTTTAATGTGCTGTTGGATTCTGTTTGCTAGTATTTTGCTGAGGATTTTTGCATCTATGTTAATCAGTGATATTAGTCTGTAGTATTCTTTTTTTGTGACATCTTTGTCTGGTATTGGAATCAGGGTGATGGTGGTGGTCTCATAGAATGAGTTTGGGAGTGTTCCCCCCTCTGCTATATTTTGGAAGAGTTTGAGAAGGAAAGCTGTTAGCTCTTCTCTAAATGTTTGATAGAATTCGCCTGGTGAAGCCATCTGGTCCTGGGCTTTGTTTGTTGGAAGATTTTTCATCACAGTTTCAATTTCAGTGCTTGTGATTGGTCTGTTCATATTTTCTATTTCTTCCTGGTTCAGTCTCAGAATGTTGTGCATTTCTACGAATTTGTCCATTTCTTCCAGGTTATCCATTTTATTGGCATATAGTTGCTTGTAGTAATCTCTCATGATCCTTTGTGTTCTGCAGTGTCAGTTGTTACTTCCCCTTTTTCATTTCTATTGATTTGATTCTTCTCGGTTTTTTCTTGATGAGTCTGGCTAATGATCAATTTTGTTTACCTTCTCAAAGAACCAGCTTTTAGTTTTATTGATCTTTACCATCATTTCCTTCATTTCTTTTTCATTTATTTCTGATCTGATCTTTATTTCCTTCTGCTAACTTTGGGGTTTTTTTTTGTTCTTCTTTCTCTAATTGCTTTAGGTGTAAGCTTAGGTTGTTCATTTGACATGTTCCTTGTTTCTTAAGGTAGGATTGTATTGCTATAAACTTCCCTCTTAGAACTGCTTTTGCTGAATTCCATAGGTTTTGGGTCATCGTGTTTTCACTGTAATTTGTTTCTAGGTATTTTTTGATTTCCTCTGATTTCTTCAGTGATCTCTTGGTTATTAAGTAGTGTATTGTTTAGCCTCCATGTGTTTGTATCTTTTACAGATTTTTTCCTGTAATTGATATCTAGTCTCATAGCATTGTGGTCAGAAAAGATACTTGATACGATTTCAATTTTCTTAAATTTACTTGATTTGTGACCCAAGATATGATCTATCCTGGAGAACGTTTCATGAGCACCTGAGAAGAAAGTGTATTCTGTTGTTTTTGGATGGAAGGTTCTATAAATATCAATTAAGTCCATCTTATTTAATGTATCATTTAAACCTTGTGTTTCCTTATTTATTTTCATTTTGGATGATCTGTCCATTGGTGAAAGTGGGGTGTTAAAGTCCCCTACTATGACTGTGTTACTGTCGATTTCCCCTTTTATGGCTGTTAGCATTTGCCTTATGTATTGAGGTGCTCCTATGTTGGGTGTATAAATATTTACAATTGTTATACCTTTTTCTTGGATTGATCCCTTGATTATTATGTAGTGTCCTTTTTGTCTCTTGTAATAGTCTTTGTTTTAAAGTCTATTTTGTCTGAGAATTGCTACTCCAGCTTTCTTTTGATTTCCATTTGCATGGAACATCTTTTTCCATCCTCTCACTTTCAGTCTGTATGTGTCCCTAGGTCTGAAGTGGGTCTCTTGTAGACAGCATATATACGGGTGTTGTTTTTGTATCCATTCAGCCAGTCTATGTCTTTTGGTTGGAGCATTTAATCCATTTACATTTAAGGTAATTATCGATATGTATGTTCCTATTACCATATTCTTAATTGTTTGGGGTTTGTTATTGTAGGTCTTTTCCTTCTCTTGTGTTTCCTGCCCAGAGAAGCTCCTTTAGCATTTGTTGTAAAGCTGGTTTGGTTGTGCTGAATTCTCTTAGCTTTTGCTTGTCTGTAAAGGTTTTAATATCTCTGTCAAATATGAATGAGATCCTTGCTGGGTAGAGTAATCTTGGTTGTAGGTTTTTCCCTTTCATCACTGTAAATATGTCCTGCTACTCCCTTCTGGCTTGCAGAGTTTCTGCAGAAAGATCAGCTGTTAACCTTATGGGGATTCCCTTGTATGTTATTTGTTGTTTTTCCCTTGCTGCTTTTAATATATTTTTTGTATTTAATTTTTGATAGTTTGATTAATATGTGCCTTGGCATGTTTCTCCTTGGATTTATCCTGTATGGGACTCTCTGGACTTGACTATTTCCTTTCCCATATTAGGGAAGTTTTCAACTATAATCTCTTCAAATATTTTCTCAGTCCCTTTCTTTTTCTCTTCTTCTTCTGGGACCCCTATAATTCGAATGTTGGTGTGTTTAATATTGTCCCAGAGGTCTCTGAGACTGTTCTCAATTCTTTTCATCCTTTTTCTTTATTCTACTCTGCAGTAGTTATTTCCACTATTTTATCTTCCAGGTCACTTATCCATTCTTCTGCCTCAGTTATTCTGCTATTGATCCCTTCTAGAGAATTTTTAATTTCATTTATTGTGCTGTTCATCATTGTTTGTTTGCTGTTTAGTTCTTCTAGGTCTTTGTTAAACGTTTCTTGTATTTTCTCCATTCTATTTCTAAGATTTTGGATCATCTTGACTATCATTATTCTGATTTCTTTTTCAGGTAGACTGCCTATTTCCTCTTCATTTGTTAGGTCTCGTGGGTTTTTACCTTGCTCCTTCATCTGCTGTGTATTTCTTTGTCTTCTCATTTTGCTTAACTTACTGTGTTTGGGGTCTCCTTTTCGCAGGTTGCAGGTTCATAGTTCCCATTGTTTTTGGTGTCTGCCCCCAGTGGCTAAGGTTGGTTCAGTGGGTTGTGTAGGCTTCCTGGTGGAGGGGACTAGTGCCTGTGTTCTGGTGGATGAGGCTGGATCTTGTCTTTCTGGCGGGTAGGTCCACATCTGGGGTGTGTTTTCAGGTGTCTGTGACCTTATTATGATTTTAGGCAGCCTCTTTGCTAATAGGTGGGATTGTGTTCCTGTCTTGCTAGTTGTTTGGCATAGGGTATCCAGCACTGTAGCTTGCTGGTCGTTGAGTGGAGCTGGGTGTTGGCGTTGAGATGGAGATATTTGGGAGATTTTCACTGTTTGATGTTATGTGGAGCTGGGAGGTCTCTGGTGTACCAATGTCCTGAACTTGGCTCTCCTACCTAAGAAGCACAGCCCTGACACCTGGCTGGAGCATCAAAAGCCTGTCATCCACACGGCTCAGAATAAAAGGGAGAAAAAAAGAAGGAAAGAAAGAAAAAGATTTAAAAAAAAAAGCTATTAAAATAAAAAACAAAAAATAATTATTAAAAAAAATTTTTTTAAGTAATTAAAAAAAGAAAGAAAGAACAACCAAACCAAAAAAACAGATCCACTAATGATAATAAGCACTGAACACTATACTAAAAAAAAGAAAAAAAACGGACAGACAGAACCCTAGGATAAATGGTAAAAGCAAAGGTATACAGACAAAAATCACACACAGAAGCATACGCATACGCACTCACAAAAAGAGAAGAAGGGAAAAAATATATATATATCGTTGCTCCCAAAGTCCACCTCCTCAATTTGGGATGATCTGTTGTCTATTCAGGTATTCCACAGATGAAGGGTACATCAAGTTCACTGTGTAGATTTAATCTGCTGTTCCTGAGGCTGCTGGGAGAGGTTTCCCTTTCTCTTCTTTGTTCCCACAGCTCCTGGGGTTCAGCTTTGGATTTGGCCCCGCCTCTGCATGTAGGTCGCCTGAGGGCATCTGTTCTTCCCTTAGACAGGACGGGGTTAAAGGAGCAGGTGATTCGGGGGCTCTGGCTCACTCAGGCCAGGGGTAGGGAGGGGCACGGAGTGCGGGGCGAGCCTGCAGCGGCTGAGGCTGGTGTGACGTTGCAACAGCCTGAGGCGTGCCGTGTTTTCTCCCGGGGAAGTCGTCCCTGGATCACGGGACCCTGGCAGTGGCGGGCTACACAGCCTCCTGGGAGGGGAGGTGTGGAGAGTGACCTGTGCTTGCACACAGGCTTCTTGGTGGCTGCAGCAGCAGCCTTAGCATCTCATGCCTGTCTCTGGAGCTCCCTTAAATGGCATTCTTAATCCCCTCTCCTCGTGCACCAGGAAACAAAGAGGGAAGAAACAGTCTCTTGCCTCTTCGGTAGCTCCAGACTCCTTCCCGGACTCCCTCCCGGCTGCCGTGGCACACTAGCCCCTTCAGGCTGTGTTCACGCAGCCAACCCCAGTCCTCTCCCTGGGATCTGACCTCCGAAGCCGGAGCCTCAGCTCCCAGCTCCTGCCCGCCCTGGCGGGTGAGCAGACAAGCCTCTCGGGCTGGTGAGTGCTGGTCGGCACCAATCCTCTGCGCGGGAATCTCTCCACTATGCCCTCCACACTCCTGTTGCTGCGCTCTCCTCTGTGGCTCTGAAGCTTCCCCCCTCCGCCCACGAAGGGGCTTCCTAGTGTGTGGAAACCTTTCCTCCTTCACAGCTGCCTCCCACTGGTGCAGGTCCCGTGCCTATTCTTTTATCTCTGTTTTTTCTTTTTTCTTTTGCCCTACCCAGGTACATGGGGAGTTTCTTGCCTTTTGGGAGGTCTGAGGTCTTCTGCCAGTGTTCAGTAGGTGTTCTGTAGGAGTTGTTCCACATGTAGATGTATTTCTGATGTATTTGTGGGGAGGAAGGTGATCTCCACGTCTTACTCTTCCACCATCTTGAAGGAAGTTCATCCAGTATAATGTTTTAAGGTTTATCCATGTTATAGAATGTGTTAGTACTTCAATCCTTTTCATGGTTGAATAATATTCCACTGTATGGATTTACTTCCTCTTGCTTATCAATTCATTAGTTGATGGACATTTGGGTTGTTTCCATTTTGGGACTATTATGGATAACACTGCAATGAGCATTAGTGTACAGGGTTTCTAAAAAAATATCTGTCATCTTTATTTCTTTAATTGAACTGAGCATTTCTTAAAAAACTGGGTTATCCTTTTTTAGTGTTTTAAAAAAAATAACCATTTTATTGTCATATAATTTATATACTATACAATTCACCCATTTAACATGCACAATTCAATGGTTTTTAATATAGTCACAGAATTGTGCAACCATCTGCTTATACCTCCAATAAATCTATCATTCTCTCACCTATTGCCTTTCAACCACAAACTCCACTGTTTTTGACAGCATCCTCAAGCTTGAACTTTTTCACACTTTGTTGCAAGTCAGTTCCTTTGGGAGAGATTCAGAGTTCTCTATTTTATGGTTTTCTCCCACTCCCAGGCAAAACTCAGAGGTGTAGCTCTGGTGCTGGGGACAGGGACCATGGTGTCCACTACTTTCTGAGTGACATACCCACTTTAGGTGCTGAATGCTTCTGGAAGGAGGGGTATTAGCCGCAGGTCCTCTCGGCATGGAATCTCCACTTCTAAACTGGAGCAAGGACAATCAGTGCCCCAGTATTCTCAGTGGCGCCATACTCAGTATAGTGTACCCATCCCACGAGTGGGGGCTGAATGGAAGAATGAAGGCCCCACTTCTCACCCACACTCCCCTGGAATACAGCCTTACCATCAGATAGCTAGGAGGCAGAATGAGAAACACTGATATCCTGCCTCTCACAGGAAGACAGCCCTCCTACTGGGAGCTGCGGGGAGACGGAACTCTAGTTATTTAATTTACCAGTCTAAAGCAAAGTTTCCATCTTACTGATCTAGGAGCAGAGAAGGGAGTAGTCTTGGTTCAAATATCAAGGACTTGCTGTTCCTACCAAGACTTCAGTATATTTTCTTAAATAATGTTTCTCCATTTGTTTTGTACCCTCAGTACCACTTCCAGAGAATTGAAATGCTCTCTTTTAAATAATTTTCACCAGTTTTTCTGGGGAGCAGGGCTGCAGAGCTCCTCATGTTGTCATGCTGGATGTGGAACTCCTGAAGCTCTGATGTACAGGTATTTTGAGTGGACATATGTTTAAAATACTCTTGGACATGTATCTAGGAATGGAACTGCTGTGTCATTTAGTAACACTACTTTTCTACGATTTTACACACTGTCCTTCTAAACACTGAGACTACAAGGAGAGTCAGAATTTTCTCTGAGCCAATCACACAAACCTGTGTTTAACACTGTTTCTTCCGCTTACAAAGACCGCCATGTGGAGACAGAGCATTCTGTATGCCTTCTATTTGGAACGTGCGATGCACCACTAGCTAGAGATGAGCAGCAAAATTCCCCTCCCAAACCCTGATCTCCTTCATGATAAATATTACTCTCAATGAAACAAGGGGCTAGTTAAAATGCTATACTGTCTGCTCTGTCTCAGATTTTGTACTGTATAATACAACAGGCGTTCACTGAAATTAGAAGTATGCAAACGTTTTCAAAGACGGTAAAATTTCTAAAGAAGAGTCTGGGGTCTATCTCTGGATATTCTTCACTGAAGAGGTGTTATTATCAAGTAAGGGTATTTTATATTAACATAATACAACATTTTTCACTAAAGCAAGCTTGGAAGCAGAGATGAACATTTTAAACATCAAAATAACGTGGATTAAAACAAAATATGCATCAATTTTTGAGATAAAACAGAACATTTCAAAGAGCTGTTTGAGCTTTCAGCTACCACTTTTCTGCCCTCATATTCTTTAGGATATACACTGTACTCACTTCTCACACTAGTTAGAAGTACTTAGGTAGAAAGCATGTGAGAAGCCTGCCCCAATCACATTATAATGACAAATACACAAACATACACGCACCCCATCCTATTTATACTAAAAACCCCTTCAGGGGCTTCCTTGGTGGCGCAGTGGTTGGGACTCCGCCTGCCGATGCAGGGGACATGGGTTCGTGCCCCGGTCCGGGAAGATCCCACATGCCGTGGAGCGGCTAGGCCCGTGAGCCATGGCCGCTGAGCCTGCGCGTCCGGAGCCTGTGCTCCGCAACGGGAGAGGCCACAGCAGTGAGAGGTCCGCGTACAGCAAAAAAACAAAACAAAACAAACAAACAAACAAACAAACAAAAAAAACCCTTCAGGATAGAACTATAGTCACTATTCTGCATATTCCCAATAAGCTTATTAAAGCATGCTACTCACAGGGAGGACTAAATACGTAATATTTTAAAGCAATCGCTGGCAGTAAGGCTGATGAGACTGAAAACGAAAGGATCAGTGATCGGATCTCTTTGCCCAGAGATCAGCTTACATATTCTAGCAGAAACCTGAATAGGAGAAAGTATGCTGACCCTTCACCACTTGATATTTAATAAGTTGCATTCAATACTGGAGTCTGATTGAACAAAAATTAAATAAACTTAAAACTATTTGTCTGGGAGGGAGGAAAAAAAAACAACAACTAGACTGAAACATGTCAGTTTTTAATCATTTTATCATGCCCAACCTCAGCTATTGGCTGGAGTTCGTTCTTTAGCCATGATATAATCAAACTGATATAAAATAACCATATATTTTTGTAAATGTTGATTTAACTGATAGGAAAGAATACACTCTTAATTTGTGAACATAAAAGTATAACAAACACAAACTCGTAAACGAACTAACCTTGAGGTTCACTGACCAACACCAAGCATTTTAATACTCCCGGGAGGAGCAGTTCAACCTCGGAAACGTCAATGTTAGTTTCCTTAACAAGTTGGAGGATGAAGGCCAGAATGGATGCTAAGCGAGGAGGGAGCAAGGATCCTTTAAACTCAAAGTAGGATTTCCTGAAAAGAAGCATAATTTTATTTTTCCTTCTCTTTAAAGTTTTAATAGAGCAGAATCAAATGTCATACACTTTAAAGATACTGGCTTATTTTAGCTCCCAAATTAGTAAAACACAATTTTTAAAAACTATGTATATTTTACCATGTTTTCTTCAAACCTAAGATTTTTGAAGCAATGACTGCACATCCTTTTGGCGTGCTATAAGGGCCAAAGCAGAATACAGATACAAACAAAATATAAAGCAACCTGGTCTTAAAATATACTTAATCAAAATCTAATAAAAATCTAACTTTGTAATATAAGCTTGATCTCCTCTATCAGCTCCTCAACGATGCAACATTTTCTCTAACGTCAAATTTGCGTAAAGATTCTCTCCTCATATTTATTTATTTAGGGATTTGAAAGGGGGTCTTATTTTTCCAAATAAATAAGAGGACTATACTAGAAATCATCTTCCCATTCCAGCCTACCTCCTTCCTTCCCTTATGAAGTAAAAGAATCAGAGAGGTAATTTAGGATATAATATCTTCTCTTAAAGCAGGACAATTTTTAGCATTTGGACTCAACAGAGGTCATAAAGATAATTTATCTGATTCATTTTTGTATCTCTACCTCTTAGAACAGGTCTCAGCTCATAACAGGTGTTCAGTGTACTTTTTTTAAGTGAATAAATGAAAGTGAAAATTGTTCAGTTTCTAAAAAGTCGAGACAATATGAATAAGTGTCAGATATAGCTAAATCTAAGCTAGACATCTAAATATACTTGCAAAGCAATGATAATTTGCCAAAATGGGGCATAGAAATCACTAAAGATTATAAATTCCTTAAGGGCAGAACTATGCCTTCATCATTTCTACTCTATACAATGACTTCCAACAAACATTACATATTACAAAATTCATTCACTCTTTGAGCTGCAAGCGCTTTTTATCTGTTTTGTTTAATAATGAATTCCCAACGCCTAGAAAAAACATTTATTTAGTACATGGTGTGCCAGGTACAAGTCTAAGAACAAGAGTGTAAAATATGGTTTCTGAAAGCATGGGGTTCACTGTTCAGTGGAAAAGTTAGATTAAAAAAAAAAAAAGGACAATTATAATACAGTGTGACAGGTGCTTTGAAAGATAATCCCAGAATTCTTAGGAATTCAGTAGAAGAGGCCCTAAGATGGGGAACTCCAGGAGTAGAAAAGCTTGGAATAGAGGAAGTCATAGGAGGCAATCTCTATTTCTTTCCTGAGTGTTTAAAAAGACAGAAAAAGGAATTGTTATGTGTTTAGGTATTCAACTAGAAATCATAAGAAAAGCATTTTTTACTGTATACAAAGTAAATAGGAAAGTCAAGGAAAGCAGCCAAGATCCTAAACACTGGGCTTTAACGACTTTAAGACCTTAAGGATTCGATTTCACTTCAGCACTTGTCGTTTGGTTTGTACTAAAATTACCTATGCAATGTCTCAAACACAGTGGTAGCGTACTGTAATCTTGTTGGAAATTCAGACACAAGTTAGGCAAAAATATCATGATTCTGTGAACTGAATCATCAAGAGCACGTGACTCCAGAAGAAGGAAAGAAGCATCATGGTACACTGAGATATTAGGTGTAGGTCTCATAAAGTCTAGGTCGTATTTAGCCCAGAGGGATGGCATTTTAATGGAGAAAATGGTATGAACAAAGCTGTGAGGTAGGGAGATGTAAAGCATTTTGGGGGGTGATAATTAAACCCATCTCATTAGGGCTTGTAACAATATATGATGCCATATGTATTACATTTGGAAAAGTTAAGTGACAGATCACGGAGAGCTAAGGAGTATGGAGTTTATTCCACAAGTCAAAAAGGGGTGAATAAAGGTTTGAAGGCAGGGAAGTGTCATACTGGAACAATATTTTAGGAAAAGTAATCTGGGGGAATTGTTTAGGTGGGACTGGAAGAAAAGACAAGAGATAAGTGAAAGTAGTTAGGACACTGGCAATAGTCCAGGTATAATGTGATAAGAGAAAAGACGTGAAAAGGGAAGGAAACAATCATTTGCCAAAGGCTGGAAAAGGGGAGGGAACAAAGAATGTAAAGCTTTCAAACCTGAGTAACAGAACTCTAGCAACACACAGAAAAGGTCGGAAGGCAGAACAGATCTTAGACATGGGATTCTGTCATGTGAGGTGATGGATAACATCAGGACATTAAAGCTACCAGATCATTAAAAACACAGGAAAGAAAACCAGCCAAGAATAATCTATATCACCACAGCATCTTAAAGTTTAAAAACTAATTTCATGTGAAGCTAAATACCTCATGAAGACAAAAAAAAAGATAACTTCTACTGTTATAGATAATTGGAGTTTAGTAGAAAACCTAAGAAGTTTCATTGATTCATCTGCCTAATAATAAACTGAGTTATTAAGACAGAGTAGACTAACAAAAATAGGACTTCATATTGCTTCCTTTTTCATATTAGCATTTATCTTTTCACTTAACCATCTTTTATTAAATACAATTACTTCATTTTGTACAGTACAAAATGCAATTAGTGTTTATCTGATGAAAATATATATATACCTTTGGGACATATATAAGAAAAATAATAGCTACATAGAGAAAACAAGCAATATAAAGAGCACTGTCTTAGGCTGACAAGCCATTCTGGTAAATTCTTAGATAATGCTTCGCAAAAAAGTTTCTAAACTCAGTATCCTAAGGATTGCCAATACTTTTGAGATGCTTTGTTATTTTTTTATAGAGAATAAAAAATTGTAAATACCACCTATTTTTAATATTTAGATGTACCTTATGACTTGTACAATGCATTTCTTTAGAGATGACATCGGTGGAACAGTGGCTGAGTTTCTCAATGCCAACAAAACAGGATGTTGTCCAAGACCTAAAACATGTGGTGAAGCTGGAAGAAACCGCCCGATATACTGCTCAATAACATTCCCTAGTAACTGAGTCAAATAGGCATTTGGATTTTGAGACTGACAACACACGATACACATGCCCTACAGGAGAAAAAAAAAAGAGAGAGAAATACTAAAAGGTAAAGTTAAAAAAAAAGATTTAGGAAGTTACTAATTTTGTTCCAAGCATTTATATCAGAATTTGTAACTTACCACAATCAACAAGAACAACTTCCATCATCAACAGGTAATGTTTGTATGAAGCTCAGGGAGCAGCTGACCTTGGGTAACACCTATGCAGTGGTACCTAACCAAGCATACATGTATTGGGGGCACACCCAGAGGAGGCAGGGGAGAAGAGTAGGATGACAGATGAAGCTTCCTTCTGCCTCTCATCTTTAGAAAATTTCACCACCACACTCACCAGCTACATATATATGTATTACAAAATTATAAAATACATTTTAGTCTATTTTTAAACTTATGGTACTGGTCATTTTGTCTGAGTAAGACTATAAAATTTATGCTAAAAATTTTCAATGTTAAGAAACGTGATAAATTTTAAAAAAATAACAAAAGGAGAGAAATGCAGAAGATTAAGACTCAGAATAATGACAATTTATTTTGAGGTTTTTATATGTCAGGCACTGTGCCACATGCTTTATATTCATTATTCCATTTAAATTTTTCAAAAAACAGCCCCACTGACTTAGTGTTATTTTATCTCTGATTTTACAGCTGGAGAAATTGAGGTTTAGAGAAGTTAAGAGTTTGATCAAGGTCATACAGAACTCACAATGTCTTGTTATATGTCTGCTGATTTAATCCCTTCTATTTATATAGAAGTTAATGAGATACTTCCATATGGACTGCAGTATTTGATACTTACAAACAAACCAACACCCTGAGAAATAAAATTCTTTCCTGCTAATATTACTAAATATTGCATTTTACTAAATAATCACCAACAGAGCAACAAATTATGCTCTAAAAGTTCATTTATAATTTGGTACTTTGTGATTCACAATGTGGTTTTTCCAGAGAAATAATCAGAAATGACTGTCATGTCTCCATTTTAACTATAAATGGTATTTACCCAATAGGAGATTTTGAAAGTTTATTTCTAATGAAAAATAGCACAGAGCTGTTAAAAACATAAGCACTTGAATAACAACTGAAAAAAAAAAACAAAAAAACAATGGACTCCCCCACCCCTACAGAAGACAGATGAAGAAGAGGAAAAGCTCTGTTTGAGGAAAAGCATGTTATATCAGAAGAAGATAAAGTAATAAATGGATACTTTTAAAAAATTCTGAAGAGGAGAGCTTATACCTTTAAGAAATTAAAGATATAGCTCCAAGTCAGTTCTGCCAAATGGATAACTTACCAAAATTTTCAACTTAGGAAGTTTTTAAGAATTCTTATTAAGTGGACTGTTTTGGTTTCAGAGGGCCGCATGGAGCAAGCACTCCACACTGCGATTGACATAAGCAGCCACCATGGAATGTAGGAAGTGTTCTATTTCTGTTACTCTACAACACATACTCAGCAACTTTGTGACTGGAGATCCTAAATGTTTCTAAAATCTGCTGTGCACCTGTATACCCACTGCCTTAGTTCAAAACCTTCAGATAATGAACTACTCACTACCTTCCAAGTCTTCAATCTAACCTCCACAACAACCTAAACGTTGACCAAAATCACCTTTCTAAAAATGTAAGTATGGTATGTCACTCCCACTTTTTTGCCCCAAATCCATCAACAGTCTCCATGTATTACAAGAACAAGTCCAAACTTCTTCCTATGCCACACAAAACCCCTCACTATGTGGCCCCTCCTGTATGAGCCTCCAGCCACACCAGAATTATTTGCTTTTTCCCCATGTGTCATGTTTTCTTATAGCTTATGCCCTCTACATGGTGCTCCCTCTGACAGGTACAGTCCTTCAACTCCTACCCACTCTGCTCTTTAACACCTAATATCCTTTACTACAGCTATCTTCTCTTGCATCTCCTCATCCCAGTCTGGCTGACGGATAGCTGAGGCCTCTAAGGAAAATACTGAGCACACTGCTGGGAGTGTCTCTGCTGGTTGGTCTCTTCTCTCAACTTTAAGTTTCTTGAGGGTGGAGTTTTTGCCTCTTCCATCTTTGTATTCAGAGCCCAAACCAAAAGGAATTTTAAACCTGTTCAATGGAAGTGCAACATCACACATGTACATTAGGATTACAATGTATGGTTTTGATATCTGCAATTAGTAAACTGTTTTAAGGCAGGTGTCAATTTTTTTTTTTTAACTTTTAAGTAGGCACACTTACTATACCTGGAGATACAAAGGAAGACTCTTCTGAATTGCAGTCAACATAGGTGCAGGCAGCTCCTTCTCTTGCTGTAATACTGTATGTGGCAGCAGTAAACAGTCTATGATCCGGAATAGTAATTTTTGGGCTTTAGAGGTGGCAAAGATCTGTGCCCATGATTTCACAAGAGTTCCTAACACAGAAGAGCAGTAAGAAATTATGGTTATCTTCTAACCAGAAAATTTTGTCATTCCACTGAAAAAAAGTATATTTATAACACGTAGGACCAAGTTAAAGTTGGCAATAGGAAGAAACATGTATTAAGAGTCAAAAGACTTACGCCAAGTATTTCACTAAAGAGACAACTCTCTGAGTTCTGGGCCAAGAAAAACATACATTTCCTGAGCAACTGGCATTTAATAATACACACAATGTGTGGTTATACATTATGTGAATATGTAGATTGAATGTTGCAATTAACCAGATCTCTCTTTTTGCTTTGGTTGCTAGGAAACTCAGAGGCAAATTTATAGTTTATATTCACTTTTCCCTGGGTTTCATCATACTACTCTCCATTTTATTGATACCCTTATTTCTTCATATTTTACATTTAATTTACAGGCTGTCTCAACCCAGTTTGCAACAAGAAGAGGTATAACTAAATTTAATTGTTAAAGCAGGAAAAATGATTAGCTGTAACATCTTGAAGCAATCACTTAACCTCCTGGAACTTCAGTTTTTATAAGTTTCAGTTATTTAACATGAGCAAAAAATGAATTTAAATTTTGATTCAGAAGAAGAGAAACAGTGCTTCCCTGGTGGCGCAGTGGTTGAGAGTCCGCCTGCCGATGTAGGGGACATGGGTTCGTGCCCCGGTCCAGGAAGATCCCACATGCCGCGGAGCGGCTTGGCCCGTGAGCCATGGCCGCTGAGCCTGCACGTCCGGAGCCTGTGCTCCGTAACGGGAGAGGCCACAACAGTGAGAGGCCCGCATACCGCAAAAAAAAAAAAGAAGAGAAACAGACTTCTTTACTACATGAAATATATTATGGTTGCTTTGATGATGGGAGTCTGTCAATTGCTACATTTAATGATAGTAAAACTTATCAAATGAGCACCTTTTGTTTAATAAAGTAATTAAGAGCAGATATATACTTTCCTTTAGAGTATATTATTGCAATTGAGGTCTCCTTTACTGAAAAATATGAATTTAAAAGGAGAACATTAAGTACTTGTCCAAACAGCAATGGTACATGTGCTGCATAAACTGTTATATTTTATTCCATCTTAGAAAAGCAAAAAAGATGATAAAATTCAAAGTCATTCCATAAAACAAAAAGTTTAAAATTCAAGCTCTGAAGGAAAACAAAAATATGCTTATAGAAGGATATACAGATGTTTTAAAAAAAAAGAACCAAACTAATAATCACTTCTAAGAACAACAAACAGCAACATTAATCTTCTGTTGTAAAAGGAAATACAACAATCAATCATAAAGAAACACAATGCTCACTTAGCAATATTTTAAATAATGCTGGCTTCTCATTCTTTCAGTGAGTGAGAAATTTGAGAATGACAGCAATGTAAGAAAAGCTCACATTCTAAGCAACATTAGTATACCAGTAAGACGAACTGCCATCACCACCAACATTTGAAATGATTCATATCACTCTTAAGAGTCACACAGGTATTAACTTATAAAGAGCAAGGAACTTCCAACCCAAAACGCATCATCTACCCTTGTATTTTATCTTGTGCAATGGTTAAAACACTTGGCTGAAGACCTTAAGTTTTATGAGTTCAGAGAAAGTAGAGATGACACATTTGTTTTACTGCAATATCAAGCCTCTACTTTGAAAGTTTCAGCAAAGAACGTTCGGGTGTGTAGGAAATTAATAATGCAAAGAAAAAGAAAAATTTTTAAGTAAAAAAACTTTGAGAAAGGTTTAAATACACAGAGTGGCTTTGTAAGAAACCTAGTATTTTTCCTGGCTATAAACTATGACTTATTTACTGATAAAGCTGAAAATATAGAAAACTTGTGGGGAACAACTCCCACAATTCAAAGAGAGCCACACTAGCTTTTTTATTTTTATTTTTTTAACATCTTTATTGGAGTATAATTGCTTTACAATGGTGTGTTAGTTTCTGCTTTATAACAAAGTGAATCAGTTATACATATACATATGTTCCCATATCTCTTCCCTCTTGCATCTCCCCCCCTCCCACCCTCCCTATCCCACCCCTCTAGGTGGTCACAAACCACTGAGCTGATCTCCCTGTGCTATGCAGCTGCTTCCCACTAGCTATCTATTTTACGTTTGGTAGTGTATATATGTCCATGCCTTTCTCTCGCTTTGTCACAGCTTACCCTTCCCCCTCCCCATATCCTCAAGTCCATGCTCTAGTAGGTCTGTGTCTTTATCCCCATCTTACCCCTAGGTTCTTCATGACCTTTTTTTTTCTTCCTTAGATTCCATATATATGTGTTAGCATACGGTATTTGTTTTTCTCTTTCTGACTTACTTCACTCTGTATGACAGACTCTAGGTCCATCCACCTCACTACAAATAACTCAATTTCATTTCTTTTTATGGCTGAGTAATATTCCATTGTATATATGTGCCACATCTTCTTTATCCATTCCTCTGTTGATGGACACTTAGGTTGCTTCCATGTCCTGGCTATTGTAAATAGAGCTGCAATGAACATTTTGGTACATGACTCCTTTTGAATTATGGTTTTCTCAGGGTGTATGCCCAGTAGTGGGATTGCTGGGTCGTATGGCAGTTCTATCTGTAGTTTTTTAAGGAACCTCCATACTGTTCTCCATAGTGGCTGTATCAATTTACATTCCCACCAACAGTGTAAGAGGGTTCCCTTTTCTCCACACCCTCTCCAGCATTTATTGTTTGTAGAGTTTTTGATGATGGCCATTCTGACTGGTGTGAAATGATATCTCATTGTAGTTTTGATTTGCATTTCTCTAATGATTAATGATGTTCAGCATTCTTTCATGTGTTTGTTGGCAATCTGTATATCTTCTTTGGAGAAATGTCTATTTAGGTCTTCTGCCCATTTTTGGATTGGGTCGTTTGTTTTTTTGTTATTGGGCTGCATGAGCTGCTTGTAAATTTTAGAGATTAATCTTTTGTCAGTTGCTTCATTGGCAAATATTTTCTCCCATTCTGAGGGTTGTCTTTTGGTCTTGTTTATGGTTTCCTTTGCTGTGCAAAAGCTTTGAAGTTTCATTAGGTCCCATTTATTTATTTTCGCTTTTATTTCCATTTCTCTAGGAGGTGGGTCAAAAAGGATCTTGCTGTGATTGATGTCATAGAGTGTTCTGCCTATGGTTTCCTCTAAGAGTTTGATAGTGTCTGGCCTTACATTTAGGTCTTTAATCCATTTTGAGCTTATTTTTGTGTATGGTGTTATGGAGTGTTCTAATTTCATACTTTTACATGTACCTGTCCAGTTTTCCCAGCACCACTTATTGAAGAGGCTGTCTTTTCTCCACTGTACATTCTTGCCTCCTTTATCAAAGATAAGGTGACCATATTTGCGTGAGTTTATCTCTGGGCTTTCTATCCTGTTCCATTGATCTGTATTTCTGTTTTGTGCCAGTACCATATTGTCTTGATTATTGTAGCATTATAGTATAGTCTGAAGTCCGGGAGCCTGATTCTTCCAGCTCCGTTTTTCTTTCTCAAGATTGCTTTGGCTATTCGGGGTCTTTTGTGTTTCCCTACAAACTGTGAAATTTTTTGTTCCAGTTCTGTGAAAAATGCCAGTGGTAGTTTGATAGGGATTGCATTGAATCTGTAGATTGGTTTGGGTAGTATAGTCATTTTCACAATGTTGATTCTTCCAATCCAAGAACATGGTATATCTCTGTATCTATTTGTGTCACCTTTAATTTCTTTCATCAGTGTCTTATAATTTTCTGCATACAGGTCTTTTGTCTCCTTAGGTAGGTTTATTCTTAGGTATTTTATTCTTTTTGTTGCAATGGTAAATGGGAGTGTTTTCTTAATTTCACTTTCAGATATTTCATCATTAGTGTATAGGAATGCCAGAGATTTCTGTGCATTAATTTTGTATCCTGCTACTTTACCAAATTCATTGATTAGCTCTAGTAGTTTTTTGGTAGCATCTTCAGGATTCTCTATGTAGAGCATCATGTCATCTGCAAACAGTGACAGCTTTACTTCTTCTTTTCCAATTTGGATTCCTTTTATTTCTTTTTCTTCTCTGATTGCTGTGGCTAAAAGTTCCAAAACTATGTTGAATAATAGTGGTGAGAGTGGGCAACCTTGTCTTGTTCCTGATCTTAGTGGAAATGGTTTCAGTTTTTCACCATTGAGGGTGATGTTGGCTGTGGGTTTGTCATATATGGCCTTTATTATGTTGAGGAAAGTTCCCTCTATGCCTACTTTCTGCAGGGTTTTTATCATAAGTGGGTGTTGAATTTTGTCAAAAGCTTTCTCTGCATCTACTGAGATGATCATATGGTTTTTCTCCTTCAATTTGTTAATATGGTGTATCATATTGATTGATTTGCGTATATTGAAGAATCCTTGCATTCCTGGAATAAACCCCTCTTGATCATGGTATATGATCCTTTTTATGTGCTGTTGGATCACACTAGAATTCTTACATATTAACTTATTTTCTACTCTATGTATATACTAAGCCTTAAAAAAAAGAATTGGGATCATTACAATATATATTTTTAGATGTATTTATAGTTAGAAAGTAACTTTGCTTATTTAGTAACATTACAAAATGCATTATGTACTATTAGCTAGGTTTATAAAATAATTAAGTTCCAGAAATATTTATTTAGTATATGGCATCTTCTACAATGGAGAAGCTCTTTAACCACTGTATCCTCAGTTCCCAATCCAGTGCCTGACATACTAAATGAACTAAATAAACTCACTAAATGTTCTTATTTGTCCAGAATACAATACGACTATGGGAATAAAAAGTTCTAAAGATACGGCCACTAACCATAAGCAAGTTTAAATTTTCGTGGGGGCGCACCAAGTAGACAGATAATTATAATAAGTGGTAAACTACAAAAAATGTCCGAGCAGAAGGACAGATGAAGCACAGTCAGGGAGAGCAGGTCTTCCTGGGCTGGACCCTGAAGGATCATGGGTAGAATTTCAATTACAAAGACCAAAGGGGATGAATGATCCCAAGAAAGAAGGATGATCAAAAGGAAAGGCATGGAAACAGGAAAATTAGAGATATAAAGAATGAGGGGGAAAAAAAAGATATAAACAGGAGGAAAGTGGAAGATACTACTGAGAGATCAATCCTGCTTTCTCAGAAATCACCCAGCTACAGTGAAGACCCCAGACACCTTAATCTGGAGGGGTTTTGTCAACAGTTCGCACCTCCCACTAGCAGCCTTGCAAGCAAAAAGCAGAGGCATCCTCAGGGAGGAGCAGGCCAGGAGAGCAAAGCACAGTGTTTCTGTGGTTAGCTCTCTTTCCCTCAGGTGGATGTGATATTCCAACCCCAGCACACCTAGAAGAGGTTCTAACTCTCAAAAGTTTATATTTGCTCTTTCTCTATTTTGTTCTAAACTTTGTACGTGTAGAAGACAGTAAATTATTTGTTCCTAATTTCTGCTGACTAAACGGGTAACACTGTAGCAGTGTACTCTTTTCTCAGTCTCTGAGATCTAGACAAAGGCAAAGAATACAGTATCCACCTGCCACTAAATCAAAAACTCAACCATATAACAAAACAAAGAAGGCCCTCAATTCTTCATAAGGAGAATTTTGACACGGGTCTATGTATCACCAATCCAAATGGTTTTGCAGCTCCTGATAAGACAATCACATATTTTGTAAAATACAGACATACTTCTGAAATCATACATTTAGCTTAGCAAAAATCTAATACCAACTAATAAATTATAAGCTTAACTGCTATGGACCTTGAGTCTGTCATACAGTGAAGTAAGTCAGAAAGAGAAAAACAAATACCGTATGCTAACACATATATATGGAATCTAAAAAAAAAAAAAAAAAAAAGGTCATGAAGAACCTAGGGGTAGGACGGGAATATAGAATAAAGATGCAGACCTACTAGAGAATGGACTTGAGGACACGAGGAGGGAGAAGGGTAAGCTGGGACAAAGTGAGAGAGTGGCATGGACATATGTACACTACCAAATGTAAAACCGATAGCTAGTGGGAAGCAGCCACGTAGCATGGGGAGATCAGCTCTGTGCTTTGTGACCACCTAGAGGGGTGGGACAGGGAGGGTGGGAGGGAAGGAGACGCAAGAGGGAAGCGATATGGGGGTATATGTATAGGTATAGCTGATTCATTTTGTTATAAAGCAGAAACTAACACACCATTGAAAAGCAATTATACTCCAATAAAGATATTTAAAAAAAAAGCTTAAATGCTGAAATACATGTTAATCTACATCTTACTAAATTAAATGTATAATAAATTCTCATTTATGTTTCTTTAAAATTAAAATGACCGAATTGCTACTATTGCTTTCACTGCATTCTACATCATCCATATTTACACATTTTCACATTCTCCTTTATCTTTCACAACAAAGATAAAAGGTTTCAGACAGCCCAAATCAGGTTTATTCATATGTTCACAAGATCAAAGGGAACAGATATAAGGTTTTGGCCACAGAGAAAAAAAAAAAAACAACCTTAAATTCTGTATAAAAACTTCTAAGGAAATCCTTCTCATTTCCCTTTATCCAGTCCCTAGTTTTGGTTAGCAACATGGTTTTAGTGAACAAAGATATTCAAATTACTGACTTCCTAAAGAAGAATGAACTCTGCTGTTATAGAACAGACACATTCTTTTTGAAAGAAGAAAACACAGTATTGTGAGAAACAAGATGTGAAGCATATGTATCTTTAGCGCTGTAATAAATCCTTTCCTGACCTCCTTCATACAGAGCAGACCATAAAAACAGAAGAAAGTGATGGCTTTCTGATGTTTTAAATTCTAACAAAGCATACGTAAGCACTGAAAAAAGGTCCATTTTAATTATGCAGGCATTCACAAGGTTGGTGATTCAAAACAGACTACTGGTAGCAAACTGGAGTTGGTATATTTTCTGTATTGATCATAATGAATTTTAATATTAACCAAGCATAACAAGAAAAGTTCTGAAAGGAGGTGGGGCAAGACAGAGATACACTTGAAAGCCAACATGAATTATTTTAAACTAAATCACTGTCTTTCAGATCATTCTTAAGACTGTACAGACGGCAGTGATTTAGATAGTGTGTTAGTATATTCCTATCCATCACGATACTATAGGCTCAACCTAGGGAAGTTTTAATAATGTCAGGAATACATACCCATTATCGTATAAGTCAGCTGCAGACCTGCACTGGAAATTTTTTTTCCCAAATAAGGTTTTATATATTTTAATATTTCACCAAGGTATTCTAAGGACTTTGTGACCAGGGCAGATTTATCAGAAAGTGTCGGCAGATTCCCATAAGTTATACCAACAGCCTATAAATAAGGGAAAACATGATTTAGCATTCCAAGTTTTATATAATACAGATTTTGAAAAATAAACATAATTTCTCTTTCTACACACACACATGCACACACACATCACTTACATTTAAGCCTTCATCCTTAACTTTCCTATAAATGTTCATAGCAATTAAAATCCGGGTAAAGAATTATCTGGCCTTTTATAATTAAAATAAAGGTTAAAGGAAAATTTAAAAAATCAGTTCACCAATAATTATGAGTCAGCAAAGTATTAGTAAAAGATACCCGGAACTGATATACGAGAAGCTTATAACCAAATCACATCAAGCATTCCAAACAGATTGGCTCACCATATCTCTAGGACATGACTGGGAATTCTAAATCCCCAAATTCCTACAAAAAAGACCTACAGATGAGGTTAACAGACTCTTACAAGTGAGACCTCCATAAATAAAGTTCAGCTTTATGATATGAATTGATTTTTTTCCTAGAATTTTCTTTATAAGCCATTAGATGCCAGCTTAACTTTCTCAGAGGAAAAAAAGGATGAGGTACAAAGGGTAGAAATGGCAAAATGGGGAGGCTGAGGAGAGAAATGTGAGGTGAGGTAGTAGAGAATAATGGTGAAGTGAGAAGAGGAAGGGAAATAAATGAGAGGATGAGTTGAGGGAAGGCGAGAATAAAGAAGAGTTGAGAAGTCACTAGAAGAATCAAGAGATATGGGGATATATGTATAGCTGATTCACTTTGTTATAAAGCAGAAACTAACACACCACTGAAAAGCAATTATACTCCAATAAAGATGTTAAAAAAAAAAGAATAAAGAGAAAACTGGCTAGAGATGGGTTAGAAGGTTTGAGGAGAGTAGTAAAGTTTCCAAGCCATTACTGGGAACTTAACAATGAATTTCAATTACCCAAATTGGACCATGAATGGCACCAGTATGCACGGTTATGTGATTTTTCTCCTGCAGCTCTCAGGAAATAACACAAAGGAAAGAAGGCAGGTGGTTGTACTGATCCAAAGTTGAAGATTTGCAGGTGTAACGATAAGACAAAGGATGGAAGATTGTGAGTGTGTTGGTTAAGGGTAGTTGAAGTGAGGCCTCCAAGGGGTTCAGTTAAGGTAGATAAGGAAGAAAGTGAGACCTTGACAGAATGTTGCGCTTGGAGAAAAGGGAGAGGAAGGTCATGATGAAGTCACTCAGAGAAATGGAAGGAAGGCAGTGATAGTCAATGAGCTTTCAGATGCTCCAAGTGATGCCATGGTTCAGTGATTAGTCATGGCAGTAGGTGAATGACAGCAGAAGTGAAGATCACTGAAAGACTACTGGAGAAGTTTTGAAATGAGGGCTCAAGATAAGTTATCCAAGGTTATATTAAAGTTAGCCATGATGATGATAAAATGTAGAATGGAGGAAAAGATAAGGAACCTAGTGAACTTGGACGATTGGGAGGTAGACAGCTGAGAATAAGAGATATACTTGATGAATCCCCTTTTCCATTTAGCTCTCTGCCCTTGGTTCTCTATACTTCTTTCCCTAGACCAGAAATTCTCAAACTTCGTCTCAGTTCCCTTTTACACACTTAAAAATTGAGGATCTTAAAAAGCTTATCATTTGGGCTATATCTATTGATATTTATATTACAAATTACAATAGAAAAATTTAATTTATTCATTTAAAAAATAATAAACATTATGTTAATATGTTATATATTTTTAGTGAAAAATAACTTTCTTTTCCAAAACAAACCAAAAAAAAATACTGATAAGTGGCACTTTTTTTTACATCTTTGCAAATCTCTTTAATGTCTAGCTTAAGAGAAGACAGTTACATTCTCATATCTGCTTCTGCATACAAGCTGTTGCAATATGTTGCAGATAAAAACAGTTAAGTCAATATTTCTGTCAATATTAGAAAATTAAGAAAGACATACATATTTAATCCACACATCAAACAAGAGATCACAATGGGAATTGAAAAATATTCTAAAATACAAAATAATGACGATATTGCAAATAAATCTTGTGGGATGAAGTTAAATTTGTGCTAAATGAAGAATTTATAGTCTTCAATTCAGATATTACAAAGAACAAGCCTCTGAAAATAAATTTTCTAAGTATAAATATAAGATAGAAAAAGAACAGTAAAGTAGAAGAGTGAAAAATCATAAAAATAAGAGCAAAAAAAAAACCAATTAAGTCTCAGAAATATATGTAGTTGGAAGAGGAAAAAGTATTTTAATAACACTTTCAGATAATTGTGGGAATTCCTCTTTGATATTACACCAAAACTTGACAAGTGGTATTTCTTAAAGGTTAGTTGTAATATGGAATCCAAAATCATGTCAATGTATGTTCTGTTCTCTGCTACGTTATAAGCCATTGGTCTGTCTTGTGCTTTGAATGAATGTTTTCCACACATGCATACTTTCTAAAAAGCCTGTACTTGTTATCTGAAAAATTTTGGTTCATTGAGTTATACAGCTTCCCAATTTGGACAACACATTTCATTGTCCATATTTTAAAAAAATCATATTTGTTAATATCACCAGTGTTGTCAGAAAGTCTTTAATTATCAAGAAACTCTCAAGCTCATGATGACAAATACAAATGTTCCAAAATTCTAATTTTCTTAAAAGCTCAAATTATGTTATTAGCAAAAAATGCTGTCAGTTGACTTCTTTGAAGTGATAGGCTCATTTTTAAGAAAATATTTGCCAAATACCCAAGTCTGAACAACCATACTTTGTCAGTTGTTCTTTCACGGTAAAAGCGGTCAGTTCAGCTTACAACTCAATCACATAAGTGGCTCTCACTTAGACAACAATCTTGCTTTCATATGCATCAAAAGTACTTTAAATATATTTCTTATTGTCATTCACAGAATACTAAAAGGGCATGTACTCAAGGGTGAAAATTTATTAAAATTAGTAACTTTACTGCTTCATTAATGATACTCTTAAGTCAAACTGGCTTTTTTCCCCCTCTGTGATTGCATGGCCTTGAAAATTATACTGACTACTAGTATAATCTTGGGCCATGGTGTTGATTTCTGCTACAGCTTTTACGCTATTTGTACAAACACCAATACAGTTTTGAGCTCACAGATCCCCTGAAAAGTATTAGTGACTCCTAGAGGTCTATGAAACAGACATTTAAGAACCAGTGCCGTAGATTTCAATATTTCTCTATGTTTAGCCTTAACCTCCCCAGACTATGAGACGTATATTTTTCAGTGCCTTGACTATCCTCACCTTCATGTCACACTATCATTTCTGTGCAGAGAAGAGTTAATATAGCAGGGGCCAATGTCATTACCCTTAAGAGGCCTATTTGCAAGGTTGGTCCTTGGTTGGTTTTTGGACCCTTAGATTTTCCCCATCATCTCCCAATAAGAATGGCTCACTGTGCCTAAACAGTTTGTGCAACCAATACAGTTTATACTGAATATCTGCTTTCCTTCTGGGAGTCCGGATTTTTAAACGTGCCAAACAAACAGGTCCTAGGTGACCAGCCCCCATTAAAAACTCTGGGCACTGAGTCACTAATGAGCTCCCCTGGTTGACAGATTTCATAGGTGTTGTTCCAATTCCTTGCTGGGAGAATTAAGCATCTCCAGGGTAATATCACTGTAAGAGGACTCTTGGAAGCTGTGCCTGGTTTCTCCAGACTTCACCCCCAAACTTTTTCTCTTTGTTGACTGTACTTTGAAACCTTTCACTGTAATAAGTCATAGATGTAAGTACAACTATATGCTGAGTTCTGTGAGTCCTCCTAGTGAATCATAATAGCACCTGGGGTGGGGTGACCATGAGCACCCCTGACACAACCTCAAACTTAACAGGTTTAAAATTGGACTTCTCACCTACTTCTGCCCCACTCTAAATCATGATGTTCCTATTTCTCCTTAAGGTCATCATTTTTCTGGTTAAACACAGTATTTATTTCATAATCATTCAAAAATCCCAGAGTGCAATCTTCAATTCCTCCTAAACTCACTAGCTTCTGGCATTAGTGCTCCTGCACCTTTAATTTACTCTATTGTTACCAATTTTCTTAAAGTCATTTGATCAAATCAGACCTACTTAAAAATTTATAAAGCCTGTTCACAGGATAAAATCTAACTTCTTATACCAAGATGCCCTGAATTCTTAACCTACTGATTGACCTATCAACTAACTGACATTTAGCATATACTGTCTTATATTATTATTTTAGCCTTTGTGTATGTCTTGTATTCTCAGACAAGTAAAAGTTCTCTAAGATCAAGGACTAGTTCTTTTGGTTCTTCAAATCCCCAAGAAGTCCTCACATAATACTATCTAGCATTTAGCAAACAACTATTATTTAGTGAGTAGTTAAAAAGCAATTAATTTGGATAGGATTAAATTAGGAGAGCCTTTGAAAATGATCAGTGTAGTGCATGACTTCTACTTCCCTTTCTGGTCCAGTATGGTCCCCAGCATAGGTGTTGAATTAATTAATGATGGAGATCCAATCAACAACTAAATAAAAGGCTCCAGAGAAATATGTATTTTATATCTACATCTACTACTACGAAATATTTTTAGGATTTATATGATATCTCTAACTGTAACAATTTTACTTTAACTTAATGAAAACCAATGGAAGAATTCACATTTATGGACAGAGCTTATGGATTGTAAGGATCTTCGTTGCAGTTAATACCAACTACTATGTGGGAAAATAAACTAAGTTTTACTGTGAATAGCTTACAAAAACACTAATCCAAGCACATTAACGACCTCAGTTAGGCTGTAAAACAAAGAGTATTACATAAGACAGATTCCTACAAAATTAATAATTAAAAATACAATGTTGAATGGGACTATTTATTACAGAGGCAAAATAAAACAAATGGATTGGTTTTTAAATCCCCAACCATGCTATGATATGAAGTAGTTGGTGCTTATGCTGCATACACTAAAATTTTACTGTAAAATTTACACTGTTCATTACAGGGTGGTAAACATTAAGTTGGAACTATTATGGACCATATACAAGGAAATTTAAGTACCTGAAGAATATTGTTATCTAACAATTTCAACAATAAGATACTCCTACAATTTAGATCAGACTTGGAGTTAAGGCTTTTATGTGGCATTCTTTACTTTTATTATTTTTTTATTACACGTAATTCTTCTGCTGTCCTGAAGAGTGAGTTGTGCTATATTTTAGATTCACATTTTTATTCCTCCAGAATTTTATAATAGCAGCAACCAGTAATATGATTCAATTTAAAATAATTCATTTTATGGAAAAACTTTATGAACACTTCAAGATTTTTAGAAAAATAATTGTAACTGATCTGAACAATTATATTAATGAATAAAAAGTACCTCGAGGAACAGGACAAGTGCTTTTTTAGGGCCTTCTTGGATAGGTAAATATTCAACTTGAGCTTTTGAGAGAATATTCTTTACTTCTGAGAGTTTAAATAGCAACCTTGTCAGTTCAGCCAACTGTTCCATGTAGTCTTTTTCTGTTAAAATAAAATATTTATATGTTTATAAATTTACGTTTTATATATATATATACACACACACACACACACACACACATATATGGGAGAACAGAGAACGTATCATTCTTCATTATGACAACGCTTTCTTTTAAAATTAAAATTTCCACATTGTTAAAAACTTCTAAGTTTCTCTCACTATGAGAAGGCTTTATTTAAAAACAAACAATTGAGTACTTATGAACGTCCTAGTCCCAAAAGCTATTCACGTAAAGCCAACTGATTTAATAATATATAAAAGTAAATTTGGAGCATTTTTTCAGTCCAGCCTTTGTGGGATTTATGAATGGCCATAAACAATAGGCTTAGGATAAGGCACGCCCTACAGACAATCAGAACTGTATGGGATATTAAAAACAAAAAAATTACAAGGAAATGGGATGAAATTATTCATAATTGGATATTTTTCTTTATAGGGTGTTAACAGTGTGATATTTGGTTATTTACTTCATATTTCCACTTTTTTGTGTGATCAGTTTCTTGAAGGTAAAAAAATAGCTCGTCATTTGAGAGCAAATTTTTGTTCCTAGCTTCCAAGGAAACAAGTTCTTTTATCTTTATAGGAGAGAAATTTGTCCTATACAGGAAAATATCAAGCAAAAGAAACAGGCTGCAAAAGGAAGTAAATTTCTGTTCATATTAATACCTATTTACAAATACATTTTTTTATCTTTCCTATTAATTTACATAATGAAACAGGAAATTTTAAACATACTTAGCTATCTAGAAAGCAAAACACCTGCAATACTTACCAACTGCCTGTTCAGTATTTAAATCAATGAACGAGTCATCTGGCACATAAAGTTTTTTTATATACATTTGCAAAATGCAACGGATCCATGATCTTATAGTTAGGGCTTGAAAAGATACACAGCCTGAATGAGAAAGCGCTTCACATAACATGCTGTAAAAATAAGTTGATGGATATTAAAAAGAGAAACCAAAACAAAACCCTGACAATGTATTCCCTGAGTACAGAGATTCAGAAATAAAGGAAAACATTCTAATATCCCCCAGTTCTTGGCCTCACTTATTTTACAGACAAACACACTAATGCAGACATGCATTGCTGAAAATAAACTCTACAGATACACACAAAATGATATTTTAGACAAATATTCTTGCTTTCATTTGTAATGCCCTAGTTTTTAATTTTCCTTTTCCCACTGATGGCATACATATAGGCTAATGCCAAAGGAGAAAGGGAAAGAAGAACACGGTTAAAATTAGAAAAAAAAGGAAGGGGATTAACTAGCTAGGTGAGATAATACTAAAGGAAGTGTCAAGTACAATAAAAAACAGTGGCCCTTAGAGTAAACAGAGAAGAGGTCATGACCAAGAAAAAAGGTAAAAAGACAAAATACATTTCTATGTGGCTCTCCTGACCAATCCCGTTCCCATCCCTTCCTTTCCTGCTTCCCCACCTCACAGGAGTCATTATTAAGGAATTCCAAAATAACATCTGAATGAGATTAAAAAAAAAATTATCTTACAAAGTCAAAGGCCTAGTTAAATCTGATTTCTAATCATTTTATAAGTGAGGATAGAGAGAATGAGGATGGTCTTCACTTAATTATAAATGTTATGTAAAGTTAAGACACTTGAAAAATACATATAAATCATAACTCTAAAAATACTGTTTTGAAATACTTTGAACATAAGTTATCATAAAAAAAGAGAACACAAAACAGAAGAACTCAGATGGGTCATTTATTACTTATACAACATTCCCAACATTACTTACCAACTTTGCATTTCAGTTCCTTCAACTGTGACTAACACACAATATTATTTTAAAAACTGAAATCCTTTCAGATAATTTCAGCAAAAGTATTTAATAAATAATATAAATAAATGTTTGTTGTTATTAAAGAAATCTTAAGCTGGAAGGGATCCTGAAAGTAATCCAATTGAAGGTGAACTCCCTTACTTTACAACTGAAAGCCAGTGAGAAAATGATTAATGACTCTGCTTAATGAATTTCTTTTGAGAAGAATACCTCTCTTCATTTTCACTGACTGGCAGGCAGCTGGGATCAGACCTACACCAGTCTCTTAGGTTTGTGTATTTATTTTATTTTCCCTCATCTTGATATTCTTATTTGAATTGTCCTGATTATTCTATACTATTTCTATTATCTATTGTATATTTTTTCTGTTGGGGTTCCTCAGATCTCTTATGTAATATGGCAGGAGACACTTAAAGATACGGAAACCAAAGTTCAGGGTGGGGAAGTCTCTTGTTCATGACTACACAAAACTCAAAGCTTTAAACATCTAGCTGTGAAGAGGAAAGCTATCATTAAATCTAAAACTACAGTAATATAAGTGTCTTACATATTCAGCAATATTAATTGTATAATTTCTTTCACAATGGTGAGTGAAGAAAGGTCTTTTCAGGATGAGGATGAGGCAGTCCTACAAAAATCGTTTTGACAAAACAGCAACAACACTGTTTTAAGAAAGCTTTCCTACTATTAATACTGTCAAAATGCTGATACACAGAAAAGCAACAAACTGCCCAAGTGAGAGTATATATAGTAAAGATCAGTTTTTATTGTGAAAATTCTTACCTTCCTAGTGAACTCATCTATCGTGGGCTTACATTAATGTGCATACCTGAAATAAAAACACTTACCTATTTTGTAGGAAATGACTTAAATATCTGGCTACAACTTGGGGCCAGACGATATCATCCCAACCAAAAAGTTGTATCATTGATGTAACTGGCTGAGGCTGAAGATCTGATGGAGCTGTGCTGGGCAAGTCCATTGCCAGCAAAGTAAAATCTGGATTTAAAATGAGAAAAACTCACAGTGAGAATCTTTTAAACCGCCCCCCCCCAAATTATATCAATAGTGATTTTTTAAAAATTAGCACTAAATAGTAAAATGTCACATTTTAGAAACGTACAACAGAAAGCTAAAACTGAACTAAATTCATGTTGTCGAAGAAATTTCTGTGGCGATCATCTGGATCTCCAAGAAAGGGTCTAGAATAATCTATCTCAGCATCATCATGATGAATCTATAATGGCCCCCTCAAATGGCAAATTCTACACCTGATGTCTCTGCTTATGTGACTCTCCCATTCAAAAGACCCATTACAAAAATTATTTCTAGCATCCACTCTTCTCCAATTGAGTTAATTTACTCATCACCTGCCACAGACAGAGTTCTTCCTCACCTTGGACACTGGACATTCTCTTCTAATAAAAAGTGATCTTCTACAATCAATCAATGATACTCCACTTCCCTCAGAACTCACAAAGCCTAGGAACTAGAATTCCTTAGGTCACCATGGTAAACAAATGTACTTTATTTTGTGATTTCCTGGGATTCCCCAACTTAATCTGCTCTATATCACTATATGTTTATCAATAAATTGCTTCTTAAGTACTGCTCCTATGCAGCTCTCTCAAATGGTGGCTATTTATTCTCCCACACTCTCGTACACAGGACCCACATAAGGTGAGCTTACTTCTTGGTCCACATGGCTGCTTCTATACCATTCTCCCTTCCCCCTCCCTTTGGCTTTGAGTCTTAGGTCATCAGATTAAGTCACCAGCACTAACTCTCCTCGTTGCATTTGTCTACCGTTTCCTCCTTCACCTTCTCTCATCCCGTGAAGATTTTAGCTCACTATCATCCTTTCTAACTGCACTCCTGTCATAGTCCTTGATGATTTTTTCTTCCAATCTCCTGGCATTGAACTCCTCTCCTACAGTGAGTCTATCTTCCATTCTACTTTAGCCATTCACTCCCATGGTGATACAGAGACCTTGGCACTACCCATAAGTACAATCTCACCATAATTTCCACTTTGAAGATTCCTCTTTCTGGCATCGAACTACCTTTCCAACTCTCCTCCTCTAGGTTCCCAAATCCAACAATCCTTTGATTCCACCAGGACCTACAATTCATTGATCCTACAAGTTTTCCCCTTCCTTCCCCTTTTTAGGCAGCTTGATTACACGGTCCGTTATTATACTGATTTTCATATACCATCAACTCCCTTGCTTCTTACTTGATTTTTTGTACTTGCCTGGAAAAAACACCATCTGTTTAATTACATCCTTCGTCTTCTCCCCACATGCACCTACACCTACACAGTATAAATGGCTGGTGAACAACCATGCTGACTGATCTCACTTCAAGTTTATGACTACAAACTTTAAGTGGACTCTTAGAGCTGGCCATCATTTCTACCACATTTCTCTAGTCCATTCAGTCTTCTACTCTCCTAGAGGATTACTGCATACCTTCTTTCCTTGCTCCATCATAAGCCAGCATCTCCTCCCCATCTTCACTTTCAGCTAATGACCTTACTACGTCACAGAGAAATGAGAAACGTCAGAGGAGAACCACCACATCTACCCAGCAACCTCCACCTGGGCCCATTTACTCTGCCTTCTCTTCTGGATATCTGAGGCCAAGTCCTCTATGGGATCCCATTTCTCTTGGGCATTAAAACACAAGTGAGTCTCTTGCCACATCAAGTTTTCCCTCACTCCTAAACATTCCTGTCAGCATTATAAATATGCTGAAATTTCTCCCATGTTATTAGAAAAAAATCTCTGACCCCATTTCCCTCTCCAGCTAACATCCCAATTTTTCTACTTCTCTTAGACAGTGATACTCAAAAAGATTTACTACATTTGCAGTCAGCGATTCCTCTTCTCACATTTTCTCTTGGATATCTTTACTCAGGCCTTTGTCTCTACCCACTACAGCAAAACTGCTCTTGAAGGTCACCAGTGACCTCCATCCTACTAAATCCAAGGACCGATTCTCAGGCCTCATCCTACTGGACCCATTAACTGCATTTGAAGTGTTGATAACTGCTCCTTCCTTGAAAAGCTCTGTCATTTGGTTTCCAGGGCACTATACTTTCTTGGTTTTCCTCTCACCTCACTGGTATTCCTTTGCAGTCTCCTTTCTTGGTTCTTTATCCTACAAATCTGAACATGGGAATATCCTAGGGCCCTATCCTCAAACTTCTCTTTTTACTGGTACTTACTCTACTAGTAGTCTCATCCAGTTCATAGCTTTAAAGACTATTTATATATACATAGTTTCCAAATTTAAATCTCCAGCTTAGACCTCTTCCCTGAACCCTAGGTTCATTATCCAGGGGTCTAACTCAACATCCCTACTTGGACTTTAATGGACATATTAAAAAAAAATGTCCAAAATCAAAATCCTAGTCTTCACTCACAAAATCTGCTCCTGCCACAATCTTCCTCATCTCAAACAAGGGGTTCTCCCTTTATCTGTTTTGCTTACCACATCATACCCACTTAGAAAATTCTGTCAGCTCTACCTTCATATTGGAAATCTGACCACTTCTCACCACTTCTACTGCTACCACTGTAGCCCAAGGTGCCCAGCTGTGAGCTGTTACAATAGTTCCCTACATGGCCTCCCCACCTCCCGATAGTCTATTCTCCAGCCAGTAGCCAGAGGGATCCTATCACTCCTCTGCTCAAGATCCCAACAGCTTCTAATCTCAGGGTAAAAGCAAAAGTCTTCACAGCTACGTACAAGGCAGAACACAAAGTAGTTCTCCATAACTGCTTGACCCCATCTCTGACTACTCTTACTCCTTTTCTTATTCCACGAGAGCTTTGACGGCTTCCTGTAGTTCCTCAAACACACCAGACACACTCTTGCCTCTGGACTTCTGCATAGCTCATAGCTGCATAGCTGCATATCTCACCTCCTTCATGTCTTTGCTCAAATGGTACTTACACAGGTTTTCCTGACAATTCTGTTTAAAATTATAACTTGCCTCTGGCTTTCCCTATCCCTATATTTTTCTATATTTTTATTTTTCTCCACAGCATCTCACCATCTGACATATTACACATTTTACCTACTGATTTATTTATGTTCTCTCCCCGCCACTAGACTATAAGCTCCATGAAAACATGGAGCTTATACATGAAAAAAAGAATTGCAGTCCTTTTTTTTTCCCATTGGTATATCCCCAATGGCAATAAAAGTGGGTATTCAATAACCTTTTTTTAATGCAGGAAATTTCTCTCTCCTATGAAGTCTTTATTTCAAAACGAACCCAAAACCCACACATATTTTGCTTTATATCTATATACTGTTTATTTTCAGTGCCTAGGACAGCACTGACTCAACTTGTATGATATAATTTTTGGTAACTAACTGGGAGTTGGGATGATGAATGGAAGAAAGATAAGTCATATCAGCTAGTAATGACTGCTTTGGTTAAACTGAATATCAATATTTATTTTCACAGACATTACACTGGTTGGAAAACCGTTGCCCTGTCACAATTCTTCAATCTATGTATCACTGTAAAGTCTTAATTATGCAAGTGTTACCAGAATTCAAGGTCTTTTAAAATTTATATCATGCAGTCTTTTCCGTTGTGCTTTTAGCTCAGCTTTCCTTTCACACCAGGGTAAAATAAACCTTGGTTTAGATCTTAGGTTTTCAAAAGTGTTAATATTTAAATACATTAAATACCTTCATATAAATTGCACTTAAATACATGCAGTCACCATATTGATCTCTCTCTATTCCAGTATTTCTTAACATACATTGGGTAAAATATCCCTTTGTGAAAGATAATGACTTCTTTTTGGGAAAGTGCATCTATGCACATATATTCAAATTTTTGCCTATAATTTCATCTGATTCAGAGTCCCTTAAAGCCTAAGGACATGTCCATAGGCTAATAATCAAATTAAGTAAAAATTACAACCTAAAATAGAATCTAATGAAGTCAGAACAATAACATTCTCTATACTCCATGTCATTCTGAGCTCATCTGCTTGATGTTGAATTCATGCTACATCCTTTATTGCTCATTATTCATCTTCATCTTATACTAGATATCTGAACATACAATTTGAAAATAAACTACTCGAACTAGAAGAAATCAAATGTTGCTTTACTTTCCAAATAATGCATGCATAAGAAAAGTTCACGTACATTCAATATTTTTAAGGTTAAAAGTGATCTTTTGTTTTTAGAAAATGATCACTTAATTTTTACCTTTACTAAGAGGAAAATAATAAACAAGCCAAAGGTTCCTAATTTTAAAATATGTAACTCTTTTCATCTTTCTGGTTGACAAAATATTTATTGCACCATACTAAAATAAGGGTTTGTTACCAAGCAGACAGAAGAAAAAACTGACAGAGTCTGCAAAATGAGAAACTAATTAGCAAATTAACAACGCTGACCTGCAGCTGCATCCGCGAGTTGTGAGGGAGGCACTATCTGTGACATTCTCTGACTCTTCAAAAATGAAAAGAAATGCCTCCATAGTGCACTGGCAACTGCAGCAAGGTGGCGCTCTTTAGCCGATAATGAAGACTGCACAATGAGGTCCACATTCTCCCTCTGAAGTTCCTGACACAATTGTTGATGCATACTCCTAAAAAGAAATAAAAATACAGCTAACACCCGACAAATACTCACAAAAATTTTTCTTTAAATACATTATTGGCTTTTAACATTTACACCATATGAAAACTGAAGAACTGTTTTATATAATTAAAACCTTTATGCCAAGACATTATGCATTTCTGGTTATTTGATGGATGAATGATGGCATATTAAGCACCATAAAGTTAATGTTAATTACTAATGTCAACCATTAATTATATGCTTTTTAATATGGCAGATCCAAATAAGAAACAGGCAGCTTCAGAATGAAAGTTTGCATTTTGCAACTATGACAAGTGATTTTACTTACAATCTAGACATAAAAACAAAATTTAAAACCATTTCTCCTGTGAGCTTTAGGGCATGATGTACCAAGAGGACAGTGAGTATTTATGGCTTATGCGTGATATTTTAAACTAAAATACTTTCCTTGTTTAGAGCAGACACAGGTGTTGAGCTAGTATATAAAACTGTGCTAGATACAACCTTATTATCAGTACATTGGTCCAAAAAGATCTATAATCATTTTCACATAGTAGAAAAAAATAAAAAATAAAGTTATTCTCCATAAATCCATAAAACATGAATTCAATACTGTCTCAAGTTTCAATTCATCATTTACTCACCTTTTTTTCCTATTGAAAATTTAGACATCTCTAGACCTTAAAAGAAACATAAGAGGGGTATATACTAAAAGATTTTTCTAGTGATCTGGAATAGAAGGCATTTATGCAATATGCCCAGCAGTTAATAATATTATTTAAAAATACATGTGCAACCGTGATATTATTCCTGTTTCTGTTTATATTACTGCCATCTCAATTGAGAGTAGACACAAATGCATGAATACCATCCTTAGATTTGCTTTCTTCAATTAGAGAGGAAGCAGTGAAAACCAACCAGTGGAGCTAAGGCAGAAGGCTTCCTTCAATAATGGTAGTATTCCATTAAGAAAAACGACTAGTACTTTAAAAAAGAAGGAAATATTACATTAATTCCAACACTCCTGATGTTTTAAATCAGTTCATCTAAGGGAAGTGGACACTCAAAGTAACTATATAAAATACAGGACTAGTGCATGTAACTAAAGCAATTCCACAAAAAGATCAAACTGGTTGCAAGATCACATCTTCGTACTTTTCCCATAACTACACAAAAGTAAAAATTTTAAGTATAAATTATGTAACACTAGGACTCTGTGCCTCTCTACATTGGAATTCTCAGATGATCATGAGATACTACTTAATGCTACTTGAAGTACTGAAAAATAAAACAAGTGTACAAATGCCTGGGGAAAGAATATCATAGTAAGCAAGTCTCATAAAAACTAACCAAATATCTGCTATGTTCTCTTTGTGTAAAAACCTGCCTGAGATGCTTTCAACTTGAATTAGTGACTAAAGAACCATTTCAGGTCCTTTAGCTTTGAGTAAGATGAATATCAAATCACTAAAATCCATTTGGCAACTAATTCATCTGCCTACATCCACAAAGCAAAGTTCATGGGTACATTTCAAGACACTGGAGTCCAAGTAAAATAATACCACCATTTGTAAAACCCATCTATAGCTTTTTCAAAGTACATTGGTCTCAAAGGATAATAAATAACTTACTGTATTTGGGTAGGATGGATTTTACTCACTATTTCTAAATAAAATAAGCCATTTCTTCACTCACTAAAATCTATTCCCCAGGAAGGGGTATTATTTCTGATCATCCTTTAATTTTATTTTTTTAATTTTAATTTAATTTAATTTTTTTTGCGGTACGCGGGCCTCTCACTGTTGTGGCCTCTCCCGTTGCGGAGCACAGGCTCGGGATGCGCAGGCTCAGCGGCCATGGCTCACGGGCCCAGCCGCTCTGTGGCATGTGGGATCTTCCCAGACCGGGGCACGAACCCGTGTCCCCTGCATCGGCAGGTGAACTCTCAACCACTGTGCCACCAGGGGAGTCCTGATCATCCTTTATGATGCCAGAAATTCTTTAAGTAAAAATCAGAACAATTCTGTATGATGGGTATCATTTAATCCTCTTTATAGATGATGAAGATGATAATAACATGCCCAAAGATCACATGGCTAAGAAGAGCTGGCCCCATAATCTGAATCAAAATCTGACTCTGAAGCCCCTACTTTTCCCTTACACACTAAGACACACACCCTTATATGCTAAGATGCACGCACATGCGCGCACACACACACGATTTAAATATTGATCAATTTTCTTCTCTCCCTACTTGGGTTAAGAAATTTTAGTAAGCCTAAGAAAAGAAGCTAGACAAGCCACATGTAGCTCTTTGCCTTGTGAAGAGGCAGGGGCAAATGTTTTGAGTAAAAGACTAACTTAACATGGGTTAAAATCATTTTGGAAATACACAGATGTGGAAATACAGATAACCAGCCCACTTATGTTCTAAAAGATGCAATACACTATAGCAGAAAATAAAATCTGCTGAACATCAAGTTATTCAAATTGCAGCTCTTAAAGTAGAAACAATAGCAACATCTAGCATTTATTGGTATTTACCATGTGCCAAGCACCATGCTAGTTATTTTGTAAGCATTGTTTCTCACCCCATGTGGTAGGTACAATTATTATTCAAATCTTATAAATGAGGAAACTGAGGCAATAGTAACACTTGTGTTGGGTAAAGCTGCTGGTTATTAGCAAAGCTACTGTGAGCTGTGTGACCTTGAAAAAAAAATGAGTAACCTCCCAATTCTTGCTTTCTAAAGAGTTAAGATTAGGAACAATCATTTATCATCCACCCAACAGGGTTATTGTGAAGATCACATGAAATAATGTCCTCAAAAGTGTTTAGGGGGGGACTTCCCTGGTGGTCCAGTGGTTAAGAATTCGCTTTCCAATGTCAGGGATGCAGATTCGATCTCTGGTCGGGGAACTAAGATCCCACATACGGTGGGGCAACTAAGCCCACGCGCCACAACTAGAGAGCCCACATGCCACAACTACTGAGCCTGTGCGCTCTGGAGCCTGCACATCACAACTAGAGAGCCCATGAGCCGCAACTATTGAGTCCGCGCGCCACAACGAAAGATTCTGCATGCCACAACGAAGATCCCGTGTGCTGCAAGTAAGGCATAATGAAGCCAAATTAAAAAAAAATAATAAAAGTGTTTAGGAACCTATTGCTACACTATGAAAACACCCAAACTTTTACATACCTAGTTATCCAGGTTTTCATACGCTTCTATTTTAGCTCTGATATCCTGCCTCTTTTGGCTTACCTCATTAAGTTCAAGCACTTTCCTGTTTCCTGTATCCAACTGCTCTTGTGCCCCACTTTCCAGGATTTGTTTTCCTGTTTTTATCTTCATGTTACTTCTTGTTGTGATTTCACATATTCACTCATCCATCTTGCCCCCAACCTTCCCACCCTGACACAGACACATAAATGTACTGAGGCATCTATCACATAAGACGCACTGAAACCTGCAGCATCTGACTGCTGCTATCTGCCAGCCTGGTCTCTGAGGCATTGTTTCTCCCTAATAACCTGGACAGGGTTCTGGGAACACTTATTAGACTACTACATCTAGGTTTTACTTCTCATCTTTGTATGCTCTTGCTTCTCCTATAACTGGTAACTATAGAACAAGGTATGACATACTGTACATCATTTTCCTGGTAGTCATAGTTGCATATGTAATACTTCTAACATATTATGCCTCAAAATGTAAAGAAAAGTCATCTATTGATGGACCTTGCACCACATAGAAAAAGCATAATATAATAAATGTGAGTGATAAGAGCTAACAGAAAGCAAGGGATTAACAACAATTAACAACTGAATTCCTTTTTTAGTTCTACTGCAAAACCTGCCAACTTTCTTCAATCTATATTAGTAAAATATATAATGGGAAGTTCTAAGTTAAAAAAAGCTGTTCTAAATCGCTATGAGTAATTATTCCAAGTGCCTGATTGATCTAACTAATGGAAAACTGGATGGGAATCAGGATACTCTACCATTTTTAGTTTCAGCTAAATTCACTAAAAAAAAAAACCTTAGGTACTCTGGATCTTCTTGTCATTCTTATTCACATCTATAAAATAGGGCTATAATCTGCTCTACTACCCAGAAAGAATATAACATAACCAAAGTAATGACATTACCAGAAAACAAAACAAACAAAAAAACCCCAAAGTTTTAAAGCTAGAAGGTATCTTAAAAATCATCCAACCCAATCCTGTCTTCAAAAAATAAAAACAAAACAAAACAAAAACAGACTCCAGGCATACAGAGAATAGTGCAAAGCCTCACTAGGAAATGATAGTAGCTTAAGTTCTGACCCCCAATTCTGTGCATGCCCAGTGTTCAGGGAGAGGCAATAAGTTAGAAACCAAGCTGGCAAGCAGCCGCTCAGGCACACCCAGCAGTGCCTCCCTGTAATGGCACCTCAGTGCATTTGTGTGTATATGGACGAGGAGGTGAGTGGGTGGTAACAACTGAGTTGAATAGGTGAGATCCAGGCAAGGAGTTTGCTGGCTGTTTTGACTATTGAGGGATTATAACAAATAAAAAGCCCAGTACTGGCAATGATGCTTCTGGTCACATATAATGCACCATTAAGGCATTAAAAAGGCTCCTCAAGAGGTACGGAAAATTATCCAAATGAACTTGTCTAGGAGAGAGCCAGCTTGTGACCCTGGAAAACAGACTTAGTTTTTTCATCTGTTAAATGGGAATAATACCCTACTATCCTCCACAGAGCTGCTCAAGTTTCAAATCACACCACTTAGGTAAAAACAATTTGCAGACTATAAGGCAAGATAATATTTACTTCAGTCTCATTGCTACTGATTCTAATTCCTAATAACCACGTTCATAGATGCAGTAGAGCATTATCTAGAAACACATGGGCTTTAGAGACAGACACACCAGAGTATAAATCCTACTCTCTCAACTACTAGTTGCATGGCCATTTCCTCAACTGCTGTAAGAATTCTTAATAAGAGATATTCAATAAATGGAATAATTATTATTATGGTCAGAGAATCAAAGACTGTTTATTGAGAATATATGCGCCTGCCCAATTCTAAGTTTTTGACCTTTATTAACTAATTTAATCCTGTACATACTATTATTTCCCCCATTTTGTAGACAAGAAACCTAAATACAGAAAGGATAAATCATTTGATTGGGTCATACTGTTAGTAAGCAGCAGAGCCAAACTTTGAAGCCAGGCAGTCAGGCTACCATGCCAACTCTGCTACAGCTACTACCTCAAATACCATTTTACTACCCAAATAAGTAATACATGTCTTAAATGTCATACTGCTATATGCATTCATTCATTCATATGCTAAGCTCCTAAAAGAGGCAGTTACAAAGTAGTATAACATCCAATCCTGGTGGCACACCAGATGCACACACATTCAAAGTTTAACACTTCTGGGGAATGTAGACTATTCTACAGGGATTCTAAAGGTCAAGGACATATGATCATTTAAAATTTTCCTGTGGTCCACAATTGAGTTAATTTTTAAGACTGAGGAAAGAGAATAAATCAGGAATCCAGTGTTGAGCCTAGCAAACCAAGCATGCTTATACCAATACCGCCTTATGGTTTTATAGAATAACACGGATGAAGTACTTAAGGTAAGGTAGTTTGTCCCATCCCAAAAATAGGGTATAGCATGAAAATATATCAATAAAAAGTGATTGTTTTTAGGAATTACCCTTATAATTGTATTAGTCTTATATTTGTAGATGATTATGGGTCTCAAATGACTTAAGTGTTTCAGTGATATTTCACTGCATTTTATGGTACACTAATAACAAGGATCTACTTCAGTAGTTATCAATCTTGACTATCATCAAAATCATCTGTAGAGCTTTCTAGAAATACTAAAGTTCTAGCCTCACTGAAGATCGTACTGCATCTTCAAGTTTGGCCCTAAGTATATTACTTAAAAAAAAAAATTCTCACTCAGTGGGTCTGGGGAGGGGCCTGAGAATCTACATTTCAAGTAGGCCGATTTTGCAAGCCCATGGACCACACTTCAAGCAGTTACCTTCCTGGCTTTTCTTGCCTACAAAGTGGGAATAATAATATTACCTATAGGATTAAATTAGTTAATTAAAGTCAAACACATAGAATAGGGCTGACACACTATTCGCAATGAACACTCTTTGATTTTCTGGTTAACAGTAATAGATACTCCATTTATTGAATATGTCCTATTTGATTCTTGAAACAAATGAGGAAATGGTCATGCAACAAGTAGCCCATGAACCACACTGAGTAGCAAGACTATTTGTAATTCTGTACTAGAGGAGGCTGATAATCATTCCTCTACTCTGTAGGCTTAAGTGTAAAACAAAGTACAGGTTTATACTAATTTAGAAAATAAAGATCATTGAGCGCAGCAGAATCAAATGGGCATGGAAATGATTCTCAGAGGACAGGTTAAGGACAAAAAAGATGAAAAAGAGGAAATTAAAAGCACAAAGGCATATAAATTCCATACATTTACTCTCTAATTCAACACATATTAGACATGGTCTAAGCAGTAGGGATACAAAGTTAACACAACAAAGCCTCTGCCCTTCTGGAGCTTACATTTTAAAAAGAGACAGATAATTAAACAAACACAGATGTGGAACACCTCAGGTTGTAGTGAACTTTATGGATAAAAAGAAATCAAGGTACAGGGATAATGAGTAATGAGGGCTAATATTTCAACTAGGATGATCAGGAAACACCTTCTCATAAGGTGACATCTGAGCAAAGACTTAAATGAGTAAGGGGGAGAACCACATGGATATAGGCGAGGAGAGAATTCCAAGGAGAAGAAACAGCAGTGCATAGGTGCCTAGGCTGATGGTTTCATGGGCTCAAGAACAACAATTAGGAGACCAGTTGGCTGAAGCACAAAGGGTGATAGAAGGAATAGCAGATGAATTCAAAGAGGTAGCTGGGTTCCAGATCACGTAGGGTCTAGTAAGCCATGATAAGAACTTTAGATAAAATCAAAGTGGATAACAAGCCACAAAAGCAGAAGAGTAACATAATTTATATCTTAAAAGGAACAAATGAAAAAGCAAGGTGTTTGGGGAAGGAAAAAAAAAGTAACCACTCTGGGCTTCCCTGGTGGCGCAGTGGTTGAGAGTCCGCCTGCTGATGCACGGGACACGAGTTCGTGCCCCGGTCCAGGAGGATCCCACATGCCGTGGTCCGGAAGGATCCCACATGCCGTGGGGCGGCTGGGCCCGTGAGCCACGGAGAGGCCACAACACCATGGCCGCTTAGCCTGCGTGTCCAGAGCCTGTGCTCCGCAACGGGAGAGGCCACAACAGTGAGAGGCCCATGTACCGCAAAAAAAAAAGACTATAATGGAGAATTTTTATAATAGCATTAGAAGGCAAAAATTTTTAGAATAGAAAATAGGGCCATATTTGTTTGGTCACATATTCTCCTCATTCACTTCACAGGAAGTTACTCAATGCCAGTCGCTGTATGGAATGCCAGAGGTACAGAAATAATTAAGGTACAGCCTGCTATTAAAAAAAATAAAATCTAGACCTCATTCTGAAGGTAGTAAGGAACCACTGAAGGATTTTGAACTGAGGAGTGATATAATGAAAACAGTGCTTTGGGAAAGATTAATCTAGTAATGGCAAACACAGTGGGTTAGAATAAAAACTGACTAGAGACAGGAGAGACTGATTATGAAGCTTCTATAAACATCTAGGTATAAGTTAATGTGCAATTTGATCTACTTTACGAAGAAAAAAGAAAGCTAACGGTAATTATTTGACATTTTGTGAAGGAGAAGAAGGAGCAATCTATGTTATTGCTAAGTTTTGGGAGAGGGAAACAAAGTTAGGAGGGACAGTTAATGACTACACAAGGAGAGTATATTTTGATTTGAAAACAGAAAATTTAAGTAACAAAATCCCCAAAGTTTTTGGAAATCTAGACCTAGACTCCAAGAGTACATTCAGACTAAGGAATCACTGTGTCCAGTAGCTCAGCTCATTTTAATGTCTATTAATTACATGAGGTACTGTATTAGATGCTATCAAATATGGTCCTTGCTCTCAAAGAACGTACAATAAAGTGAGGAGACAGAGGTATCTACAGAGTATTATAATGTACACAAAGGGAACATTTGGTCCAACTAGGGGTTTGATGAGGGCTTCATAGAGTAAACACACCATTATCAGATTATGAAAGTTAGTTAGTTAACTGAAGTTTTAGTTAACTGAAATATAATACAAAAAGTTTCAGAAAGTTGTAGTAACATAAGTAAAGCATAGTGACATGAAATTGCATGGTATATGAGGGGACTCACAAACAATTTACAACATTCATAAACAATTTAGTATTACCAGAAGATGAAAGGTCAAGGGGCAGAATGATGGAAACTGAAACTAGAGTACTGATGGAGACCAAGCCATGGAGGGCCATGACATCTAAAAAGTTAGAGCTACAAGTAAACAATTCTTTAAGGCAGAGAGAATTAACAGAGACAAAACCAACCTACATACCCAACGTATATCTTCCCATAAATGTTCCCAATATAACCTGGAGCTTATAAGCACTACCTTAGACATACATGCATTTAAACACCCTGTGTAACTGCACAGGGCAATGTTACAATATTATTTGTCTTTGAAATATTTTCATTAAAAAGCCCAGCCTCTTAAATATGTGTATGTATGACTTGGTACATATACAGTTAATCGTTGAAAAATACTGGGGTTTATCTGCGTATAATTTATAGTTGGTCCTCCAAATCTGCAGTTCCTCCACATCCAAGGATTCAACCAACCATGGACTGTAGTACTGTAGTATTTATTATTGAAAAATATCCACGTGTAAGTGGACCTGGACAGTTCAAACCCACATCGTTCACTGGTTAACTGTACAAATAGCCATTCATCACAACAACCTTTTTATATTTTCTGCCGACGTTTGAATGCTATCTTATGCTCTAATTTAATAAAACTGAACCCGACCTATAACCATTCACATTATTAGCACAATGTAGTGCAAATGCTCTTAGCAAATGCGTGCACTACTTACTGCACTATCTTAAGTTGAATTTTTTTTTTTTTTAATGGTCTGTTTCTGCCATTTATTCTGTGTTTGGGGGAACAGTTTAGCCAATGGTCAACAAGTAATAGTCCTAAACTTACCACAAAGACTCAAAGAAACAGTATCATGCTGGATATTAAGACTGAAGTTTTACAGCACCTCAAGATGCCTTCAAGGAAATGGTTGAGGGTAAAGACCACATTAAGGCTTGGTTGAAGTCCTTTGACATTAAAACTGCGAGAAACTATATGCAGATGGATGTCATGTCTTAGGGACGAGAGCAATCATCACCTGACCATGACAACACATTTCCAGAGGGCTAATGCTAGAATAACCCTGTAGTGCTTATATTCAGTTAGGGCCTTTATTTCCAGGAACTCATCCTCCAAATTTAATAGCAAGTATGTGGGTACAAGGTGACAGATGAAAGTAAGACAGGGAGAGAATATGGGCTCAATATAAAGTAAGGCAGTTTCCAAGTTAGACGGCTACCAGAATACCGGGTGGGTATGATCATGAGTTATGATCCAGGATCTTTGTCCTTTATGTTAGAGGCACTCAGAGGTAAGATCCTCTCTGTAAGAAGTCTCACAATAAAATGTACACATCTTTGATAAACTATCTAAAGTAATACTGGTCTTTAGGGAGGATGGGAGGGAGACGCAAGAGGGAGGAGATATGGAGATATATGTATATGTATAGCTGATTCACTTTGTTATAAAACAGAAACTAACACACCATTGTAAAGCAATTATACTCCAATAAAGATGTTAAAAAAATTTTTTTAAATAAAGTTATACTGGTCTTTTGGGATTTCAAATATGGTTCTCTTCCTCTTTAACTGTAAGTAGATAGGTATTAATTGAGCAAGCATACATGCATTAGATCTTATCTAAAATGTTGTTATGTATAGAATTCTCATATGAGAAAAAGGAGGAGGGGAACCTTATGAATTGGTGGCTAAAGGAGGAAATCAGAACATATTTATTTGCAATAACAGCATACCTCACTTATTGCACTTTGCAGATACTGCATTATTTTACAAACTGAAAGTTTGTTGCAACTGCATTGTCAGATGATGGTTAGCATTTTTAGCAATAAAGTATTTTTTTAATAAAGGTATGTATGTTATTTTTAAGACATAATGCTATTATTGCACACAATAGACTGCAGTATAGTATAAACAACTTTTAGTTGCACTGAAAAACCAAAAAATTCACGAGACTCACTTTATTTCTATATCCACTTTATTGTGGTGGTTTGGAACCAAACCCACAATATCTATGAGGTATGCCTGTATAGGTAATAATGTGAACAGAATATTTATGGAAAATGCCTTCATTATGGAACACAGATCAACAATCAAACTTAGCAACACGAGAGCCAATAATTACTGGTGATATTAAACACACCTCAATTTTTAATCTTCTTCCTCCTCTTATTTTTCCCTCTCTCTCTCTCACTCATTCACTCACTCACTCTGGCTCTTCCACCATTCACTGAATACTGTGGTAGTTTCAAAACACGGCCGCAAATTCTTTGGCACTCCTTGCATCTGGGAGATCTGTGACTACTCTGACCAACAGAGTGCAGTGGACGTGACCGTAAGTGACTCCAAGTCTTGGTAGTAAGAGGCCACAAAGCTTCTTCTTTATTTGCTAGGAAAACTCCGTCTTAGTGCCCTGAAATGCTAATTGTAATAAAGTACAATTACTCTGAGAACACTCTCTGGAGAGGCCATAGGTAGTACTCGAGTCAACAGAACCAGCTAAGCCTGTGCTTCAGCTATTCTAGCTCAGATGCTAGACACGTTAGTGAAGAAGTCATCTAGGAACTGGATCCTCTAGCTTCAGCTGGTACAGTCTCCAGCTTTTTGAGTTACCCCATATAAAAGAGTCCCAGACACAGGGAAGCAGCGAAGAGCTATCCTTGGCTTTCCATATTCTTGACCTACAGAATCTACGAGCATAGTAAAAAAGTTGTTTTCGGGGTGTTTTATGCCACTATGTTTTGGCATGGTTTATTACGCTCTAAAGAACAGGTACCAACTATATACTAAGTACTATGGTAGAAAGTAGGAATTCAAAGATGAAAAAGATACAGACCTGACTCTAGGAATTCACATGTGAGGAGGAGGAACAAAGACTTTATTTCACTAAAAGTATAAACAAGGGGTGGCATCTGCAATGGTGCAAAGGCAAACTTAAGATGAAATAGCTATGTTTCAAGCCTCCTAGGGACCATCTGCAACACTCTCAGATATTCCAGACTTGTTTTAGGACAAATGAATTGCAAAGATAAGGATCATTTGAAGAAAAACTACTTTAGTTTCCTAACTATCCAGCACAGAACACCTACAGCAAGCATGTACTGAGACATTCTATGGATATTATATTTACTCTCAATAAATTTTACTCAGTTCTGTTGCTTTCCCATTTCACTAATAATTGACAGCTTTTTAAAGCGAGTTTCATTTTAAATTTCCCTAGATATAGGGTAGTATGTTTGTGAACCTATGAAGTTCATCTTTTAAAACTAATTAATAAAGCCACCCTTCAAAAACTAGCTTAATTCTTACCATCCCAATAGCCTTTTCTGAAAGCAACAGTATACAGTCAGCTGTACCCTCTACCTACGGCTGCAATTATTATACCACATCTTACTAAATGTGTTTAGCTGCAATGTGGGAGAACGTACTTTGGTTCAAAAGAATTCAGGATCATTTTATTAAAGGTAAAGACCCAAACATTTTGGGGGTCAAATATTCCACAAGTAAGCTAGGGCTAAATTCCATTTGTGAGTACTTTTTCTTAATTGGTGGTAATAAATTCCTAAAAAGAAAGGGTCAAATGGTAATGTTGACTGATTCTTAACTACATTAACCCAAATGTTCCTGTCACAGTGAAATTTGCTCTATAATTTACCTTAATGGACTAGGTATATCAATAAATATTGAAGATATCCAGTCTTTTTTTCTCTTCCAATTAAATCAAATCCAATTCTATGTCAGCAGATTGTTCCAATGTATAATTATAATAACTAATGCAATGGGAAAAGTAGTGTCCCTTGATAATAATTTTTCTAAAACCTCTTAGGCATTCTGCATCCTCAATATTTCTCTTACACTCAAGACATGTAGTAAATTACAAAACAAGACACTACCGACCATTGCCAGTTGTGATAATGGATCTAAAAAACCTCATCATCAGCTCCACTAGTGACTACATTTTCAGGTTTCAAAACTTAGTCAAGCAAAAGAGTTAAGAAGTACATAGGGATGTTTAAGAAAGAATATTCTTTACCAAAAATACAACCAAACCCTTAACAGAAATAATAGCTCAGTCACTATTTTAATATAATGAAAAACCTGGGGTTTTATAAGTCTGTAAACCCCTTGAAATTATGTCTAGCGTTTTGTGTATATGTATTTATTTTTATGACGAGAGAGACTACAGCTTTCATGAGACTCTCAAAAGGGTTTGCCTCAAATGAATGAAACCCACTAATTAGATCCTGTCTCTTTTCCATTCCCACTACATGCTTCCTCTAGATTTCCAACCCCAACTCCTCTTCTCCCTCCTTTTCATTTCCTCACTCTGTGCCTCTCCCATCCTCAACAACCTAGGTGTAGCCTGTGTATCAAATACACTAACTTAAAAAGAAAGCTTAATCTGAATTCTATACAGAAAAAGCTGTTACTAGTCAATGTATAAGATCAATCATCAAAATAAATAAATGTATAAACTTCTTTGGAACAAACCTGTATTTAACAGTACATAAATTTCTTAATTTGGTAGTTATTCCAGATACCTTAGTTACACATGCATTTCTTTCCAGAGATGCCATTTGCCATGTTTACTATAGCTCTTTAAAAGAAAGGAAAAGATAGAGGGGAAAAGAGTTTTCCTAAGATTACTCCTTGAGTCAATGATCTGCGGGGGTTATTATGAAGCTCCATTACTAGGGTTGAGAGCCTCAAAGGCTTTTGTTTTATCACTAATTTCCTTTTGCAAGGCTTCAGCATATGAGTTGATTTATCTGGTCTGCAGGTTTAGGGCTTGATACATTGCTATTTGTATATGACAGGTTTCATCTGTGTAGCACCAATGATAATCTTTATCTGCACATCAAAAAAGCTCATCTCCTGATGTAAAAAAAAAAATTATGCATAAACTGGGGTAAGCAATGTTAACGAGGTGAGTAAAAGACCTGTGATATCTCATAAAATGGAACCAAACTACAGGAAGATCACCAATTGTGTATGAATGTGCAACAGGGCTAAAACAGCAGATACAGCACCAAAAAAGGAAGAATTGGAAAGACTCTTGCTTACAGAGATAAAATAGTAGGGCTTTGTTAGCATCCTGTGAATTTTAACTAGAAATAGTTACTTACTTCAAACAAGAAAAGATGAAGTTTTATTACCAAAGAAGAAATATTTCAAAATAAACTTTAAAATAGTCCCCATTGTTTTTAACAACCAGAAGAAAATTAACCCCTGAAATTTACTCTTATGGGGAAAAAAAGTTTAGATTTTTGTTACTGTGGTTCTTAATTAAGAAACGTTTGATAAAGCTTAATGTCTTTATAGGAAAGTAACTTTAGAGAACACAGAAACAAAAAGGTAGCCAAATGTAAAACTGCTTTCCTTTCAGAAATGATAATCAGCCTAAAAACACCTGTGTAAAAGATTCTGAAAGGCGGGCACAGCCTACATATTCTAATAACAAGGTTATTTCCCAAATTCCAGCAGATGACATAGAACACATTCTTTTGGGAAAAATCAGTATTTTTCTTTGTGAAGAAGGTATACATCGAGTTAAAGAGTGTGTTCCTGTAATTCATCATCTTTCAGAACATGAGGTTACATTAGGCGCCAAGCACCCCCCACTCCTACTGTTCTCAGCATTTGGTAATATAGATATTAGAGCTAATTTTCTGTCATTCAGGAAGAACTGCTGCATCACTAAACTTGTATCATCATCACCTCTGAAACACAGTAAAAATCACTGTTAGAACCAATGGTTTATTAGATCGAACCGACCATCAACAATGTCAACTCTGCCTGGTTGTGTTAACAGGAAAATGTTTTACGAGTTCTACCACAGGGCATCAAGTTAACTTCCAGCACTAGCTATGCTGTAAAACCCTGAACGTAATTTATATGGTGACCCGCCTGTGTGGGAGGCAATATCTAGGTGAAACTTCTCACGGTCTGACAAAATGTTTTGATTTGCACCATTCAGATGACTGAGCAACAAGAATTTAAGCAATCACCACCAATAGCCTTTATCTCCAAATGCACTAAAAATTTATTACTTTATGAGTACAACCTATTGCTTTTAGAGCTAGGCTAGATAGAATAGAAATGATTGGATAAATATTACATTTTCAACTGGTACACATCTGTCCATTAGGTTTAAATATTGGACAAGCTACCTGTTTAAGATAAACATCAGTCTTAGCTGATTCCATCACACGGTACATTTAGAAAGACTCCAAATGTTTCCACAGTAACTTTTTTGTGCTTACACATAGCTGCGGATACATGTTCACTGCCAATTAGGAGAAAGTAAACTGAGAGGCCACTGAACCCTTCTTAAACAATCTACCTCTGTCTTTTACTTAGCACTTAATACAGTTTGACGGTATTTACACATCTATCACTGTGTTAGGTAGCAACCGAATAATCACTCAAGCAGGATGGAACATAAATACATGGCTCACCCACCTATCTTAAATACTAGTTTACTATTCAGGCCTTCTTAGAAATTTTAAACTAGCCTAGATTTCATACTCATGGCTGTGAACAAAGGGAAAGTTATTTAGCTGGCGACCTCTCCATCCACCTGCCCGAGATTTAGACACCTTTAAAAACGGCGAAGGGTGTTTCTGATCTGTAGATGAAGAGCACAGCTGTCATGATTACTGCACTACAACTTTTAAATATCCTTTCTAGCATCATGGGAGGGATTCTATGGACATAATCTTCAATGCCTTTGGGCTCCTGAGCAACTACAGGAGCCTTGACTAACGTGATTAACTCAGTGTTACTTTCTACTAAGTTCTAATTTGGTTCGCTTAGATACTGCAAGGTAAATAGTATCTCCAGTTTGGTGATCAAAAAAACAATGGACTTAGAGGGGTTAAATAACTTGATCAATAAATAACGGCAATGGAATTGTAAGCCAGATGTGTCCGACTCCAAATCATTTTCCTCTACAAGCCATACTAAGGATCCCTAGTCAAGAAAAGATTGTAGTAATTAAAATCTTACACCTGAAGGTTTAAGTACATACCTAATAAAATAGTAAAAGAAAACTTAAACACACATAGGATTATTTATAATAGGAATATCTTTATAATACTCATAATCACCAGTCTTTATTCACTAAAGAAATATACTACTAATCAAGGGATCATCAGGCAAAATTACTATTGGCTATTAACTATGACAGCTGAGCTTTTTTCCTTAATTAAGCCTTGCTTTCATGCATTTTGTTTGCCACACTAAACAAAAATAATTGCAGAGTGCACAATGGATATAAAGCAAAAACTTACTATTTAGAAATAAGTCATCCTATATTCCATACACAAAGCTATTTGTTACAGTACTACTAGAAGAGACTTAAGCATTTAACTTGGAATATCTAGCAAGATCTTTTAAGCTGTTTCTCTTATCTTGTTCTTCACAATTAGAAACTAGAAAATCCCACTTGTCTAAAATGGAAAAAAAAAAAGAAGGTCGTCTGTTCTAGGGTTAACAGACGTTTTTTGTAAGATTTTAGGTAAGATTAACCTTTTGCTCATAATAGGACTGGTTATTGGTTTTATTTTTTTTTACCATCTTTAACTCAGGTAAAAATCAATATAGAGCGAGACAAAGGGCTCTAGAGGGTGTGGCTACACCAGCTTTTGGTTTGGCTCCTGCACAATTCTACAACATGCTGAGGCTGGGGAGGATTAGCCTGCTTGTGTTGGGTAAACCGATGATACTCAATAAACATTTTCTGTTGTAAACCCCTTAGGACGTGCAAAGCCACACTAGTTGGCAATAGACCAGATAAGCTGCAGAACCAGCTGTAATCTCATTTAGACCTGAGCTGATCCTCCTGTCCTTTCATTCCACAGGATCAAAGCAAACCACTGAGGAGGCAGCTGTATTATAGCGGCTCTGTTTGGTGGATGCAGCAAACATTTCATAAATTCCACTCCTTGAAGCAAGTCTCTACCTAATCTACCCAGAGCTAGGACAATCAATGAATTTCTGAATTCATTAGACTGATTATTACAGGGTAACCATTTTCTCTTTGGAGAAATGTGATGACTGCCTGCCAACTTTACAAAGCAGTTCGTTTCTGACCGTTGGATTTTTTTCTTGAGGGGCCCAAAATGTCCCCCACAACAGCAAATAAAACTGGTTTAAAATTTCTTAGCTCATTATCTTTAATGCATATTAACAAGCAAACAATATATGATGCCGAATTCCTCCCGCTGTCGTAGCTGACTATCACTCAAACGCATCCAAGCTTTAACAGTGGTCCGTAATTCCACGTTCAATGACATGGGGGCAGGGAATTCCAACTCTTACTGTCGTACCATACCATGTGTTGGCCAAAAGTGATATTCAGAAAAAATTTATAGAAAAGGTTTCTGAAGTTCATTAGAAAATATTATTTAACACTTATGTGTAACTTTTCTATAAAACAACACAACTTTTAAAGCGTTCCAAAGTGAGAGTATTGTGTTTCAAATAAGTGTTTCTTCCCCCCTTTCAACAGAACAGACACTGTACTACCTCATTTTACTGGAAATTTCCTTTAATAGAAATCCAGATTTCAAGTTATGATGCTTTAGAAAGTAGTCATCACTCCCAAATTTAAGAGAATACTAACTGGATGCATAATGGGCATTGAGAGAAGGTAACAGGTCACAGATCATTCTAAATAGTAAACAGGAAGGAAGTGAAACCCTAAACAGACATGCATGGCTATATATAAAACTTAAAAATAATCAACTAAAAATTTAATGCTGAAGGACAATAGTTGAGAGAAATCCTATGGAACATCTATTCAGGGAGTTGGCAAAAGTTTTTGGTAACTATTTAAGGCTTGTGGGCCACATACGGTGTCACACACTCTTGCTATTTTACAAAGTTTAAAAAACGTAAAAACCATTATTACCTCAACGGCTGTATAAAAACAGGCCACGGGCCAGATTTGGTCAGCAGTACATTGGTTTGCCAACCTCTTCTAGTCCAAATCACTCATTTTACAGGTGAGGACACAGACCTTCAGAAAAATGAATTTTTTTTTCTTGAAATAATCTTTTTAAAAAATATATAAATTTATTTATTTATTTTTGGCTGCATTGGGTCTTTGTTGCTGCACGTGGGCTTTCTCTAGTTGCAGCGAGCGGGGGCTATTCTTTGTTGTGGTGCGTGGGCTTCTCATTTGTGGTGGCTTCTCTTGTGGAGCATGGGCTCTACGCATGTGGGCTCAGTAGTTGTGGCACACGGGCTCAGTTGCTCCGCAGCATGTGGGATCTTCCCAGACCAGGGCTCGAACCAATGTTCCCTGCGTTGGCAGCCGGATTCCTAACCATTGCGCCACCAGGGAAGTCCCTGAGTTCTTTTTATTATTAAGTGTCAGCATTGGAATTCAGATCTACTGAGTCCCACTCTGGGATTTTTCTACTGCCTGCCAACATTTATTCCAAATTGCTTCCGAAAAAAAAAAAAAAATTGTGTGAAGAATCTACTGTACTTCAGAAACATTTGAAAAAGGTAAGCAGGAAAGACTGGGACTTGTCAATCCACACAATCTACCGAAGTGACCACACACTAACTGATTCAATCTCTTCCAATCTAACAAATTCTGCATTGAACGATCCGCATCTCTCCAATCCATTCTTCAGACATAAAAGGGTCCCAATTAACGTAACCACATAATAACAGCAAAAATAATAAATATCGAAACCTTAACTCTTCTAATATTTGCAAAATCCAGATTTTGTAATAATAACACCATGATAGGAAACCGCAAAACTGTATAATTATACTTTAATTGTATTGTGAGGCATGCATTAATCACAAAGTTTAAGTACCAAGGACAGAATTATAATAATTCTGTAAAACAAATTTAAGCGAGCTAAGTAGGTCAGAACCACTAACATGCAACAGGAGACCTCCGGGAATTTATCAGTTAATGGCTATTTATGTGCAAATGAGTGCCCTCCAACTCTCCAAAATCCTGTGTAGCTGAAGGGTATTTCTGTTAACCAGGAGCACTGCTTAACTGCTGAGGCATAAATTAAACCATTTTATTGGAATGATTTTTAATTCCTCTACTTTCTTCTTACCACATTCCCCTCTACCTTTCTGGAAGCACAATTGACAGAACATATTTAGAAGAAGAAAAAAAAAAAAAGGTGGCTGGAGAGTTTTCAAAACTGGTCTCTCTTGTCCTCCACATGTACATGTACACTACACTGTCAGTAAAATTAAAGGAAACATTTCAGACTTCACATCCTCCAGAGGGAACTTACATTGTTAAAAAACTACAAGTTTCAATATAAGCACTACATTAACGCACTATTTTACAATGAATTAAAATAAAATTCTGTTCTATATCCTTATATTTTTATCTTACAGAGCACGAAGAAATTCAATGCAGTTTGCATCATTTTTATCATAACATCAAACTACACACCTATCAAAATATACTCTAAGAAGTGGGAAATAAGCTTTTTCTCTTTCTTTAAACAAAACAAAACAAAACAAAACCCTTAGTGCTTAATTTCTAACTTGTCTCAAAATACAGTGAAGCATTTGGGTATGGGAAAGCCAGAATAAAATTTTTCAATGTGACATAAATACGATTAAAAGAAACCACTGAACATCTGTTATCAGGATCATGCCAAACTTACTCAAATACAGACGTAGCATAAAGTTAGATACTTTCTAACTTCTAGATTTTGGGTGAAATAACAGTTATCTAAATCAACCCTTTATTAATATAGTGGCAATTTAAAAGTTTCAACTTGTGCTACCATTCCCTTTCTTTCTCTCCCATTATTAATTGAAAAAATATGACCAAATGCTAAGTAAAAGACATGTAGAAACCAAGATAAGACACAATATCTTTAAAATTACAGTATTTTATAGCACAGGTAAAACCTCAGCACTTTAAGCTAGAGTCAAAAAAAATGTAATACTTGTGGGAACGCTCTATTTTTTTTAATTTTTAAAAATTTTTTTGCGGTACGCGGGCCTCTCAGTGTTGTGGCCTCTCCCGTTGCGGAGCACAGGCTCCGGACGCGCAGGCTCAGCGGCCATGACTCACAGGCCCAGCTGCTCCGCGGCACGTGGGATCTTCCCGGACCGGGGCACGAACCCGTGTCCCCTGCATCGGCAGGCGGACTCTCAACCACTGCGCCACCAGGGAAGCCCGGAACTCTCTATTTTAAACATACAACTAATAAAAGTTTGTGGTAAACTCCTTCAAAAAGATAAGAAAAAACATTCCACTCATCTTTCCATAATTGAATTTTCCAGAGTTGTAAGTAAATTATAGCAGAGCAGGTGATTATATCAAGTTTGCTTCTGATTAGTATGCTTTGGAAACATATCACTTCTGGATTCAGAGAGCGATCATCAAAGGTATCAAGTGCTCCACTGGACAATTATGTTTGCATATGAAATAAGGAACAGAAATCTCCAGCCTAATGCCATGTGTTATACTTAAATGCATAATATATATGTCATAAATTAAGATGCATTTATAGCCTGAAAACATAATTTCATTGCAACTGTCTGCTTTTAGGAAGGAAAATATTAACTACAAAAGATAAATTCTCACATAAATGTAACCATCTCTTAAAGGTCATCACCCTACTTCAAAAGGGAACTCTCAGAAGCTATAAAGTAAGGGCTCACTTGGCTCTCCATCCCCCCCCACCACCACCACTACCCCTACCCTTTTTGGTTAGGGACAATACAGTGTTCATGCCAGAGTCTTCTAGTCACAGGCAGATTTTCTGTCAGATCTCTATGTACCAAGCACTGCCCTAAGGCTTAATTAACCCTGCCCATAAACAGGACCTTCTCTTATTGCAGAGACAACAGATACCTAGCCCGCTTGCTGAAGGAGTACCAAAATTAAGAGGTAGGTCTCATATTTAGACTATCTCCTTCAAAACTGCGTAACAGCATCACACAAGGAAGAAGACTGTGCAGGTATATAAAAGTCATTGAAAGTTACCAATATCTGTATTTACATGGCTGAAATAGCAGACAACATGACACAATATTAAAGTTTTCTGACATCCTTAGGGTAATGAGATCAACACCACCATTGAGGGAAATCATAGGCCACAGAGTAAATGAAAACTTTTAACACTCTGGAAGAAGCCGCCAAACCTAAAATTTCCATAATTGCTCAAAACGTTGCTTGAAATTATTGCCTGATTATACAGCACCACCCTGGGTCATCCAGATCATCTCTTTCCATTATTCCCTCTATCACTTAGTCCTGACTTCAAAACTAATGCTCTTTCCTACCATAGTGTATTTTTTTAATTACTTTTAATTTTTAAATTCTATTTTTGTATCACTAGTCTTTTTTTTTTAAACCACAATAGCTTCCTATTCAGTTTCCTTACCTTTTACTCCATCATGCCAGAACCACCAAAGACTTATTAAGCACCGTATGTTAGGCACTTTAGCTGGATACCTAGTGCTGAAGATAAAAATAAGACAAATTCCCTGCCCTCAAAAAGTATCATTCTAGTGAAGAAGATGGACAAAGACAGATATGGCATTTCAAGTGATAACTGCTCTGGAAGCCACTCGCTCTGCCTGGGGAGCCTGGAGAGCCTGGAAACTCTTCACAGGGGAAACTGCATATTCCACTTACACTTGAAAGGAAATAAGCTTTCCAGGCAGAGAAAGAATCCAGGAACATATCAGGTAGGGGGATGAAGAGGAAAGGACCAGGTCAGATTTTTTTTTCTCAGGGAGTTTATGATTCAGTCTGGGGGAGAAGAGCACATGTGTTTAAAGAACTGCTCTCATACTGTCCCTCTACTTAAAACCTATAGTCGTTGACTTCCTCCTCACCCACATCTATACTCCTGCCCCAGTTTCGAAGCCCTTCGTAATCTGGTTTCATCTTCCTACCAAAGCACGTATCCTCTTCTTTCATCAGACTAGATTCTTTACCAGCACCGCCCCTGCCCAAAAAACATTTAACCCATTACAACTTCCAGTTCTTGTATCACTCTCTGATTCTAGCATTTTTCCCTCCTTCCTTCCAACAAGTTATATAATTGCTATTCTTATACCCCACCACTTTCAAGAGGTCTTTCCTATCCTTCCTCCTGGCAGTTTCCTTCATTACAAGTGTAAATTCTTCTCCTTTAATACTCAGTTCAAATGCCACCTGTTTCAAAATATCTTTCCTACTCTCACTCTATCTCTTTTCTTTCTTCTTTCTACTACTGATTAATTACAGTAATATCTTATGATATTCATTACTTATTTTCACTTTTTGAGCTACATCACCGTTATATACATATTATTTACTAAAAAATAATCTCCCTAAGAACAAGGTCTGTATTTTTTGCACATAAAGAAGTATTCTGCACTAGTAGAGCTCAATAAGTGTTACTGTATGATCCTATTTTCTGAATTACTACAACATCTCACTAATGTTTTCTTTAATATTGTGTGTGGTATCCTGTATCTCCAACTAGAGAACCTTTAGTGCCTCTCTCATGTCCTACCCAGGACCAGGTAAGGACAAGTCCATATAAAGCATCCAAAAAATATTTGCCTAGATATTCATCTACCCTCCACCCACTCAACCCACTTAGTTACAATTTATTTGTTAATTCTTCAAATTTTTCTTCCCTGCTAAGGCACAGGAAAATGAGAGCTCAAACTGACTGAAGTTCCTGACATACAAGAAACTCTCATTACATATGCTGTTTAGTAATGAATTATGACTAGGTTATTATGTGTCTATCTAAAAAAATAACATGCAAAAAGTAGCCACCTCAGTATTTATTGACTAACTTATTTTTTCTAATATATAACTAAAAATCACCAATTACCGGCCAAAGTCAAAATATTCAATAATATTTGTAGCACTGTGAGTTGGTGCTTAAGAAAAGTGTTTCCTTTTGTCACTCTTTTTTATGTTTTTATGTTGTGCATGCTACATAAAACAGGGGGATAAAAACAGCTCTACGTAAATAAAAGAAAAAAAGCCAATTAAGTAAATTTTAGTTTAATTATGCTGGCAGTGTAAATTATATTTCCATTTATCAACTTTAAAAAGAAAAGCAAATTTACCAAAAAAAAAAATTAAAGCATTCAATATATAATTGACAGAATTAGAAACGCTGAAGTAATCTAGTCCAACTCTTTACCCTTCAGATGAAAGAACTGAAATATGGGGCCAGCCTGAGGTCCCACTGAAGTTAGGGTACAAAAAGATCTTTCTATCACTTCACATCCCATCTCAATTTGCTTCTTTACAGAAATTTAATTTATTCTTAAACCAGTGGTCTCTCTCCTAAAATAAATGTAAATACTGTATTAATGAATACTTGAGGACATTCTATAGAATGTATTTAATATGCAAGACCACAGGTGAACATGAACAGGTAGAGATTTCAACCTATTTCATTAATTTTGAAACTTTGTATTAAACATAGATAAAAGAACTGAAATGAGAATGAATAAAGGATTCTCTAACTTCAGTGATTCCAAAATAAAAGGTATAAAAGACAAAAAGAGAAATAATGTATATGAAAATTTAATCTTTTTTGCTCTACCCCCCTCCCCCGCCCCGGTGTCATTATTCCAATGAGATTAAATATATCCACCCGCTATGGACTGAATTGTATCTTCCCAGATTCCTATTGAAGCCCTAACCCCCCAGTATAGCTGTATGAGGACCCTAAGGAAATAATTAAGGTTACATGTGGTCATAACGTTGGGGCCCTGATCCAATAGGATTAGGGTCCTTATAGAAAAAGACACCAGAGTCTCCCTCCTCCCCCAACAATGCCCCCGCAAGGAAAGCTCATGTGAGCACACAGTAAAAAGGCCTTCTCACTAGGAAAAGAACTCTCACTAGAAATGGACCAGGCTGGCACCTTCTCAGACTTTCAACCCTCAGAACTGAAAGAAAATAAATTTGTTGTTCTAGTCAGTCTGTAGTATTTTGTTATGGCAGCCTGAACACACTAAGACACCATCTGCACAGCATTTTAAAGAGTTTATATATTTAAATGATATAAGCACCTAGTGCCTACTAGTCCTAATCTAAATGAAAAATGTAGAATAGCATCCAAAAAGATAAGACATGACTATACTGGTCCATATGAAAATAATGGGAAAATTGAACCATGTTTACTATCTCTAAAGTAGGCAAAATGAACTTGTCTTCTGGGAAACTGGGATTTATAATTACATCTTGTCACAAAACGTCCACTGCAATACAATTGTGAAAAGCCTGGACCATTAGTCTGACCCAAAACATGGAACTTCTTACATTCTGGAGACCACCTACCATTTTACATGTGTGGTCTTCAGAATATAAGAAACTCCACACATATATTGGATCAAACTACGATCCAGGCATTTCAGAATTCGGAAAAGAGCAACTGTGGAGATATAAGACTTGGAGCCATTAAATAGCTGGTTTTCACTACACTGTAGCTCTATGAATGTAGGATACAGCTTGGTGTACACAGAACACTTGTTGGTTCAGTACTGAGACACAGAAAGTATTCAATAAATGTATGCTGAATTACACTGGAATTCCTCCCAGGAAACCAAAAGAAAAAAAACTGCCAACTGTTAAATATGTGTATGCATATAACATAAATACATATATATTTATTTTTTAAAGATTATGACATTTATATACATAAAACCCTTAAAACTTCTATATATCCAAAAGGAAATATAAAATGCAAACTTCAATATATTTAAAACATACATGATGTTCCTAAGTTGATGTATTCAACCTATAATTTGCTATGGCAAATTAATATTAAAAATCAAACGAGGTTACTTAGTGAGAGGTCATTAGAACAATTCTCATTCAGGGTTATAAGCTTTTCAAAGAAAAGTTCATTTTATAATGAAATTGCTTTACTCTAACAAGAAAAATAATTTTTCTTTCCCTACTTTTTTCCTGGGGGCATTCCTCTCAAAGCTCATCATTATTCTAAATATTTAAATCTGGAATGGTGGCTGCCTGGACTAGATGTACAACTGTTTTCCAACCCTTCACTATTTTATGCTGGATTCTCCATTTCTTGAACCCAAGATATTTCTTGTTTTGGCTAAATCCTTCATTTCCCTGAAGGACACACTGTCTGGCAGTATATCTCAAAAGTATAAAACTAGAAGAAAAAAAGCAAGTGGCACAGCTGTATGCAACATCTCTGGTATGACAGCATTTATGTAAACTTTTGAAAATGCACAATGCAATACTACATATTGCTTTTGGATTCTATTTTGTCATGTTAAATTATCAAAGTTTGTTGTCCTGAAAAGATCAAATGTTTATAGAACATTTAAAAAGTGGGGGGAAAAGATACATTAAGGTTTCAGAGAAAGGGAACAGGAAAAAAAAAAAAAAACAACAGATGTCGGAAGAAAGAAATGTAGAAAAATATACCAATGACATAGTGCTGTAACTAACAATTCACTAAAGACCCTTACATATGCTTATAAGTGGCTAAGTTTTTATTTTTTATTAGTAAAAGGAATATGTTAAAGATATCAGAAACAACATTGAAAACTTTTGAATGAGTATCTATCCACCTAAGCACAAGCTGCTAAAGACTTACACTGTCTTTCTAATTCTTCTGCTACCAATCAGCTCTGCAACATGGTGTGTGTGACTGACTTATTGCCATATAATCACATACTTTATTTCGTATAGGGCAATCTCAGAGAAAATTCTGTAAGTGATGTAGAAGAGTTTTAAGGAGAGCCTCTTCAACATTTGGTTATCGATCACAGTGTATTTCTTTGCTTATATGTCGGCCTCACTATACTGGGGCACTTGAGAGCAGCGATCTCTATTTTCAGCATCTCCGTTTTCTCCAATACCAGCACAAAGTCTGCCACAGCAGGTACTTGCTGGGCACTCAATAAAGGTGGATTGACTGAAAAGTATACTTATTTCTGTTTCATGCAAAGGCACAAAATTAATACAGCCAGAATTCTCTAAGCCGAAAGAAAAGAAAAGGGTGGGGGGAGACACTACTAAGAAACTAGAGCTAATTTATGCTTTCACTTCAAACATAACTGGTATTCTTTTCAGGGACTACCATTGAACCAAACATTCAGAATGGAGCTCTAAAAATCTTAATTTAGAGTGGAAAACTCTGTATCTTAAAATTTACTTGTAATATACATTCTTTCACTTCACTTCTCTGAAATCAATGGATAAGCAGTAATGATAATAAAAGCAATCATCACTTCGGTACCCTGCTAGACACTTGACATATATTATCTCTTTTGGTCTTCAAACCAGTTCTTTAATGTGTATTATTACACACATTTTACAGATTAGAAAAATTGAGGTTCAAAGAGAATACATGACTTACTGAAGATTAAAGTGAAAGAAAAGTGGCAGAGTCAGAATTAAAATTCACATCAGCAACCTTTTGAAAAATGCAGCAATTTTTTACTATAAGCAAAAGACATTAATTATTCCAAGTATGATCTGTACATACTAAATGCATGAAGTGGAAATGTGCTCTGCTGGTTTTGATGCTGGATATATTAATAACTCACAAAATTGAACTACAACTAATATCCTGATTAAATAAACTGAGTAACCCAAATTTTCAACGAGGATCTTGGAAAATCAGATGGTTACAAGAGCCAAGCCAAGTTAAAACCATGTATAGCTCCTAAATGTTTACTGGGGCTAAATAAATTAAGGTTTATTATACAACAAGATACTACATAGCCTTATACAATGTGTATATGTAGAGAGATGTCTTTGATATCTCTTTCATTAAAAAACTAAAGTTGTAGAAATTTCCAAGGTATAAAATCCCACGTTTCCCACTTAAAATAAGAGGTGGTAAAAGAGGCAGTGTGGATAAAAGGAGAAGCAACAGCAGTTTAGAACAGTCTACAAAGGGTTAATAGTAGTTCCCTTTATGGAAGAGAGGTTGAGGAGAGGAATGACTTATTTTCTGCAGCATACAATTGTATATTATTTATATTCTTTACAGGATACATGAATTTTGATAAAATAAAACTTAAAAAGAGAGGCATTAAAAACTCTCTCTCTAGAGCCTTCCAGTGCTTTAGAAGTTATACTGAAAACTTAATTTTATATTCTGTATTAATAGTAAGAAAAACAGGGCTTAAAGAAAATAGTAGGGAACATATGCTGACAAATGCAGGAAAATTCTTTTTTTTAATTCTGGGAGACAAAAGTTAATTAACCCTTTTACCTGTCACTTCACCCCAAACTCTAGAAGTTTTCTATCTCTAGTTTTCTATAGAGCTACAGTTTTGTTCCAAAGGGGACAAAATTTTTATGTTTATAGTCTAAGGTTTTCTCCTACTAGTTAAAAATTTGCTTCTATAGAATTAAGTAATTATGTATACATAAACCTTGAATGTAATTAAATCATGGCTCCCAACGTTTTTTTAAAAAGAACTATGTCTAAGACTCTTTAAATGATTTGGTTTAAAATATAAAGTATCTTCCACATGTAATCAAACATGTCCATGAAGATCAAAGTCTCATTTACGATATTGTAAGTGGCACCTTTAGAGTTGTGTGGTACACAATTTGTAATACAACAGTTCCCAAGAACCCTACCAAGAAACACATAAAGACATTCATCACAGCTTTGTATCTAATGGTGAAACTTTCAACACAGTGTACGTTTTCACCAAGAAATGATCAAGTAAACTATGGTATATCCACACAGGGGAATATTATGAAGCCACCAAAAATAATGTTGCAAATGTCACTGATATGGAAAGCAACTGATGATAGATTAAGTGAAAAATCAGGCCACTAAACACTGTTTAACCCCATTTTTTGTTCTAAAAGTGCATATGAATAGGAAAAGTCTAGAAGGATGTAACAAAATATCAATAGCAGCTCTTCCCCATGATAAGTGACTTTTTAAAAAAAACTTGCCTATATTTTCTAAGTTTTATATCACAAACATATAAAAGCCTAATATTGGGCTTCCCTGGTGGCACAGTGGTTGAGAGTCCGTCTGCCGATGCAGGGGACACGGGTTCGTGCCCCGGTCCGGGAAGACCCCACATGCTGCGGAGCGGCTAGGCCCGTGAGCTATGGCCGCTGAGCCTGCGCGTCCGGAGCCTGTGCTCTGCAACGGGAGAGGCCACGACAGTGAGAGGCCCGCGTACCGCAAAAAAAAAAAAGAAAAAGCCTAATATTTGATTTTTTTTTTTTTAATCACAACTGCAGTAGTAAAATGAAACAAAAGTGTTCTTCACCATAGGGTTTTGCTGGGTTTTGTTTTGTTTTAAATCATTTGACTTATAGGAAAAACCTTTTCCTTCCATCCCACCCCCTCCCTAAGAGGGAGATTTATGCAGCGTAAGCTACATAAGCAGGAGTGTATTTCACCTTGTATCACTTTTTATTAAGTATCTTTGAAACTGTGCTAACACTGTGGTTGGTAGTCTGAATTAGATTTTGAAGATTAGTTGTTAGTAAAGTGCTGTTATTTATAAAAATACATAATTGAGAGATCAACCAACCCAACTAAGGCCCCCTGAACAAACACTATTCCAGGAAGAATATACTGTGCTTTCTTGCTCTGAGGAGTTTCACTTCATAAATGGATTAACTCTTGGTTAACTAGAAAATTCTGGAACAACGAATTTCCCAATAACGATTTTTTTTTAAAAGCAATTCACTATGAAGTATGCTCTAAAATACCCTTTCCTTTGCATCCTACCACTGACAGCTTTTCATCGCCAAAGAGTTCCAAATTCCTGGAAGTCTACAGGGGATGCTCTTTTCTTTGGTATCTTTTACTGGTTTCCAGGAAAATGCCAGTAGGAGGCAGCAACGACTGGTGGCAACAGCGGCGGCTCCACTCTGCACAGTAGTTAGTTACTGGCTTCATTCCTCTGTCATTACAGAAGCAAGATGACACTGTTCTCTAATCCAGCCAAACCTGATAAGTACCATCAACCTGTCACTTCCTACATTTCAAATTCTAACATCACAGCATCAAAGAGTTTTTACATTTCGATTTCTTTTGCTGGCAGCAGCTGGTAGCCTCTCATTCTCCCACGGTATTCTAATGCTGCATTTGCACACCGGGGTTACTCCCAGACTGAATAGCAGGTCATCTCCTGCTCACTGAGCTCATCTGTGGCCCATGTGCTAGGCAATTTAGATCCAATCAGCCCTTATTTAGCTCAAGAGTAATGAGCAGCATAGTGACACAGACTTAAGCCTGACCCTCAGGATACTGCTCATCAAGCAGTAAAACTGTGACAAAATCATTCATCTTCCACCCGCTGGCAAGAAATAATACTCGCACTCACTGTATTACTTTTCAAGATAAAAAAAAAAAAAGTCCTGAATTTTCATGATGTGAGACATTAATTTGCAGAAAGCTGAATTCCCTTAAACCTCCCTGTTGCTATGAGCTCACCAGGGGGAAATAGGCCTTAGGAGACTGAAATGGAATAAAGAAAATTGCTCTAGCTTTCTTTTCATTTTAAATAAGCCTTAAATCTGACAAGAGATATACTAAAGAAAGAAAAATATATATCTTGTAAGGTAAAGAAGAAACAAATGAAATTAAGAGTTCCAAAGGCTAGTTTCACTCCTTATATATGTTCTCAATTTTGTTAAAATATAAATAAAATTAGAACCAGAGCAATCACTCACCCTTCTCCACAAGGTAGATGGAGAAACGTAAGGAAGTGTTCTTTATAGGCCATCTTATGGCAAAAGTAAATTCATATCATAAAACAAAAATGTACTCTGATGCTTTCTAAGAAACACATCTTAAAGAAAACAACTTTAGAGTAATTACCAGAAGATGGTGTGGATAGCTAGGAACATTTTTAAAGTACAATAAATCTACTTTTCCACAATTTATAGTGCCTTCTGAGGTCTTATTAATCTAAAAATAATGGGATAATTAAGAGATCGGTTTCCTTCCCTCACTGATACATCACATCATTAAAAAACACGTTTAGTGGCTTATTGTACCATATTAAACATAAATACTTAAATTACTTGCCTCCTTGCTTGTTTCCTCTGAGTACTTCCCTTTTATAACCAAAGGCCACAACGGTAGTCTATCTACCGAGTTTCTTAAGACTGGGTCCACCTACTGAAATTGCAATTTAAGGTCTTTTTATCCATTCCACAGTTGGAAAAGAGTTAAATTTAACAAACCCATCACAAATGGGATTTGCCAGTCTTCAATATATTTATTATAACAATCGATCTTTGGTTTAAGAAACACAGCCCTGTGTGGCACCATGAAAGAGGACAGTGGCAATGCCTTCCTATAAACTTACTGCTGAATTTCATCCAAAGCTTCAAAGATTTGGGTGGTCTAAATACTTATAGTGAACCATGGGGTTCAGACAAGAAACCACAGTGACATAAGTCAGATTGAGGAAAGTAGCTTTTGCCACATCCCAACGTCTTTTGATTTGTTACCATTTTGCTAAAAAGAAATCTTCCAGTGCTTGGTACAGAAAATAATCATGGCATTTCTATTCCCCAAGCTCATCCACTTGCAAAAGAATGAAATGTATATTTCTTTTGTCCTTGTCATTTTATCCCAATGTTCATCCCAATTTTTTTCAGTGTTCTTTCACCACTGTTACCTTCCTTTTCCTAATTATGAGAGGTGGAATTTACTGTTTTCATTCAAACTTTGAGAACTATGAATCAGAAGTCATAAAGCTCCATTCATCTACTTCTTCAAAGTAATCTTGAAAAAAAATCTATAATATAAAGGTCTATTCACCTCTTACTTTACTTTTGTAATTTTGCAGATGGGGTTAAATATTAGATCTGACCTAGATTATAAATGGAGATTACAAGACTAGGGGCACAGCAGATAGAAAAAATAGAAGATTAAGAAAAGTGGGTAAGGGCTTCCCTGGTGGTGCAGTGGTTAAGAATCCACCTGCCAATGCAGGGGACACGCGTTAAAGCCCTGGTCCGGGAAGATCCCACATGCTGTGGAGCAACAAGGCCTGTGAGCCACAACTACTGAGCCTGTGCTCTAGAGCTCGCAAGCCACAACTACTGAAGCCCATGCACTACAACTACTGAAGCCCGTGCACCTAGAGCCTGTGCTCTGCAACCAGAGAAGCCACTGTGATGAGAAGCCCGCGCACTGCAACAAAGAGTAGCGCCCGCTCACGGGCGCTACTCTGAGAAAGCCTGCGCGCAGCAACAAAGACCCAATGCAGCCAAAAATAAAATAAATAAATTCATTAAAAATAAAAAAAGTGGGTAGGACTAAGAAGTCCATGGACACTTTGGTACCTTTTCTTTGTACCCAGCATTCTGAAATTCACACAGATGTGCTTTGCTATGAGTCTAATTTCTTCCATTGTGCTACAGTCACTCAAAAGGCCCTTTCAGTAAGGAATCTTCCACTCCAGGGAACTACTTTAAATGATTTTATCAATTATTTCCTCCATTCCATTATTTCAGTTCCCTCTTCCAAATATCTTGCTTCCAACCCAATCCAAATACAGAAGATCTCTACTTTTAAATTCAAAGTGTTCCTGTGGACCCAGCCTCGATGGAGAGGTTCTGGAACCTCTCAAAAACAAGGTAAAAGCTCAAAGGCCCATTTACTCCACCTGTTTCCATATTTTAGTAGGAGAATAGTTTGGTTATAAATATTGAATTGGCAAAATAAAATAAACCTTTCAATTAACTGAGATGGATGATGAGAAGATGACAGGAGTCTTGCTGTCATCCTCCAGAAGTCCCTTCCACCCACTGGTGCTTAGAAGACAATAAGCACAGAGTTGAAATTCAGATTATGTGTTAAATCTATTAAATCCATAGCCTGTCTGTACAGATACTGTTCTCTACTTTCATGTGGATATCGGCAAGAATTGGGGACAAGTATAAATCATTATCAAATAATACTGAATCGTTGAAGTAATAAAATATGAAATGGTGAAAAAGTGATGGTTTCAATAAACACTTACATAAGTACCTTTCTATTTTGTGTCTGTCTTTCATGTAATAAATACATGAGTGTATACCATATATGTGCACTTAACTGGTTTATGGATGTATGCCAAGTGCCTATAATAACGCCTGCTATCGTGGTAGGCACTCATAAATATTAGTTGGATTTGCTGAATAATTTGTTTAATGAATTATGTATCCTCTGTAGAAAACCAATTACAATACAATTGTACAATTACACAATTGTAATTGTACAATTACAATACAATTGTACAATTGTACAATAAATTGTACAATTTATCTGGCAATAAAGGGCATTAGAGAGAAAGTATTACGGAAATTCAAAGGAAAGTGAGATTATTCAAGATTGGGGACACATGGATAAGCATACGTTGCTTGGAATGAAGGATAACGTTGTTCACATAAAAATAAAGAAAACGTAAATGAAGACAAAAAACATATATTGAGAGATTATTATAGTCCATGGTCTGGGCAGGTGCAGCATCTAAGTCAGTACTGACTGAGAGCTCTGCTGCTGTCCACTGCAGCAGCCACTAACTACCTGTAATCAGTGAGCACTTGATATGTAACTAGTGTGACAGAGAAGTTGAATTTGTCATTTTATATTCATTAACTTAAATTGTCACACACAGCTAGTGTGTATGGACAGCAGAGACCTAAGCAGATTTTCACAGAAATCCTATAAGGTAGGGGCTGTTTTACAAACGTGCAACTGAAGCTTAGAAAAGGTTAAGTAACTTCCCAGGACTGCACTGTTGGTAAGTAGAGGAGGGATGATTTGATCTCAGGTTTATTGGCCCTAAAGCCCCCGTTTTTATACTACACTGCAACAGGAAGAACTCTCAAACACTTCCTTAAGAAGCAGAGGAAAAAAGCACAACTTGCTATTGGGGATTTGTCTACTATTGCCCCAAATCCTGACTGCTCCCATGTATGATGCTCCTACATGAAGCTCTCTGATTCCATCTCTAGCTGTGATCTATTTACTACTAACTTCTGAAACCACCTTTTCCTTCCCCCAAATCCCTCTAAATAAGGGGTTTTTGGTTTGTTTTTTTTCTTTTCCTGTACTCTGCCACTCCATCTCTTTGCCTACTGTAACCGGCACTGACCATTTCTGACTTCTGATCTTAACAACTACTTTCACTCCTTGAATTTAACCCTTTTCTAATCATCGGTTATCACATAACTGCAGCTTATTCAGTCCTCAGATCTGGCTCTACTGTCCTGGCCATGCTCTGGTCTGAACCCTCAACTGGTTTTGACAGGAAAATATAAAAAAACGGTAAAAAAAAGACTTGGAGATTTCTTGGTAATTAGTAGTTCCATTTGACTAAAGTAAAGGAGAACCACAAGAAAAAGTTGCAGAAATAGGTAAAGCCAGACTGTGGATAACTTCGAAAACCATGAAAAGGAATTAGACATTTTCTCTGGGTCTATTAGGATGTCATTAAAGGTGTTAAAATACAGAATGACATAAGCAGAATTGCTCTCCAAGAAGGTAAATGTGGCAAGAGAATATGAGATGAGCAAAAGCACAAATGAAAAAATAAATAGGACTTCATTAAAATTTTTAAAATTTATGCTGCAAAGGACGTTAACAAAGTGAAAAGATAATCCACAGAATGGGAGAAAATAGTTGTGAATTATATATCTGATGAGGGACTTGTGTTTAAATATATTAAGAATTCTTATAATTCAGTAACAAAAAGACAAATAACCCAATTTAAAAATGGGCAAAGGGTCCAAATAGATATTTCTCCAAAGAAGACATAATGATCAATAAGCACATGAAAAGCATGTGATCAGCATCACTAGCCACCAAGGAAATGCAAATCAAAACCATAATGAAATACCTACTACCTCACATCCACTAAGATCACTCAATCATAAAGACACTTAGCAACCAGTGTTGGTGAGGATGTGGAGAAACTGCAATTCTTATATACTGGAAGAGGGAATGTAAAATGGTGCAACGGGGGCTTCCCTGGTGGCGCAGTGGTTGAGAGTCCACCTGCCAATGCAGGGGACACGGGTTCGTGCCCCGGTCCGGGAAGATCCCACATGCCGCGGAGTGGCTGGGCCCGTGAGCCATGGCCGCTGAGCCTGCGCGTCCGGAGCCTGTGCTCCACAACGGGAGAGGCCACAACAGTGAGAGGCCCGCGTACCGCAAAAAAAAAAAAAAAAAAAAAGAAAAATGGTGCAACGGAAACAGTTTGGCATTTCCTTAAAAGTTTAAACAGAGTTATCACATGACCCAGCAATTCTACTCCTAAGTATATACCCAAGAGAAATAAAAACATGTCCACACAAAAACTTGTACACAAATGTTCACAGCAACACCAAAAAGTGCAAACAACCCAATGTTCATCAACTGATGAATGGATAAATAAAATGTGGTATATTCATACAGTGGATTATTTGGTAATAAAAAGAAAGTACTGATACATGCTTTAATATGAATAAACCTTGAAATTATTATTCTAAATGAAAGAAACTAGTCACAAAAAATGATGTGTTGTATGATTCCATTTATACGAAAGGTGCAGAATAGGCAAATCTATAGAGACAGAAAGTAGATTAGTGATTGCTAGGGAAGAGGGGTTGAGGAAATTGGGAGTGACTGCTAATAGGTACAGGGTTTCTTTTGGAAGTGACAAACTGTTCTAAAATTGTGGTGAAGGTTGCACAACTTTGTGAATGTGCTAAAACCATTAATTATATGGTATGTGAACTTTATCTTAATAAAGCTGGTCAAAAAGTGAATTGTATAAGTGATATACCTCAAAAAAGCCAATTAAAAAAAAAAGATGGTTTGAGAAGGGAAGGCACTGGAGGCAGGGAGATTAGGCAAGCATTAATAATGGTCTAAAAATGGAGGAAAGGGTAGTGAGAATAAAGAAGGGATAATAAAAGAGAGCCTCCAAAGACATTAAAAAAAATTCTCTCACTCAACTAGATATATAGAGAAAGGAAGGACATACATACATGTCACATTTCTACCTTTAAGAAATTACTTTTCTTTTTCTACAGCAGCTCATTACCGTCTTAGTAACACAGAATCACAATTTCCAAAAGTTCTATAATTGTTGAGGCAATGTTCATGTTCTCTACAATCCTGACTTTATTTTTACAACAAAGAACCTGATTCATTTACCCATCAAAAAGCCATTTCCTAAACGGCCACTATGTAAAAGGTACTATATTAGGGATGGGTTAAAAACCATCCAAGGTAAGTCCACACACACACACACAAACACACACAGGTCCGCTGAGGTTTTCCGGCATAAAGTGTAGTACAAAGAAACAATTATATTATGGGTTCTTTTGAAAGTAATAATAATAATAGCAACATCTAACATTTATTGAACACTCACTAATATGCCAGGGACTATGTTAGCCACTTTACATTCCTGATTACATGTAATCCTTAAAGGTTTGGGCTATTATCCTCATTTTACCAATAAGGTTGAGATTTGGACACATAACTTTTCCCTTATAATACTTTAAAAGAATCACTTTGTACTTAGGCAAGGAGAATTCATACCTATGTAACAGATCTAGTTGGAGACTAAATAAATGACCCAAAATATTAACTCCTATACATGAAAAATTAAGTAGATAACTTATGTTTCAGCAAAATACAAAAATGGTACACAAACATTGCCAAGTTATCAGGGTGAGTTGATATTACTGCATGAATTTATAAAATATGTAACATAAAAGGGCCATAGTAAACACACTATGCAAAATTCAAGCCTGGTAAAGAGCAAATAAGCAAACAAACAAAAAAGCTAATTCATAGTATATATGTAAAAATCTCAGTTGAAAGATACATGAAATATTTAATGATGAAGAGAAATATTTACATTTTATATATTTCCAAAATACTAATACTAGTACATCCCCTTAGAGATGCTTTCTCTGAAGCAACCAAAACTGGTAGATTGATCACTCTTAGTGGACAACACAAATATCTGATTTTTCAAATAAAAACTGGAAATATATTTTTCCATGGAGCATACTCATGTGTTCTCTCTCAAATTATTAGAACATTGCCCTAAAAATTTGCATAAAATCCAATCAAAATCTGCATCAAATATATATTTCATATATATAGTATAAATGATGTACATATGTATATACATGACACACATATGTACATATACATAGATATATGTGCATATATATACATGATGAAACAGCAGATCAGCAGATATTTTGGGCAATCCAGGATACACTAATTAAACTTTGCAAATAAATAACTCATAATAATTTGATTACTTAAAAAATCACATTAGTTTCAAAGTTGTTTTGTAGTAAGCCATTCTTCAATAATTAGAAGCTGTAATCCATTATACTAACAGAACACCCAACAACAAAAGGAGGAAAAGGCTTGCATGCTGTCAAGAGTCTCCTTTCTATTTTTCCTGAAAAATCATGTAAATTATTTGGTAATCAGCAGAGCCTCACAAGAATATTTCCCCTTGTACTACCTCCTTCCCTACCTAGAAAATTCCCAGTTATCTCTCCAAAGGAAAGATTAAAACAAATTTTTTTTTGTTTAGAATAAATGATACCATACCGATAAAGGTTAAAATAACTATTGAGCTTGGAAAATATTTGAGGGGAATGATATACAGTTTTTCTGTGCACATGTGTATGCACACATGCACACACACGTGCACACACACACCCATCCCAAATGTCAAAAAAGATGTATAACAAACAGATGAACTTGCAAGTTCGTGGAAAAAGAAGAAAAGGATTTAAAAATATATGTACTTTCAAAATGTATTTTGAAGCCAGGAAAAAGAATCTGAAACCTTTCAAGGAGTTGCACTTGAGCACGTACAGTATCAAAAACAGGTAATCATCCCTTCTGAATTATTTCTTAGTCTCCACATTTAACATCTTAGACAAGTTTTCAGCTGCCTTTAGACTTCTTTGAAACTAGGCTCTTGTTTAATATAAAATAGGATGTCAGTTGATCAATATCCATTTGGCTTAAATTCATAAGTTCACAACCCCCCTTAAGTGGTAGAACAAACAGGTACAAGGCCTGAAGATTTATTGTTTCTTTTTAAACGCCGAATGATATTTGCAGATGCCAAAAGGCATTTTGAAATCACTCCACCCCTACTTCAGTACAAATGAAAAAGGGGGATGGGGAGGAGAGAGAATCTCATGAGGCCTTGTATGTCAAGTTCTTGCCCAGAGCTAATTTTCATAGCTGTGTTATAAAACCCTGAATATGGAGGTTTATAATGGAAATGCTGACAGACCCTTAACTATAGCAGCATGAATGGATATAATTAAAGAAAAGCTTTTGGCTACACCTAACTCCACAAATTAAAGACTGCCATTTTTATATTAACCTCAAATAACAGCCAAGTGAGAACTAGAAATGTGATTTCAGAAAGGGAATGTGAAATGTTAAAGATGACTGCTCAAATTATTTGACTTTCGGAGTTTTAAACACAGAGGCATTTAGTTAACATAATCAAGTCAGTATTTTCATAATGTTACCTAATCAGCGATAAAGAATGCTCTGGTGAGCCAGCAGCTCCAGTTAGCAGAAAGTGGCATATGAAGTTATTATTTCTTAACAGCCTAGAGGGAGCCGCTTCTCCCTTTAATCAGTGATCTTAGTTCCTTCCTACTTATAATTTCTCTGTCATACAGTTATAAAACTATTACCTAGTTCAACACACACAGGCACACATCCTGCACACACATTTATGCAGGGACCGGTACCTTATTCCCACCTGAATTACAAAACAGAAGAGATTATTAAGGTAAAGTATTTCATTCTTTCCCTTGTCAGGGATGCAGCCAGGAATAAATATCATCAATCTATGTAACCCATCTTCCCTATCTAAACCAAAATTCAAAGAATTTAGCTCTGTTCTTAACTTAAAAGGAAAAAAAACCCTATGCTTTAATTTTTAACAACTATTCAAATTATTTTTAAACTTTCTAATAGTATTAGTAGAAAAAATATTATAGGATACCTAAAAGACGCCTATGAAAAGATCTTCAGTGAAGTTTCAGATTTTGGGTTAAGAAATTAGGAACACTCTCTATGATCAAATACCTAGAGGACTTTTCTTGTGTTTCCCTCCCCTGCCTCCCTTCCTTCTTTCTTTCTTTTTAAGGTAAACAATTCTGAATGATCTCTGGGGCCCCTTTTCCCCCAAAGATCCCAAACTAAAAGCAAGTCTGTCTTGACAATATCTGCCTTAGAAGGAAGTACTGAAGATTGATATAATAAAATAAAACTATGCAAGTCACAGTCCCTCTTACTATATACCGCAATCAGTCTCATTGAAGGACTGTGTGCAAATTACTATGCAAGCTTCAGAAATTTAAAAGATGACAGTGCCTAAACCATGACAGCATTAATAATGACCTGCACATTACTACACCATTCTTATTCACACATTGATCTCATACTGCTCGATAACCTTGGCAACAGAAGTTCTACATGATTTCACATTCTCTTACAGCAATTGTTTTTGATCATAGTTGACCAGTATAAAGCAAAACCAAAAATAAACATCTGTACAAGGAATTAAATGTTACCAACATAAATAGTTGTGTCCTTTTTTTCACTGGTTAGTCCTGAAGAGCAACAACATACTCCTTGCCCCCTGGTCAAGATGATACCAAATTACAATCTCAAACCAGATCTCGTTTAAAAGAAATTATTAATACAAATGTAAAGTTACTCTCACCTTATATAATTGAGAGTTGTCATTATGCCTCTTGATTCTGACCTCTGTACTTCTGAATACATGGATTAACAGAGATGCATTATAGTTTACAAGGTACTTGGCAAGCAATATTTTTGCAACACTCCTGACATGCTCTAATGCTAAAAACTTCTACTAAATTGAATTTAAACGGCAAAACTTTGATTTTTTACCAGAAGTGAAATTTAGATGGTTGAAGTGGTGCTAATAATAAATCAAAGATAAATTACTATTATAAATAAAATGTGATTTACTTGTCTCCACACCTCTTTGTGATTTATTTTTCCAACTAATGACTCATTAAAAAAATATGTAACTTGCAAAATTATAAAAACAAAGTAATCAAAAGCCCCAATAAGAAATTACCCTTTTTTTTTTGCAGCAAAAATAAAAGGTAAAAGCACTCAGAAGTATACATGAGTAGTGGTAATACTTTCAGGTTTGTCAACAGATTTCATTCATCTAATTACTTCCTAATTTATAAAAACTGTAGTGGTATGGTTAGTGTCTGTTTAGTTATTTGTAAACTATTATAAAGACAGTGTAAGAAGGCAGCTATGGTATAGGGGTTAGAGTCTGAGGGGTGATTCTGAAACAACTGTGTTGTTTTAGGTAAATTACAAAAAGTAAAAAGTCTCCATGTTTCCATTTCTTCATCTATAAACAGGGATGACAGGATTGGTAAAGAAATACATGAGATAGTATTTATAAACTGTACATCTTTTAAGAATACAAGAATTATTCTTGTGTTTCTAGTTACTACTTTTGAAGAATGACCAAAAAAGTTCCAGTTAAGAGCTTGAAGACAAAAAGTCAGTAAATAAAGAAAAAGTAATTTCCTATTTATTACTTTCACTGTATTTCCATTTTTAAAGCCTCTCCAACCTTCAAAATAAATCTCCTTCTCCTATTACCAAGTTTACATTAACATTTTTAACAAACTTCTGTGTTTATCTTGGAATGCATATTTTCTAAATATACTCCATACACTAATCTAAAAATGAGAAAGGAGGCTTTCTCATACACGATCAGGGAGACTGAAATTGGTGCAAATTTTTTTAATTAAATGGGATGATTAAACGGGACTGGAATATCCACCCACATTTATAATGCACATACACAAATTCACTCTTAGGAATTAACCTACAGATATACCTTCACAAGTACACAGAGAATACATATATAAAGATGTTAAAACTATGTTTATAGTAACAAAATGGTAAATAATATAAATTTCCATTATTTGGGGATTGGCTAAATAAAGTTTGGTGCATCCATATAATGAAACACTAAGTAGCCATTAAAAACAACTAGATAGGTCTCCATATACTAACATGAAAAGCTGTCTAGGAAATATTAAGTGAAAAACTGAAGTTGCAGAACAAAGATCATTTCTTTTGTGTTTTAAGCCTATGAATGGGAAGAAGTCTGGAAGGTTCTATAACAAACCATTTTAATCTATGGAGTAGAAATAGAGCATCACTGAGGTTGGACCAGATAATTCTTTGTTGTGTGGGCTGTCCTGTACATTGTAGGCTATTTATGTAGCAGTATCCTTGACCTCTACCCACTAGATGCTGGGTAGCACCCCTCATACATGTGGCAATCAAAAACTTCTCCAGACACTGCTCAATGTCCCCTGGGGGAAAAACTCACCCCTAGGTGAGAACCATTGAACTAGAGAATAAAGGAGTGAAGTTGGGGAGAGGAAATTTTACTTGTCACCTTATACCTCATTTTTTTTTTCTTTTACCATTTTTACCAACACAACATACTACATTTGCAATTCAAAGAAAAATTTCAGGGACTTCCCTGGTAGCACAGTCATTAAGAATCCACCTGCCAATGCAGGGGACACGGGTTCCAGCCCTGGTCTGGGAAGATCCCACATGCCACAGAGCAGCTTAGCCCGTGTGCCACAACTACTGAGCCTGCACTCTAGATCCCATGAGCCACAACTACTGAGCCCGCGTGGCACAACTACTGAGCCCGCATGGCACAACTACTGAAGCCTGCACGCCTAGAGCCTGTGCTGTGCAACAAGAGAAGCCACTGCAATGAGAAGCCTGCTGACCGCAGTGAAGAATAGCCCCTAATCTCTGCCACTAAAGTCCATGCGCAGCAACGAAGACCCAACACAGCCATAAATAAATAAATAAATAAATGTTCCTTAAAATTAAAAAAAAGAAAAATTTCACAACAAAAGAAGATTCCTCCACACTGCCCCACTGCTCTCCGAACTACTGGATTGGACATAAAGTTCGTTCAGGTTTTCTGAACAAACTTTTTGGCTAACCCAACACTTTGAAGAACCTCAAAAAAAAAATAGGTTCCTCCAAATTTCTAACTAAAAAATTAAATAGTATTTGTAAGATATGAATCTTTGTTTAAAAAAAAACATATATAAGAAACAATATAATTGTTAAGACAAACAAAAAAGACTTGTCTATCTTTAATGAAAAAGGTAGAAAGATATATGGATTCTGCCACTTGGTTCCATGACTGCATCTTCCCAAGATGCCCAAACTCTCACATCATTTTCTACTCCTTTGCCCAGACTGCAGCACTATCACCAGGATGGTTTAGACCAGCTCCCTCCTCTTCCTTCTTGTTTTGTATATTCAGACAAATATAAACAAACAAACCAAAAATGGTACCAGAAATATGGAAATTCCTAATTCTGCCCCAGAAGCCCTACTTACCACTTATTTAAAAATTGAACAAACAGAATGAATTTGGCACTTGGAAAAGTATATTATCTGCTAATAAACTCTACTAGACTAAGAAAGAACAAATGTACTTCGTGGAGAAGATCCAGAATCAGTAAAAGTTTCTTCTAATGAAGTTGGCTATTCATTTACTTATCCATTTATCTATCCATCCGCCTAAAAATTTGATACAGCTTACATTGGGGGATATGGGGATGATTATCTGATCAAGAATTAGAGTACATAAATATAAAAACTACACAAAATCTAAAGAGTGAAAACCCGTGGATTAATCTGTATGAACACACAGCCCAACATAAAGCAAATTAAGAAAACTAGTAATGAATTAGTAATGAATTAGTAATTAGTAATGAATTAGTAATGAATTAGTAATGAAACTCATAATGAATAAATGTCCAAAATTCGGAAATTTCATCAAGTTTACTATCTTTGAAAAACAGATGCCACTTTTGTAATGTGCAGCTAAGAAGAGGGAAGCAGTTTCTTCGTTAACTTCAGACATGATTTTAAATAAAATCATATCTTTATACCTAACTTTTACACAACTTTTTAGTGACAGTAACTAACTGCACTGAGTGGTAGTATCTAACTTCTCAAGAACATGTACTTTAAAGGTGAAACTGTTATGTAGAAAGGGCCTTATAGGCAATAAATGTCATAATCACTGTTCTTATCCATTATTGTTTGGGTCGGAGGGTATCTGCACATTTGCATAATTTAAGTGGATCTGAGAACAGTAAGTTTTGTATAGATGATTGGTGTTATAAGTAGAACAATCCTATCTTTTCTTAAATTTATTTATTTTTGGCTGTGTTGGGGCTTCATTGCTGTGTGCGGGCTTTCTCTAGTTGTGAGTGGGAGCTACTCTTTGTTGTGGTGCGCAGGCTGATTCTCATTACGGCGGCCTCTCTTGTTGCGGAGCTAGGTGTGTGGGCTTCAGTAGTTGTGGCACGTGGGCTCAGCAGTTGTGGCGTGCAGGCTCGGTAGTTGTGGTGCACAGGCTTAGTTGCTCCACGGCATGTGGGATCTTCCCAGACCAGGGCTCGAACCCGTGTCCCCTGCACTGGCAGGCGGATTCTTAACCACTGTGCCACCAAGGAAGCCCCTAACACTCCTATCTTAATCTTAGAATAAACTATTTCAGCTGGAAGTATTGTACTGGCCAAAAAGCTCATTTGGGATTTCCTGTAAGATCTTTTGGAAAAACCCAAACAAATTTTTTGGCCAACCAAATATTTCATGCATTTGACGTTGCAACTCTGCAGCAAAATATTTAAAGAAACTTACTTTTTTTTAATGGTATAATGTGGCCAAAATCTCCTTACGCACGCAAAACTGCGTATGTTTCAATGAAAGCCACATCAGATTTGAGCTCATGGTCTTGCTTAGAATGTCTGAAATATCCCTCTGGATAATAATGCTCTTCTAGGAGAGGCAGAGAGGAAAGAAGGGGCCAAGAGGCATGGCTCTTGGACTACACCAGAGCTATGCTTGATTTAGTTTAGTTTTACGTGTTTGCACATAAGCTTTCTTTCAAAGAAGCACTGTTTGAAAACTACTGATTTATGTTACATTGCAGTAAAACTCCTTTAACTCCTCTCTTTACAACTGAATTTCATGAGTATGTAAAAAGGAAAACTTTAATACAGAATCAACACAGGTGATGATATAAAGCAAATCAATAAATCAGAACGTTACTGGAAAACATACCTGATTCTGGTCAGAACAGCTTGTAGAAAGCTCAACACTGTCCTAAGTTCAGATTCTTGACAAGCTCGTAGAAGCATACTAAAGCCATCATTAAGCAGTTTTTCATGGGAAGGATGCAAGCAATGGCTAGTCTCAAACACTTCTTGAACACCATCAATATATATGGAAAGAAGTGACCAGAGAGTCTGTCTTTGTCCCATTTCATCATTCTTAGATACCAAGAACTCCTTTGCTTTCTCCCGGAAAGCACCTGAAAATATCTCAGCCAAAACACTGATGTCCAGGTTTTTCTGGGTATACATCAAGAGGAAGGCCATCTGACCCTTCCAAATGAGGGGAGATGTTATAAAGGCAGGCTTGAGGAAATTTAGGAGGCCTAAAACATGACTTGCTACATCTTCCACCTCTGCCACACATGCTAACAGTAGAAAAAGGCTGAAAAAGTTTTGCAGACCAACTTCAGTTAGTTCTTCCATTCTTTTTTGATGGAATTTAGAATATATCCTGTAAAACAAAAAGCTGAATTAATAAAATTGTTTCATTCACAAAAATGCATCTTTCAAAATAACATTTCACTCAATACTCATGACAGTCTCATTACTTTAAATTGTTATCTATTTCTACATTATGGTGCTATTGTGTCACTTTTCCTGCTTAGAAAACAACCTCACAGAACACCACTGCCCCTCCTTACCTTCAAATTTCTCAAGGATGCAGCAAGCATCTATAAGCGAATCAAAGGATTCAGTGGCTTTCCCCAAAGGACAGTAAAAATATTCTTTTCATACAGTACATGGCTTTTACTTTTATTTTAGTCCCCCCATTACCTTTCTTTTTAAATTCTTATTGACAAATAAAAAAGAGTACATAATCCTTTTAAGTACAACTTGTTGCACTTTATAGAAATCTTAACAGGGCAATTTTATGTAACAATTTTCCTTAAACCCTTTCTCCCTCTACCCTTCACAAAGGCTTGGCTCTTGCTGTACTTATATGTTAAGACATAATTTAAAGCTCCGGAAAAATTATTTTTACCTACTTACAAAGAAAAATTGTTAGTGTTCAAATATCCAAGACTAACCATTTAAAAAGCTGCTGTCAATACTATTTAATACAATTTAAAAGTTGATGTACTTTTCTTTCATCAATTAAGGGATGAGAATTGAAAACCATTTTGAATCTTACATATGGATTGTTAAATTTCTTTGTAACTTCTATAATTGGTTTATTCAAGATACAAATGATTAATGCTTATGAGAGGTTAAATGTTTATCTATAAACAATGACGCTGATAAGCTCTTGAAAGTAAAGATCTGCTTAATTATCTTTATATCCTCCATCTTGCCCATGATAGTGCTTGGTAGAGAGACTTGTTACTGAATTCCAATTTCTTTTGGCAATAAAGTTCTGAGTATTATGTCTTCCATAAAATGAATTAAGATTCAAAAACAAACTGGCACAGAACAAAATAAAAAACCTACTGTTTGAGCTACCTAATTACTTGGAGGTTTAACAAAGACACTACCATTAGAAATATATATATATTCTAAATAAAAAATCCAAACTGTATCACCATAACCTTGCAAGAATTATTCATTGTGTGAATCAAACAGGAATTTCATGTAGTGATTCTTGAGAAGTCTCTACCTAAATTAAAAAGTATTCTGCTGTGAGAGCTTCCACCACATAAGCTGAGCAAGTGGTAGAGGGCAGTCTACTGCACAGAGGGCTAGAAAAGGGGTTAATAGGCAAAAGAAGTAGAACAAGGTTAGACAATTAAGAATATGGAGGTTCCTTAAAAAACTACAAATAGAACTACCATATGACCCAGCAATTCCACTATTGGGCATATACCCTGAGAAAACCATAATTCAAAAAGAGTCATGTACCAAAATGTTCATTGCAACTCTATTTACAATAGCCCGGAGATGGAAACAACCTAAGTGTCCATCATCGGATGAATGGATAAAGAAGATGTGGCACATATATACAATGGAATATTACTCAGCCATAAAAAGAAACGAAATTGATCTATTTGTAATGAGGTGGATAGACCTAGAGTCTGTCATACAGAGTGAAGTAAGTCAGAAAGAGAGAGACAAATACCGTATGCTAACACAAATATATAGAATTTAAGAAAAAAAAATGTCAAGAAGAACCTCGGGGTAAGACAGGAATAAAGACACAGACCTACTAGAGAATGGACTTGAGGATATGGGGAGGGGGAAGGGTAAGCTGTGACAAAGCGTGAGAGAGGCATGGACATATATACACTACCAAACGTAAGGTAGATAGCTAGTGGGAAGCAGCTGCATAGCACAGGGAGATCAGCTCGGTGCTTTGTGACCGCCTGGAGGAGTGGGATAGGGAGGGTGGGAGGGAGGGAGATGCAAGAGGGAAGAGATATGGGAACATATGTATATGTATAACTGATTCACTTTGTTATGAAGCAGAAACTAACACACCATTGTAAAGTAATTATACTCCAATAAAGATGTTAAAAAAAATCACACCCATTTAACAAGCAAAACTTTCAAAAAAGAATAGACAAATGTGATCAAAAGTTTATTTTACCACACCAGAAATGAAAATGGCATACTCATCAAATGAGAACATCAGAGTTATTTGGTTCTATTATATTCTGGTTAGTTTTCATGCAAGAAAGCAGGGCTTGTGGGACTGGTGGGCTCCAAGAACACGAAGTTTTATAGACTGAATCTACCACCTGCCAATGTATGATTTGGAAATGTTTCTTATTTCTTTAATTTTTAATAAAATACATGCAAAGAATTACATAAAACATTACAATTAATTTTGACAAGAAAAATAACAGTTCTCTTATATCCCTGCATTTAATATATGGAATTTCAAACTTTAGGACTGATGAGATAAATAAGAAGCTAAAATCCTCCCCAAGTTATGTATACTAGGTTTGTTCCTTACTATAACAAATTGGCAAGATCAAAATGCTCCATAATTTGCTGTCCTACATTAACGAATACATTTAAAATGTAAACCATAAAGACAAACAAGCACAAGTTAACTTAAAAAATACAAACAGTAAAACTTCTCCAAAGATATAAGTGAACATTCATGACAAAGAAAGATATGGCACATACCTTCCTTTGACTTGTTTCCAAGGATGAGGGCCATTGTTCTTCATTGCTTTCTTAACAACTTTTGCCAAAATGCAAAGGAAAAAAGTGTAACTACTGCTGGATTTATACAGGTCATGATCTTGTTTATCACAACAGCAGGTCTTCACCATTTCTAGCATAGACAAGGGTGACTTAATGACATATGTAAGGCCTTTCAAAGGAAGCCAAGAAATACTGAAAGAACTATTCTAAAAGCAAAAGACAGAAAACAAGTATTAAGTCTCCGAATAAATAAAAATGGAAAGCTGTAAATCCCAATTAGCTCACTAGAAGTTTGACTCTTCTTAATCATAAAAATTACACAGCCATTACCACATATTCCCCTAAAATAAAAATTCCATTCAAGCACAGAACACCAAGGGGTATTCAAATTCCTGGATTATCCCCAAAATGCCTTTTTAACCGTTAGTTTTTTCAACTTTGGATAGCAACAAGATCCATACATTGCATTTGGTTGACATGCCTCTTAAATCTCTTTTATTCTATAAATTTCCCAATGTTTTTGTCACAACATTTATCAGGTAATTTATTGTGTGGTATTTCCTAGATTCTGGATTTAGCTGCTTGTATCTTCCTAGACTCATTAATATATTCTTTCATCCTCTATCTTTTCTGTAAAGTGGTAGCTGCACCTAGCAGACTGGTCAGATTCAGGTCAAGTTTTCTGGTAAGAATCTTTCATTGGTAGTACTGAGTACTTCCTATTTCAGTTAGCAAAGAGGCACATACGTTCTCACCGTCTTTCTTTTTGTGATGTTGAGACTGATCATGCTGTCAGCCTGATCTATCCATTTTAGTGATCCCTGCAGTTTGAGCAGCCATGGATGATCATCATCCAGGTGGCTTATTTCATCGGAGGTATGGAACAGAGATTTTTTTTTTTTTTTTTTTGCGGTACGCGGGCCTCTCACTGCCGTGGCCTCTCCTGTTGCGGAGCACAGGCTCCGGAAGCGCAGGCTCGGCGGCCATGGCTCACGGGCCCAGCCGCTCCGCGGCATGTGGGATCTTCCCGGACCGGGGCATGAACCCGTGTCCCCTGCATCGGCAGGCGGACTCTCAACCACTGCGCCACCAGGGAAGCCCTGGAACAGAGATTTTTTATCATTCTTTCTAAACTACCTCATCAGAAATCTGGTACTCTAAAATATAGTTTATATTTTCATTTATTTACAGTTTCCAGAATAACAACTTTTCTAAAAGTACCATAAACTCAAGGATTTAAACTTCCCTATGCCCAAATTTACCCAGTGTTGGGCAATGGGAGCTCCTTAAAGTTGGCTCCTGTGTCCTTCTGACATGACTCCAGCTTACTTTGATACCTTCCTTGCTTTCAGGTATGACAAGATACTCTAGACTCATCTTGTATACATTCTGCCTGAGAATCAGAATTGGTCATTTCTCCTACCAGCCTGACAATGTGCTTCAGAGAAAGGTATTTTTCCCATTTTTAATATGCTCAATATGTACAAACCCAAACTTGTAATTTACTTGTAAATCCTCCATATCTATTTTCCACCTTGACTGAGGGGTTCACTTTGTATTTACCCAGAGAACCAAATGTTCCAAATCTTCTCTTCTCTCCACACACAAGTAACTCAGTCTTTTAAATGTACCTTTAAAATTTTATATTCCAAGTTTGTCCTCTCCTTTTAAAATCCACTATCCCTATTTTAGTTCTCACTCACTGCATTATTTGCTTATACTACTACACTGGACTACTAACTCATCTGTACCCAATTCCTTTATACTACTTTCAGAAAAAACTTTCTCAAACACATACCTAATGTGTCACATCCTTGCTTCCCAATGTCTCCTGAATAAATCATAACTCAACAATTATCTTTAACCCTTCATAATCCAGCCCCAGACTAACCTCTCTACTTTCCTTATCTCCAGTATCTCTCCATAATCACCTGAGACCCATCATTCAGAACTATTTAACACAGTAGGAATAAATCATGTTTTTCATGTCTCTTTACATTTGTCCACACTATTCCTTTTGCTTGGATACTCATTTTCTTATGTACTTGGAAAATTCTACTCACTTCCCAGGTCAACTTAAAAAATTATGACTTCATAAAGTCTTCTACAAGTCCGTAAACTGGGTCAGATACTCCTTCCTTTAGCCTTCCACAGTATTATAACTTTTTTTCTACAATATTTGTGCTTCTGCCCACTAGCCTATAAGCTACTCAAATGCCAAGACTAGTTCTTATTCAAGATAGCACTAACTGTTCAATGTGTTGCAAGCAATCAATAGTTGTTAGAAAACACTTATAAAAGAAGATTTTTAAAAAATATCTTTCTGGCACAATTTGGGCTACTTTGCTTAATCTCACTCTTAAGAGAAAAGGGGCCCTGGTCTGATTCCGTCCTGCGCAACTGTTCCTTGGAACGGTAGTCTTTTATCTCCGTCCACTTTCTCCCCCACCGAAGTGCGTGCCACCAACCCATGGAAGATTCGATGGACATGGACATGAGGCCCCTGAGGCCCCAGAACTATCTTTTCGGTTGTGAACTAAAGGCCGACAAAGATTATCACTTTAAGGTGGATAATGATGAAAATGAGCACCAGTTATCTTTAAGAACGGTCAGTTTAGGGGCTGGCGCAAAGGATGAATTGCACATTGTCGAAGCAGAGGCGATGAATTATGAAGGCAGTCCAGTTAAAGTAACACTGGCAACTTTGAAAATGCCTGTGCAGCCAACGGTTTCCCTTGGGGGCTTTGAAATAACACCACCTGTGGTCTTACGATTGAAGTGTGGTTCAGGGCCTGTGCATATTAGTGGACAGCACTTAATAGCTGTGGAGGAAGATGCAGAGTCAGAAGATGAAGAGGAGGAGGATGTGACACTCCTAAGTATATTTGGAAAGCGTTCTGCCCCTGGAAGTGGTAGCAAGTTTCCACGGAAAAAAGTAAAACTTGCTGCTGATGAAGATGACGATGATGATGCCGATGATGATGATGATGAGGAAGCTGAAGAAAAAGCTCCAGTAAAGAAATCTGTACGAGGTACTCCAGGCAAAAATGCACAAAAATCAAACCAGAATGGAAAAGACTCAAGACCGTCAATACCAAGATCAAAAAGTCAAGAATCCTTCAAAAAAACAGGAAAAAACTCCTAAAACACCGAAAGGACCTAGCTCTGTAGAAGACATTAAAGCAAAAATGCAAGCAAGTATAGAAAAAGGTGGTTCCCTTCCCAAAGTGGAAGCCAAATTCATCAATTATGTGAAGAATTGTTTCCGGATGACTGATCAGGAGGCTATTCAAGATCTCTGGCAGTGGAGGAAGTCTCTTTAAGAAAATAGTTTAAACAGTTTGTTAAAATCTTCCGTCTTATTTCATTTCTGTAACAGTTGATATCTGGCTGTCCTTTTTATAATGCAGAGTGAGAACTTCCCCTACTGTGTCTGATAAATGTTGTCCAGGTTCCATTGCCAAGAATGTGTTGTCCAAAATGCCTGTTTAGTTTTTAAAGATGGAACTCCACCCTTTGCTTGGCTTTAAGTATGTATGGAATGTTATGATAGGACATAGTAGTAGTGGTGGTCAGACAAATGGAAATGGTGGGGAGACAAAAATATACATGTGAAATAAACTCAGTATTTTAATACAAAAAAAGAGAAAAGGGACCTTACATGCTCCATTCCCTTATGCCAATGCTCTTTAGACAATGTGAAACATAAAAGTGTTTTTGAGCTAATCTTCTTTGAAAAATTAGTTTTAAGAAAAATCCATAATTAAATATAATTAAGCCATGAAAATATTCCTCATATATCATGTACAAATTCTTCCAATTCCTGGAACAAATTCATACTCTATTTACTCACCAGGTTCTTACTGTAATATTCCCACAGAATGGTGACAACTGCAATGTTTGGCTCCCAGAAATCACAAAGGGTCAAACAACAGTGAAGATACATTCGTAACTGCTCTTCTAGTATACCATCCTAAAAAATAAACTGAAATTGTGAGGAGCTAAATGTGCTCTGGCAACACACATTATCAGTTGATATTGCACTGAATAACCTGCTCTTAAAAACAATATAAATATATATCACCAAGTCATACCCATTCTCATCTTCAGACCAGAAGGTCTAAATCAGCATAAGGTATACTTCTAAAACTTTGCTTTAGAGATCATTAGTATATTCAGATAACTGAAATTACATAACTCAATTTGACTTTTCACTCAGTTATTTAACAATTACAATAGGTATTTAATAACTGAATGGTGTAGAACCCAGAGACTGAAAAAGAAACCCAAACCAGAAAGAAGTAGCATAAATGATCGAATAATTAAGATGTACACAAATCCAGAGGACTTGCTCATACTTAAGTATCAATATGAGGTCAAATTCTTTATGGGAATATAAGCGTTGTTCTTCTAAAAACCAGAGGATTAGCAGAGTACATATATTTTAACCTTTTAGGAAGTGGCAACAGGAGAGAGTAGAAAAGAAGTGGCACTTTAATCTTCTATGATGAAACAACCATGCATGTTTGTTAAAAAGTGACACATCACTGAATTCCAATCATTCAGCAATCATTTATTCAAAGCTTACTATATACCAGACACTATTCTAAGGTAGTAGGCATAAAGCAATGAATAAGTCAGACATGGTACATGCACTAATAGAAGTTACACTTTGGTGGAGAATGGAAAAAGAGGACACTGAAACAAACAAGATAAATGTAAACAATTAACAACCACCATGAAAAACAGAAAAAGCAGAGTAATGTGGTAGGGTAGCTGGTAGAGGATGTGGGTCATTATTTTACCAGGAATTAAGAATGGAAAGACCTTTCTGAGGGCTGGCATTTGGGCTAAATGACTGAATGAAAAACAGCCAACCACATAAAGAACTGAAAGTAAAGCATTCATCACAGAGAAAACACATGGAAAGTTCCTGAATTAGCAGTAAGCTTGATATTATAGGATTAAGTCAGAGATAGTCAGGAATCATACCTCATTTGAGGCTTTATAGTTTATAGTCAGAATTATGGTTTTTATTTTAATTATGTTGGGAAGCCTCTACAAGATTGTAAGCACAGGGGTGACATGAAATGATTGTTTAAAAAATAGTACATTGGATCATGCATCGAGAATGAATACAGTAGTTAAGAGCAGTTAGAAGGTAAACAGTGACACTTCCAATGTAATAGAAAATCAGACAGAGGTCAAGTACAAAGGAGAAATGCTGGGAAATTTGAAGGTGCTTGAGATATAGTATGCTTTAAGTAAATAACTGTTGAATGACTGGGATTCAGTGTTGTGTCACTTTTCAACAAACATGTATGGTTATTCCATCACAGAAGATGAGATTAAAATGTCTACTTTTTTCTACTTCCTTCTCCTCCTGTCAAAATGTTAGGAGGTGACTCTGTGAAACTGTAAGACTAAGGTAAGTGGACAACTTTAGAGATATGTTTGGAAACAGAGACAATAGGATTTGTTGATGAGTTACACTAAGGTATGAAGGAAAGACCGCAATTAAGGAGAACTCTCATTTGGCTTAAGAAAACGGGTTGATGGAACCACTTCCTAAGGTGGCAAAGACTAGGGGAGGAACACATGAGACAGTGCACAGGGCAACCAAGTGGAAATATTAAGTAGACAACTGACATATGGGTCTATAGCTCAAGGGAAAAGTCAGAGCTATTGATATAAATTTGGATGTTACTTTCATATTGATGGCTTTTAGAGCTAAGAGACTAGATAAGATCAACCTAGGAAAGACGATAGAAAAAAGAAAAGGATCCAGAACTGAGAGCCCTTTGCTATTCCAAAATTTAGGTAGGAAGCAAAAGGAGGAGTCTATAAGCAAAACCCAATGGCCAATGAAGTAGGAAGGAAACCAGGCATCATGGAAACCAAGAGAAATATTTCAGAAAGGGAAGGGGGTCAACAGGGTTGAATGCTACTGAGAGGTTAAAATGAGAACAAAGAACTCTTAGATTTTACAATGTGGAAGTTATTGATGCCTTTGACAACAGTAGTTTCAGGTATGGCAGACACAGATGCTTAACTATGGCAGGTTGAGGAGATAATAGAAGGTGAGGAAGTAGTGATACTTAAGTGAAGATATATAAAGTCCTTGAACAGGTGAGAAGAGAAAGGATCCAGTACACAGGGAAAGGAATTAGCCTTTGAGGGAAACAGTGACACTTCCAATATAACAGAAAAGCAGATTGAGAGGTTGTGTACAAAGCAGGCACATTGGGAGATTAGAAGGTTTAAACATAAAGGAGTTCTCAACTGACTGGTTCTATTTTCTCAATGATTTATGAGGCAAGATGCTTAGCTAAGGTGACTGGGGCACAGCATGTGTTGAACTGTGTGTTAAAAAAGAAATTCTGAAATAAGTTGTTTTGGAGAGTAGAAAAGTAAACATTCTAGAGCCGAGTGCCACTTGAAAAGATTTATGATCAAGAATTTAAAGTCAGACCAGTCAGCAAGAATGAGTGTATGAGTTTTTCCACTGAGCTGAGGTGGGGGCGTGGCAGAGGGGTAAGAGAAGGGTATTAGGTTTTGCCAAGTTTAAAATAGGTAAGGGCTATGGAATTAAAGGTGTTTGTGATGGAGTGATTATAATAAGGGGTTGTATAATCTACATTGTTCAAGGAGGAAAGTTTGGACATGGATGAACACAGAAAAATGAAAAGATCAATGATGATGGACAGAATGAAAATGAAAAGTGAAAAAATGTAGAGCATAACTATGGGAGGCAGTGGGTAAGGTAAATAAAGGAAAATCTGATTAGAAGTAAGGATATGAAGAAACTTAGAGGACAGGTGGATTATACACAATGATGTTGGGGTCACTAATAAAAGTAGTATACAGGTATAGAAGAGAAGAGTGATCTTGCTGCCAAATATTTCAGTGAATGAGAGTGAACCAAACATGACCAGATTTTTTTGAGAAGGCTTTTAACTCTTTTAGTTATTAATCTGTTAGAATACACCAAAGCTTCAAGTCCTTTAGGAAATTTTCTAACTTCCACACTAAACAGTGACCTTTCTTTATGCTCCATAGCACACTATGCACACCTGTATCTTAGCACTTACCTTGCTAAATTTTATGTCTATCTGCCTTCAAGTGTCTATGAGCTCCCTGAGGGCTGGGATAATGTCCCCTGGGCCTAGCACAGTGCCTGCTTCACCAAAGAGACTCTATAAATGTTTTATGAACAAAACTGAGATCTGGGTTCTGGTGTCTCTTTTCATCAAGTACTTGTATGGTTCAGCAAAAGATATTTAGCTTCTCTAACAGATAGTTAAATTTAACCAAAGAAGACAAGGTTCTATCCATCATTAATATTCTTTGATTTTTATTATGAAAATATTAAATGAGATCTAGGCTTATTCCCATGGTACACTACTGATATGAATTAAAGCATACTTTAAAAAAATTTATTATGTTTCAAGGTTAAAAAGTGGGTTATATGAAAAAAGTGGGTTCATTTTGAAGAGTCTGTACTGTTTTATTCAGTATCTGAAACTCATTTTACATGTGAAATCCACAAAAAAGTATATAAACCATAAAAATATATGAAGTTTGGGAAAAACTAAAGATTAAATACCGACTATGTGTCAAGTATTATGTGATGTTTTACATATGTTCATTCATTCATGTATGTCTTATACCATCCCAGCTTTATTACATTCATTTTGCAGAAAAAAAGGATGAGGGTCAGAAGTTACAAACAGTTTACCCAAGTCCACTTGGGAGGAAGCTAAGATTTATGACTCCAAAGCGTGTCATACATACTATGCTATGCTACCTTCCAAAAACAGGAGGGAAAAGAAATGAACATTTAATGGACACCAGATTTGATCAAGATTGCTCTTAGTGACCAGACCAAGATTTGAATCAAAGTTTTTGAGACCAGAGCCCATGCTCTTTCCACTGTACCCAATCAAAAAGAAATTAAAAATGGCAACTTGGGGGAGTTTTCCTTTTTTTTTTTTTTTAAGAAAAGGAGATAAATTTCCCTTTATTCTCCTGCTAGTGGTTACAGATTAAAATGAAAAGAAATGGCTTAGAAAATACCATTTTCTCCACAGTTCTGGCAGGATAACTAATCAGTCAGTTGAGTGTGACTTAAAAAGCAAGTTTCTTTTTTTAATTACAGTTAGTATTTGTTATCAAATACATTTCCGTGTTCTGTATATTCAACCATTATTTTCTTTTGAACCGTGTTCCCCTAGTTTTTCTTAAAAATTCCCTTTAAAAATTGTGTGGGTGCACATCAGCTGAATTAAGGAAAGAAAAGATTTGCCCATCTTCAAGTCCAAAGAGCCAAAGAGTTAAGAATATACAATAGTCAGGAGTAGAGAAGGCAACAGACATCTTAGCTCAAATTCATAATGGAAAAACAAAGCTGAAATATAGTGAGGAGGAATGTCTGAGAACACCTGAGTATATTAATTTCTTCCTACCTTATATTTTCTCATCATACATTTATTGGAGAGGGAAAAAAAACACAAAAAACAAATTTTAAAAAGTGTGGAAAATTGAGATAGCTGTTTTCCATAAGTATCACCAAAACAGATCTACAAACCAATATGGATTACTAATCAAACACATAGCATCAAAGAATTTTTAAGATAGAAATAATGAAAAAAAATACAGTTTTATTAAGAATCCTACAAGGTCAAATGCTTTGAGGGAGCACAGAGTGAGTAAAACACAAATGAAGACTCAAATCCCAGCTCTGCCACTGCCTAGCTAGCTGTGTGGACCTGGACAAGCTCCCTCTACGCCCCAGTTTCCTAATGTATAAAATGGAACTTCACACAACTGTCATAAGCATGAAGTGGAAGAATGTACATTAAGTGCTATGTACAGTACTTGCACAGGGATAGCTATCATTTTGAATGAATTTTTTTAGCCCAAACATTGAGTCTTGACAATCAAATAATAAATGAAACACATTCACAGCATCTTACCTTAAACTGATATATTTCAATTTTGTGAATGTTAAGACCAAACTCTACCTAAACCAAGAGTTTTCATTAACAACATCTAAATTGATGCCCTCTGATTAAAGATTTTTAATAAACTAGAAAGCCTGTGGGGTTCTTTTCCACACAGGTTCAAACCTACCTGTGCTACTCAACTTCTACATTTATCACAAGACACTGTGGGCTCTCTGGGTGTCTCTTCTCAGCTGAGTGGGTATGTATGAACTATTTCATGTAGAAAGCTACCCTAGAATATTCCATAGTGCCTGCTCCTGATCTCTTAGTCCTTTTTTTTTTTTTTTTTTTCCCAGTACGCGGGCCTCTCACTGTTGCGGCCTCTCCCGTTGCGGATCACAGGCTCCAGATGTGCAGGCTCAGCGGCCATGGCTCATGGGCCCAGCCGCTCCACAGCATGTGGGATCTTCCCGGACAGGGGCACGAACCCGTGTCCCCTTGCATCGGCAGGCGGACTCTCAACCACTGCACCACCAGGGAAACCCTCTTAGTCCTTTTTAAAAGAATGCCTTCCTATCTTTATTTCAAAAGATTAAATGCAGGCATATTAAATTCGGGTATATTCCATATATCAAATTCTTTTATAGAACTAAAAATGAAAACATTTACTCTTTTAGCTTATTCTATACAAATGGCAATATAACAATTGTGGGTTCATTTTTTCTTTTTATGTATAACTGACTTGCCTATCAGAAACCACCAGGAGAATAAAATTTATTTGCAAGCTAAACAGTTAACTGTCAGTCTAACTGATAGGATTTTTTTAGGACTGGATAAAGAGAGTTAGACTTCAATATCTCGGGCAAGATCCTTCTGTCCAAGAAACACAAACATTTTGGATTAGTAATTAGACGATTATTGTTCCACATTATTCAGAGCTAATCACATTCTGAGTTGTGAATGTGCCTTGGACTCTCCAAATTCTTTGACAAATGAAAAAATATTTTTTTAAAATATTAGGCTTGCTTAGGATTTCTTCTTATACCCTTCTATGACCTTTGTTAGAAAACTCTTCTGTGATCTCATCAAATAATGAGGCTCTAAAAAGTAGGTAGCATAAAACTAAAAATCTCCCTTTTCATAAAAAAAATAATGCTATTATAAAGGTAGAACAAATGTTTACTGTTAGCATTCACAAATATTAAATAGGATTACCTCTAAAAAATGTTTTTTAAAGCAAATACTTAACTATTCAGTTTAAGTAAAATTAAACAATATATGCTCTCTTTACTAACAAAGCTCAATGTCTGTTTCTGGAAATCCTCTCTGGCTAGAAAAAGATTTAGAACATTATTTGCTTAATTAAAACTACAGTGGAGTGCCCACCAATTTTATGTGAAGACTACTCTATATGTGAAACATATATATTTTTTAAATATTGTAAATGGACTCTTTCTTTCATTGTTGGAGATCAAGTCACAGCACATGAGCATGGTCAGATTTTAATTTACCTCAATGGGGGAAAACAGATATAATCAAACTGATAGCTCTATCCAAACATATTATTTATTCTTTATGACCACCTACTGCACCCACAAAATTGGTTTCAGGAACTCCAGCAAGTAGTCCTATACTACTTATAAAATCTAATTTGATACAATCAAGGCATGACAAAATTGAGGTTACTAGAGAGAATGGACTACTTTTTTCTACATATTATAATGACCTCTTCTCTTACAGGAAAGATATTACTTTGACTTTATGCTAGACTTAAATTCACAGGGAAAGTTTCTTAGATTAGCTGTACTATCCTTGCTTCTCTGGTGACTGACTCGCCCCAGTTTTCTCAGGCCTTGTCTGGTTTTAGCACTGAAAGTCCCACATTTTGGGATACTCCAAGCCAGGTAAATCCAGATGGTCATCCTACCTACTTACAAGAATTAGTGATTTATCTTCAAAACAGCTTTAGGTGATACCATTAAAATACTGGATTAATAGCTGATGTAAATAATGGTGACCACTTTTTAGTGATTCTGTACATTCTAGAAGTAAAAAAATACATGTCTGAAACTTTTTGAGTTACTAAGTCAGTATGTTCTCAAAAAGAACATAGGAGAAAGCCAATGAAAATGATACAGAAAAAAGAAAATTAAAAAAATTTAGTGTTTGGGATAATAGCTCTTTTGTTCCTGATGCAACTTACGTATTCAGAGTTCTTTGGCATTCTAACCTAGAATTCTTAGTTCATAATTAGAAGATTCATACTATAACTAAACATACTTATATTTTCACCTAAAAAAATTAAGAGTTAATATAGATAACAGGGAAAAAAATTTAAGATATTAAAATGATTTTCAAAGATGGCTATAAAATAAATGTGTTTAGCAATCTTGTACTACCATATTTCTTTTTTATTCCTCTTCAAGTTTTTAACAATCTTCATTTCGTAACAGAAAAGGAGTCTATTTCCCAAATTAAAAAAATATTCTTTACTAAAATTTCCCCTTAAAATCTTACATAAATAACTTATGCTACAAAACTTTACAGAACTATAATACAATATGTTTAAAGATGTGATGAAGAGCACATTTAAAACTAAAAGGAGGTCAAATCTGACCTCTGGGCCATGAAACACTACATTAACCGTTCTGCAGAAAGAAAAATGATAAGGTGTGAAATAAGGACTCAGAAACTAGGACCTTATCAGTTAGAGTATGAGTCAAGCCTGTAAGACAAATTGCTCAGCAAGGCAAGTCACCTTCCTGCTGTGATGAGGATATAGCTGAATTTCCAATGCTACTGACTATCTCCCTCATCATGTCTCCTAGACTTGATATCATACAGTCAAGGAATGGCTTATAGTTCTGAAGCATCTGCTACTTATTTTGAATACATTTTTCAAAGTCACCAACCAGGTGACTATTATCTTTGTCCTTTAACTGGCAAGTCAGTGTTAAAATAAAAATCTTCAAAATAAAAACTATTGTACAAGGACCCTGCATTAACAAAGAATGATGATTCTATCTCAGACTTTTTATACGTAAACTAAGTTTGTTATTTAAATCATTTTAACAGTTTGCTTGGTTATTATAAGTAAAATCTGTAACATAAAAATTTAGCAAAGCCCACAAACTGTCTCACTTTAAATGTGTACCTGAACATTGATGGACTTTTTCAGCAGTTCTTCTACAAAGTTCCAGTTTGATTCCATTTGTCTCTAGAAAGGGAGAAAATAGTGCATTAAAATTACTGCTCTTAATTATTATTAAAATTATAAAGTAGCAAGTTAAGTGTGAAGTACATTTTCTACTATCATCAGATATCATTACAATTTCTTGACTGTCTAAAATTACTTTGGCAAAGAGTTAGTTGACAGACTTGGAAGAAAAAAATTTACAACTATTCCAATCCAATATAAACCTTATCAGGAGTGGTTTTATCAAACAGTCGTACTTCTATAAAATTATAAATGTTTTAACAAATAATAAATTTTTGCTGTCAGATACAATCTAACAGGGGAAAAAAACCCTTTAAGTATATTTTGGATTTTTTTACACCAGCGACTGTTCTTCTTTATTCTGTACTTTACTCAGCATAGATTTTTACCTTTGTTTTATGCATAACAGCTTCAAGATGGTCTACTCTAGTAAACAAGTAACTAAAAATTTTATAGAGAAAATTAAAAAAAAACTTTTACACACTGCTACCTCATTTAGCCAATGGTCACTTATCTGGCAAGCTCAACTATCCTGAAGACTCTCTATAATAAAGAAGAAAGCCAAAAAAGACTTTCACAAAGCCAACATATTTCACAAAGGCTAGGCACTGAGAACAATTCTACTTTTCCAAAGGGAAAGCCTGGAGGAACTTTTCACAGGATACCTAGTTCATTTGATACTCAGTTCTTAAAGGTTTGGATATGTGGATATCGGTCAAAAGGAGAAGCAAAGAAAGAACCTCCAAGAAGCAGCAAGTAACAACTAGTTTCTGACAAGATAAGAATAAAAGGTGCAGAAGTTACCATAAGACTTCAGAAAACTAAGACACAGGCCTTAAAGAATAAAGGCAAAGAGCCTCATCTACCCTTCTATCCGTGTTATAACAACTATGCTGTTCGTTGAACTCCAGTGACCAATACAAAGTTAAAGCATGTTCAATATTCTTGATTTTAAATGGCTGGATAATGTTCATGTAAGATGCTAACTACATAAAATCACTAAATAAATATTTCCTTAATAAAAGTGCCTAGTGACTGTGGTAGCCAGCCTCTAAGACAGCGCCCAGTATCCCCCTGTCTGCTAGTATTCATACCCTTATTTAATCCCCTCCCACACTCTACCAGACTTGGTCTGTTACCAACAGAATACCAATACTAGTAGGACTGATAGTATGTCACTTCCAAGATTAGAAGTCACTGAAGCGTCCATCTTAATGACAATCTCTCTCATTGACTCCTGGGAAAAGCTATGCTATGAACAGGATCGAAGAAGCCCACACGGTGAGTGACTGAAGCCTCCTGCCAAGGTGAGCGAGACTAGAAGTGATTCCTCCAGCCCCAGTCAGGTCTTCAGAGACTGAGAACCCAGGTGACAGCTTGACTATAACCTCATGAGATCCTGAGCCAGGAGCCCCTAGGCTCCTACTGGATGCCAGACCCTCAGGAACTGTGTGAGAAAATGTTTGTTTTAAGCTGCCAAATTTTGTTACACATCAATAGATAACTAGTACAATGATACAGTTATTTTTAGAAAGGAATTATTGGTTTTTTGAAATACATTTATGTAAATAAAGTGAATGCAAAATATTTATAAGGAAAAAATATGTAGTAAAGAATATGGCCTTGCCCAAAGAGGTCTGGACTTTATCCTTGGTTTCTGGGAGGTAATCTCCGGGTCCCTTCGAATGTTTTGCCTGATAGGAGTATCTTTGTTTGCCCCTGGGCCTAGGGTCATAACTATTGTCTAACAATGTAACTGAGGGTGGAGGGTGGCCACACCCACACAGTCTTAGAGTAGAGCTAATTATACCTGAAAATCAACAATGTAACTTAGGCTGGGGGCTTTGGGTCCTGTATTATTTGACCTGAAGACTGAGCTCAACCATCATGTGGATGCAATCCATTATGCCTATGTAATGGAGCTCCAATAAAAACTCTGACCACTGCAGTTCAGGCAAGCTTCCCCGGTTGGAAATACCCCCTGCATACTGTCACACAGATGCCAGGTGACAAAGGTGTCTCAACTCCATGGGGAGAGGACAACAGAAGCTCCACATTTGCTATTTTTCCTGGACTCTGCACTATGTACTCTTCCCTTTGCTAATTTTAATCTATATCCTTTCCCCATAATAAACCATAACTGTGAGTATAAAAGCTTTCAGAGAGTTCTGTGAGTCCACATAAATTACATGGCTCTGGGAATCCCCGAGCTTGTAATTAGCATCAGAAATGAGGTAGCCTTGAGGACTGTGCTCTAAAACTCTCTCAAAAAGGAGACCATTTTGTTCTAGCAATACTATGTGTACATTGTGTTGGGGTCTTTACATTATTACTTCCTAAAATAAATCGTACCCAACTCATAGATAACACAATTAAGTCTCAGAAATGTCATGTACACTGAAGTCAGAGCATGAATTCAAATCCAAGTAGGTTTGGCTCCAAAGCCAGTGTTCCTTCCATTATACCATGCTATCAATAAATGAGTTTCTTTTTCTAACAAATTTTCCCTCAGCTTCCAGCAATCCACTTTTATATCATTCTTTATTAAGATAACATCACCACTAGTCCTAAATAATCACAAGCATGACAGGGTTGATGTATTTAGTTTTATAATTTGATAGGGCTAATGAGTATATTTTGGTTATTCTAGCAATTTGAATCACACAAATCAGAGAGGAGTAGTATGATTCTCAGCCAGAGAATTTCAACTCTATTTAATAGTACTGTGGTTATAATCTAAAACAAAAATAAACCACAATTCAGAGGAAAGAATGGCAACTATATCATGCCCAAATCAAGTCTAAGTGGGAAAATATGTATAAAAGGGTAACATATTTTTCTTCCACAGGGAAACTTAACTTTGAGCAGCTACGGTATTTTTTTTTTTTTTTCTGTATACTAAGTTGTAGTATAGAAAGGAGGTAACAGTCATCAATTTGGGGCTATGTTTTATATTTCTTATCCCACTATTAAAATGAAGACACTCACTTAAGCTTCAGCACAAGTGGTATTTCCACCGGAAATATAAAATAGACACCCCACTCTCTACTTACAGCCGACTAGGTAACCTGGAGCAACTCTCATTTTAAGGTTGTATTTCACACCTTTTATCTAGTCACCATTTCAGATATTTCAAAGAAATGCATCAGCTGGCCTCACTGACTGCACTATGTTCTGGGCAGGGAAAGCACTGTTAAAATGATCCCTGCAATGTCCCAAAGTAATTTTTCTCTTTAAACTATATTTGCTTTTAAAATAGATGTCTGGGATTGTAAGAGGCTAACACACTCTCATCAGGAACAAACAAGGATGGCCACTCTCACTACTTTTATTCAACATAGTTTTGGAAGTCCTAGCCACAGCAATCAGAAAAGAAAAATAAATAAAGGGAGTCCAAATTGGAAAAGAAGAAGTAAAACTGGCACTGTTTGCAGATGACATGATACTATACATAAAAAATCCTAAAGACGTTACCACAAAACTACTAGAGCTCATCAATGAATTTGGTAAAGTTGCAAGATATTAATATACAGAGATCTGTTGCATTTGTACACACTAACAATGAAAAATCATAAAGAGAAATTAAGGGAACAACCCCACTTACCATTGTATCAAAAGAAATAAAATAATTAGGAATAAACCCACCTAAGGGGGCAAAAGACCTGTACTCCGAAAACTATAAGATGTTGATAGAAGAAACTGAAGATGACAGAAACAGATGGAAAGATATATGGTGTTTTTGGATTGGAAGAAATCAATAGTTAAAAGGACCATACTACCCAAAGCAATCTACAGATTCAGTGCAATCCTTATCAAATTACCAATAGCATTTTTCACAGAACTGGAACAGAAAGTTTTTTAATTTGTATGGAAACACAAAAGACCCTGAATAGCCAAAACAATCTTGAGATAGAAGAATGGAGCCAGAGGAATCATGCTCCCTGACTTTAGACTATATTACATAGCTACAGTAATCAGAACAGTATGGTACTGGCACAGAAACAGACACATAGTTCAGTGGAACAGGATAGACGGCCCAGAAATAAACCCACACACTTATGGTCAATTAATCTAAGACAAAGGAAGCCAGAATATACAATGAAGAAAAGATAGTCTCTTCAACAAGTGGTGCTGGGAAAACTGGACAGCTACATGTAAAAGAATGAAACTAGAACATTCTCTAACACCATATACAAAAATAAACTCAAAATGGATTAAAGACCTAAATGTAAGACCAGACACTACAAAACTCCTAGAGGAAAACATAGGAGGAACACTCTTTAACATAAATCACAGCAATATTTTTTTGGATCCGTCTCCTAGAGTAATGGAAACAAAAGCAAAAATAAACAAATGGAACCTAATTAAACTTAAAAGCTTTTGCACAGCAAAGGAAACCATAAACAAAATGAAGACAACCTACAGAATGGGAGAAAATATTTGCAAATGATGCTATAAAAAAGGGATTAATTTCCAAAATATACCAACAACTCAATATCAAAAAACCAAACAACCCAATCAAAAATTGGGCAGACGACCTATGTAGGCATTTCTTCAAAGAAGACATACAGATGGCCATCAGACACATGAAAAGATGTTCAACATCACTAATTATTAGAGAAATACAAACCAAAACTATAATGAGGTATCACCTCACACCAGTCAGAATTGCCATCATCAAAAAGTCTACAAATAATAAACACTGGAGAGGGTATGCAGAAAAGAGAACCCTCCTACACTCTTGGTGGGAATGTAAATTGGTGCAGCCACTATGGAGAACAGTATGGAGGATCCTTAAAAAACTAAAAATAGAACTACCATATGATCCAGCAATCCCACTCCAGATACATGCACCCCAATGTTCAGTGCAGCAGTACCTACAATAGCCAAGACATGGAAGCAACCTAAATGTCCATCAACAGATGAATGAATAAAGATGTGCTGTGTGTGTATGTGTATATGTATATATATGTATACACACACACAATGGAATTTTTACTCAGCCATAAAAAAAAGAATGAAATAATGCCATTTCCAGCAATATGGATGGACCTATAAGTCAGAGAAAGACAAATATTATATGATATCACTTATATGTGGAATCTTAAAAAAAAAATACAATGAACTTATTTACAAAACAGAAATAGACTTACAGACACAGAAAACGAACTTATGGTTACCAAAGGGGAAAGAGGGGGAGATTATAAATTGGGACTGTGGGATTAATGGATACACACTACTATACATAAAATAGATAAACAAGGACCTACTGTATAGCACAGGGAACTATATTCAATATCTTGTAATAAACTATAATGGAAAAGAATGTGAAAAAGAATATATATAACTGAATCACTTTGCTATACCCTTGAAACACTGTACATTTCAATTAAAAAAATAAATAGAAACAAAATAGATGACTGGGATTGTAAGAGTTTAACACACTCTTATCTAGGTTGGGAGAAAAGCATTAAACAGAAATATATAAAAATCTAAAGTCTCTAGTATGAGAAGTGAGATACCAAATTTTCCTTAAAGGCCTGTGTTAAGGAATTGGCAACTTCTGTGATTTAAATCCACATACAGCAAAAATCCAATTTACAAAAACTTAAAAAAAATTAACCATATCTCAAACCTATTTAAAATATAAAGATTTCACATTAACCTTCAGGGCAAAAGCAGTTCACATTTAAAAACTGAAACATCTCTATGATTATCACAAGACTAGCAGTATTTCTCTGCTGCAGAACATATGACTAACTATTTCTCCTCTCACACCAGATTACTCTTTAGTGGAATAAAGCATGCTTAATGCATAATCATTTTCTATATGGTAGCTGGCTATGCTAATACATCATAAGGAGAAAAAAAAATTCAGATAATTTTCAAAATTCTGACCTAAGTATATCTCAGAAACAAATTAAAATCCTATATAATCTCTCTGAAAGAATGAGTCAATACACCTTTATGTTCATAGATTAAAATGATTATATGATTTATAAACCAAATTGAGACACTTCTGAGAATAAAAGGGAACAAACTAACCAGATGGGATGAGGAGAAAATGGGCATAAACTGGGACTGTCCCTGGCAGACTGGTACACATGGTTATGCTACCAGAGACCTATTCATGAGAGGAAGTTCTCAGAAAGTTTCTCATATCAAATTTATCTAAGTGATAAAAATAGGGTGATATTTAACCACTGTGTACCTCAGTTTCTTTACCTGTAAAATGGATACAATATTAACTTCTTGCCTACTGCATAACACTTCATTGAGATAAAAACCAAATAGTCACTCTGAGATATTAAACACTTTGCAAATGCAATACGCTAAAGGTATCACCCCTAATGAAGACTATCATTAACTGGAGAACTTAAGTTTTTGTTTTTGTTTTTTTTTTGCAGTACGTGGGCCTCTCACTGTTGTGGCCTCTCCCGTTGTGGAGCACAGGCTCCGGACTCGCAGGCTCAGCGGCCATGGCTCACGAGTCTAGCCACTCCACGGCATGTGGGATCTCCCCAGACCGGGGCACGAACCCATGTCCCCTGCATCGGCAGGCGGACTCTTAACCACTGCGCCACCAGGGAAGCCCTCAAGTTTTTCTTTTAAAGACATTAAGAAGTCAAGAAACGTTTGAAACTCTCTGAAGACTCATGAATAAAGGCAAAGTCTATTTTACATATACACACACACATTATACATCTTTATTATTTTATCATATGAAAGGTTTTTTTTCCCAAATACCATGGCTCTCTTTCCTCTTAAAACCTTCTATATAATTTTAAAAATTAAGATTGAAAAAAAATATGTATCTTGGCAAAAGAAAATCATAAAGGAACTGCTGACAAATATTAAAAGACAAAGGTTAAGCTATTTTAAATACAGGGAATTCTTTCACTATCTTGATCCAGAGCTAATAAAAGCAATAATGTCCTACGGAGTTCCCTCTATGAAACTGAAGAGTGATTTCAGCAATGCAACATAGGGTGGTTGTACCAATACAATTCAAAACTACAATAGTAATACTAATGATATATATTAACGTGGCTAGATTACCTACCATACTGGGAGCATGTGGGGGTTGATATCAACCACTATTGAAATGTACCACTCACTCAAATAAGTGTTAATGGCAGATCCAGCAAGCATTAATAACACGAAAGCACATTCCTTGAAGCAAAAGGCAGTACAATCTATTTCATGTGTATCCTATCACGGGCACCTATTATTATGATGGCCACTCAGTAGGAACTCAGAAGTGCTTACCTAATTACCCTATTTATTTACACTGCAGAAATATGTATTTGGAAGAATTAAGGTTGGGTGGTAAGAAATAAAAATGCTTATGTAAAGACCTTTGAATTATAGATAAATTTTTTGAGTTCTTTCATTGTTGTTCTAGTATTTTAAGAACTAAAAGATGTGAAACATAACCATATTAACTCCATTATAATACTCAATGAAAGGAATACTAAAGTAATAATGGCATTTATCAGTTACCATATATCAGTATGGGAAGGACTCATGTGCATAAACAAAGGACATATGATCTTTCTGAGAAGTTCATTCTATTGATCTTATTGATCTCTCTCAGTGAATTGGTAGAATGCTTAAATACATCGATACTGAGCTGTGTGTGGACTTCTCAGAGCACTTTCTGACTTATCTAACTATATCTTGTGATCTCTTAAAGGACCGTTTATTACTAGGGAATCACTTAGAGGACCTCTAAGGCCCTTTCTCCGTTTCTAGGACACTATGTCAATACTAACTGACTCTCAGATTCCACGGATGATGTCTGGGCTCTGTCCAGTATTCCAGAAAGAGGAAAATCTGTGAAGTCCATCAAGGGACATGTTTCATAAAGCAAAGGTTCCCATATCTGATAAGAGTATGAGATCCAAAGGACTTTTTAAAAATAAGAATTTCCAAACTCCAGACCAGATTACAGTACTAAAACAGGATCTCTAGATTTAAGAAATCTGAATTTTTAGAAACTCACAGATAGGCCTGTTGATCAGCCAGGCTTGTTAACCACTGCCAGAAAAAAAAGACAAAGTTTGAAAATACAGACATGCTTATTTTATGGAACTGATGCGTTAATATAATACTATATTACTTCTGAACATGGAAGAAGTTATATACAAATAGGGTTTCAGATAAATACACCTACCAGCTGGTTTTATTTCATAGGGATTTTAAAATAACACTGAAAAAATGTTTCTAACTGGAAATTAATATACTAGTTAAAATCTCTGTCTTTTTACATGAGGTAACTTCATCGTTGTTTAACAGATTAAAATATCTTCACAAAAATCTTCTCTAATTCATTTCTAGAGATGTAGGCTTTCCCTTTGGCAATCTTAAAGATTTTAGAACTAGAAGAAATCTGAACAGAACAATCCAGTCCCATGATTTCTGGATGAGAGAACAGAGGCCCAGAAAGGTTTTAAGTAATTTATTAACAGTCACAAAACTACTTAGTAGCAGGCCAGGACTAGATCCCAAGTCTTTTCCCTAAACAAACAATAAAAACAAAGATTATCATTTTCAAGATGTTTACAGAAAGGTTTACAGCTTCTAGATTCAGAAGCTGAGTTGATTTCTGTAGGATTATAATCTGATTTTTATTGTTTCTCCTCACTTGCTAATTTGCCTACAAAAAGTACATATTGATTGATAATACAAGAAAGTTTGAAAAAATAAAATCTTACCATTTCATCCGGTATTCCATGGCGATCAAACTGATGAAATGATGCTACATGAGCAATCATCCACCAACTAAAACCCAATGGATCCCTGGGCTGGATTACAGGCACAGAAGGTCTTCTTCGGTCATTTGATTTTTCAAAGAGCGTTTTAAGTAGTTTATTCAACCAGTTCCAAAATGACTGTAGAAAAAGAGGTATTATGATTCAATTAAATTCAGACACTTATCCAATAACCTGTGATTTGGGTTTTTTTCCTTCATTTTTGTAAGGAAATATAGACACAAAAGAGAATACAAAACACATATATAAAACTTAGAGAATAATAAAAATACCCAGGTTAAAAATTAGAAAATGACTAGTTCCTACAGTTTCCACAATCATATCTTCTCCCATCCAGGAGTAACAATTATTCTGACCTCTATAATATATCATTCCCTAGTTTTTAAAGATTTGCCACATAGATATACACACCTCAATCACATATTGTTTGGCTTCACCTGTTTTTTTTTTTTTTTTTAATGTGTTTGTATTCTTACGTAGCTTGCTTCTATTCTTTGGTAACTTACTTCTTTTCCTCAATATTATATTTGTGAGATTTACCCATATTAGTGAGTATAGCCATAGTTCATCAGAGTATTCCAATATATGACTATAAGATAAACTATTTACCTAATTTACTACTGTTGAACATTTGATGGGTTTTAGTAAGATTTTTTTCTAGGTATTTGTCCATTTTATATAAACATTTGATATTATCAGATATTTTAATATTTGCAGAGTTTGAAGGCATGTTACCATTTTCATTTCTAGTACTGACTTGTAATCATCTCAAGAAAGATTAGCCAATTTTAGTAATTTTTTTGAAGAACCAACTTTTGGCTGTTTTGATCTTTCAATCTTTTGATCATCTTTGTTGTTTTCAATTTCATAAATTTGTGTTAGTCTTATTTACTACCTTTTATTTTCTTTGGGTTTACTATACAGGAATTTTTTCCCCTAACTTCTTACAATGAATTCTTAGCTCATTAATTTTCAACTTCTTTTCCTCTAACATTTGTATTTAAAGTTATGTATTTCCCACTAATTATATCTTTAGCTGCAGTCCCAAAGCTTTAATTAGTAGTATGTTAGTTATCATTTACTTCAAGATATTTTATAATTTCCATTATATCTTCTTTCACCTATGGGTTATTTAGAAATGCATTTCAGTATTTCTAGGCATATGTGTATTTCTTCTCTTTGTAGTTCTGTCAGTGTTTATTTTCTACATTTAACAGCATATTACTAGCCACATAAAATTTAAATATATTTTATCTTCCTGGTGAATTGGACCTTTAATCAGCATGAAATGACTTAATGCTTTCGTTGGTTTTAAGTCTAATTTTCTCCAATATTAGTTTAATACATTACCTTTCTTATATCTTTTTTCTATCAATTCCAAATCCTTTTGAATTTTGTTTTAGATTCTCTCTTACAGCTTACAGTCTGTTCTGACAGTATATGTTTTAAATGAGCAATTAGTACATTTGCAGTTAATGTAATGTAACTCATATATTTAGTTTTAAACGTACCATCTTTTTTTTTTTTTTTTTTTTTTTGCGGTACGTGGGCCTCTCACTGTTGTGGCCTCTTCCGTTGCGGACCACAGGCTCTGGATGCGCAGGCTCAGTGGCCATGGCTCACGGGCCCAGCCGCTCTGCGGCATGTGGGATCTTCCCAGACCAGAGCATGAACCCGTGTCCCCTGCATAGGCAGGCAGACTCTCAACCACTGCGCCACCAGGGAAGCCCGACAATCTTATTCTGTACTTCTATTTATACGTCTATTTTTTCCACCTATACCTCCTTCTTGCCTTCTTTTGGGATGACTACTTCACTATTTTCCCCTTTATTAGCTTGTAAGTTAAATAACCTACTCTCTCTTCTTTTAGTGGTACCTTAGAAACAACAGCATACATTCAAATATCTTGGTAAGTTAATATATATCTTTCAATTCTCTCAGACAAAACAAGGACCTTAAAATACTCTAACTCATTTATGCCCTACCCAATTTATAAGCCAGTATTACCATGTATTTTAATTTTTAATCCCATTAGATTATATTATTGATTTATACAGAACATTTACCACTTACTTTATTCCTTCTTCTGCCTAAAACTTATCCTTCAGGATTCCCTTCAATTTTGCTTCATTGAAAATTGTTTCACCCCAGTCTTGAAAGATTTTGCTGGATGAAGAATTTCTTATTGAAAATTACCTTGTTTTAATACAATGAAGATTTCCCACTGGCCTCCACTGCTGTTGAGAAATCAGCTTACAGTCTAATTATCATTCTTTTGAAAGTAGCATTTTTCTGTGTGAACGCTTTTAATCTCTTCTCTTTGTCTCCAACGTTCTGCAGTTTCACTATGATGTATCATGGTGTGTTTTTCTTTTTATTTGCCCTAGATGGAATTCATTGGGCTTTTTAATATGATAGCTTTCATTAACATTAGAAGATTTTAAGTCATTTTCTCTTCACATATTTTTTCTGTTCCACTTTCTACTTCCTCTCCCTTGGAAATATACATAGAAGTATATCAGATATTCTCTCTAGTCTCACATGCTGCATTTATCTACCATGTTTCTTCAGTTTTCTTTGATCTGTAACAGTTGTTCAGATTATCTTTCATGACTGACCCTGATGTTCTTGAGTAGGCCAGCTATTTAGGTTTGACTAGTATTTCTTCATGATTAGATTCACACGATGCATTTTTGGCAGGAATATCAAAAAAAATCTTTGTTCTTTCAATGCATCACATTGAAAGTACATAATTTCAACTTGTTTTATTATTGGTTAACTTTGATATCTTGGTAAAGGTGGTATCTGCTAGATATTCTGCACTGCAAAGTTACTGCTCCCTTTGTAACAGACAAATACTGTGCAGAGATACTTATCAAGCTATGTAAATATTGTGCTTTTCATCATATTTTTGACAGCCATTGAGGATTCTTGCCTGAAACAATTACTATGAGGGTTGTCAAGTGGTATTTTCAAATTCCATATTACTTCTACATTTACTAGGAAGAGCTTGCCTTCTCTCCATTTATTTATATCACTAAAGACTCACAAATCCTTACTGTACAGATTACAGTCCTTTGCTATCATTTATTTTTTTGCTCAAATTCCCAGATTTGGTGTGTGGGAGATCTTCATGTTGGCCCTTGTGTCCTTTTGACAAGTCCTCATCATTTTTTCAGCACCTCGTTAGTTTCTGGTACAAAAGGTTCCAGACTCTTTTTTTATTTTGCATGCTCCCACCTAGAATCAGTCATTTTACCATTCTCTTTTCACTGGAGAATGGTCATTTCAAAACCAAGACATAGCTGAAATTTTCTCATTGCTACTCAGATATCCACCTAGTAAATAAGGTAGAAAAGGTATATATGTCCACTCACACATATCACTCAAGAAATACTCATTAGTTTTCCTTTTCTTCCCTGAACTTTAAGTCTAAATGACATCTACTAGGTACTGAGTGTTGAGTTTTTAAGAACGCACTCATACAGATATAGCCAGTATTAGCTACATTTTAGAATATTTTCTGGGATAAAAATATGCCCTTAATCATATTAGTTTATTTTCATTCTTGGAGTTCCCACATAATTTGTGCTACGTGTGAATTCCCAAACATTCCTGATCCTCTCCTAGGTTTCTCTACTTGCTTCCTATCCTGTCCCCCTGGGAAGCAGCACCTTGTTGCCTCCACAAAGGTCAGCAGCAGCAGTCCAGACAACATTTGAAAATAACTTAATAACCCTGAACTGCTGCTCCCCTTTGGACAATTTCCTTAGAGCATTAGTCCTCTGAACACTGACTTGGTTCCAGAAAATGTCCCTTTCTCGGTGGGAAGACTCGAAATCCCATTCAGTCTTCCCCTCCCTCATTCCAAAGAATAGGACGGAGGGTAGGCGGTAGAGAGAAGGAATTAAATACTTCTTTTTGGAAGAATGTAAGCTTGTGTGCGCACACGTATATGTATGCACACACATAATTTGTTCTTTTAAAAAAATAAACAGTGCATTACAGAAATCAGCACTGACACATCATAAATTTTTAAAATCATGTACAAGACAGAAAAAAAAAATCTCTGCTTTCAGCAGTCTGGAAAGCTCCTAAGAATAGGTTCTATATAGAGCTTAGCCCGCTGTCAGCATTCAGGGGAATGATCACATCTCCTGCAATATCATTAACTCCTGAGTGAATGAAAGAGAAAAGCTTCCCTGTTCCTCCTGAATCTTTCAATTGCTTTTTCAGTTTTTCTTTCTCTGCTTATCCACATCCATCTTGGTCCCCAAAGCCATTGCCTGTCTGATAGTACAAAGAGTAATTTTTAACTTGCTTCTTTGTTGTTTTAGAAGGAATTTTTTGTTTTGATTCCTTTTTGTTTGGTTAATTTTTCTTGGTCTTGAGATTCTATTAAGGGAGTATGTCATAGTTAGAGCCCATATAACCTCCACAGAGCAAAAGATGGGACTAAATCGCTTTTCTTTTCTTCTTTTTATAAATTTATTTATTTATTTATTTTTGGCTGCGTTGGGTCTTCATTTCTGTGCATGTGGGCTTTCTCTAGCTGCAGCGAGTGGGGGCTACTCTTTGTTGCGGTGCGCAGGCTTCTCATTGTGGTGGCTTCCCTTGTTGTGGAGCACGGGCTCTAGGCACGTGGACCCAATAGTTATGGCTCACGGGCTCTAGAGCACAGGCTCAGTAGTTGCGGCACACGGACTTGGTTGCTCCACGGCATGTGGGATCTTCCCAGACCAGGGCTTGAACCCGTGTCCCCTGCATTGGCAGGCAGATTCTTAACCACTGCGCCACCAGGGAAGTCCCTACATCGCTTTTCTTTAAACTGAGGGCTTGTTCTATTGTGCCATACTGGTATTTCATTCAATGCTTGGGCTGGAAGTCCGAGATCAGGGTGCCAGCATGGTCACATCATGGCCCTCTTCCAGGTCACAGACGTCTGCTGTGTCTTCACAAGGAGGAAGGGTTTTTGAGTCTTTTTAAATGCTCTACTGTTGCCTTGTTCTATGTTTTTTTTAAGAAGTCTAGTGCAGGTCAACTCATTTAGCTTTTCTAAGTAATTTAGCCTTTTTGCCTAGAGGATATGAAGATTTCCTTCAGGACTGGAAGATATTTCCTATATGTCTGAAGTCAAATAGTTTTACAATATGTCTCAGGATGGATTATTTGGAATTAATCTTTCCACTTATCAAGCAGGCCGTTTCAATATGTAGATGTGGGTCTTTTACTTCTGGAATATTTTCTTGGATAATAATTTTGAGTGTTAGCTATATCCCATTGTTTTGTTTTTTTTTAGGGGACTCCATTTATACATATGGTTATTTCTGCTTTGCTTATCTCCCATTTCAACCATTTTCTCTCTAACCATTTATATTCCTTTCTTTATCTCATTTTTAATCTCTTGGTTATTTTCCTGCCTTTCTTCCATGCCCCTTATTAAATTTTCATTTGAGTCTATTCTCCTTGGGCACTTTGTAATTCAGTCAATTTTATAATGATGTTTTCTTCCATTTCTCTCCTGCCTTCAGTTTATTCTTTTCATTAATTCCTAGCTTTTGGTCTTTCTGTTTTAAAATCTGAATATCTTATTCAAGGTGTTTTTTTGTTTTTGTTTTTATAGCCCCAAATGCTTATCTCCTTAATTCAGTCTGGAGTATTGTCTTAGGATTTTCTTCTGCATTATAGTTGTTTCTGGGGAAGAGGGTATCCTCAGCTAAAGTATATCAAATCAATTCTGTTTCCTTGTAGTAACTTTATAAAGACTTGTTTAGTTTCCTTCTTTTCATTTTGCAGGTTTGGACTACTCCAAAAGATTCCTAGTTCAGTGAAGCCCTCTTTTGTCAATGTACCAAAGTCCCATTTCTTTACTAGATTTCTTTTTTTTTTGGTGGTGGTGGTGGTGTGAGAGTAGGTATGAATCCTTTGATTTTTAAATTTTTTTTTATTTTACAAGAGACATTGTTCTATGCTTTTACTTCCTATCCCCTTCACCACCTAATCACCAAGGGGGAACCACTCCCTTTTTGCCTTTTTATTCTCCAGAAGCTCTACCTTCAAAGACTGCCTCATGTTTTGCACACACTTTTATGTTCCTATTCTTCTGATCTACAAAAAACCTTTCCAGTATTTTTCACATTCTTGAAATGGTTTTAGACCAATTTTATGGCTGCTGCTAACTCTCTGTTCCTCTCTCCTCAGAGCAGTTTTTCTCAGACTGCCTGCCCTTGCTTAACAGAAAGGTGTGGTAGTGCTTTGGTAGCTTTTACTTTTAATTTACAGCTTTGAACATTCTTATCTTGCAGGTATGCTATCAACATGTTTTCTGTGCAGTTTTATTTGTTCTTGCTATTTTATATTTTGGGGGAGGTTACACGAGAAGATGTGGGTTTAAGCGTCCACCCATTGTCCAAGGCTACTTAGAAGTCACTGGCTTGAAATTTTTACTACAACCTAAGCAACATGAACTCAGGCTATAAAACTGTATGAGTGCTGGCTTACGATAAATACACTGAAGCTATTTTAAACTGCAAAGAAACACAGTTAAAGACAGGCAATTTTCCTTACAAATTTAGTTGAGTTTCTAGTTCATTCTTTTGGGGTCCCAGATTTATGAGTAGTTGGTGTATAGTAGGTTACCAACTTGAGTTGATTCTGAGCTTTGTCTTCTATTCTTGGACCTTATAATATATGAAAGCTAATTTTCCAAGTTTACATAATTCAGCAACTGCCTCTAAGCTTCAAGGTTCAGCTGACCTGAATTCCTACCTACATTTAGTATCTGGCCTCAATACTTCTTACTTTCAACAAGTTCACTGACACATCTAAAATGCTTATTATATGATATGCAGCATGATTAGATTAATTATTTTTTTAGCAGAAAGGTCAAACTGTCTTACTGTCAGGAATGGAAACTTCTAATTTAACTTTCAAAATAAAATAGCTTTCAAAATCTGTGAATAATATATTTTAGTTGTATTTTAAAAAATGAAATGACCTATGATTTCCATTATTTTAAGACAAATAATTCTGGTTACTACATAAAATGAAAAGCATAACAGTCATTTAGGTTAAACAATACATATTACTATGCAAATTTCTATAATATAGTATTTTAAATTATGTCTACTTTTCTGCTTAAAATCTAGAAAAAGACTCAGGGCAACAAGTATGAACATGCCTTAATTAATTCTATGTAGTTTACACTTTCAAGTCTAAAATTTATAAAATAAGAACAATTCTAAAAAATATAAAATTCTTAAAGATAAACTGCAGAAAATGGAAAATCTGTTTACCACATAAATGAAAGAAAATATCCTGGAAAATAATCAAAGGAAAATATTGCTGAGACTGTGTAATATTTAAGTCTCATTGTGGAAAGCTTAATGCTACTGACAAACCAAAATGTCACGGAAAAACAACTTTCTTACTCAATAAGTAAAAATGTGTTAAATTTATACATAGTAAATTTACTTTATTTTACTTATACCTAGTAAATTTACTACTAAAATAACTCAAAATAAATACAGTACTATAAACCTCCAAAAAGTTATTATTAAAATTATACAGATAATTTTCACTGTCCTAAAAGTGCCCTGTGTTCTGCCCACCCTCAGAAACCACTAATCTTTTTACTGTTTTCATAGCTTTAGCTTTCACAGAATGTCATATAGTTGGAATCATACAGTGTGTAGCCTTTTAGATTGGTTTCTTTCACTTGGTTATATGCATTTAAGGTTCCTCCATGTCTTTTTATGGCTTGATAGCTCATTCTTTTTAGTGATGAATAATATTTCATTGTCTGGATATACCACAGTTTATCCATTTACCTACTGAAGGATATCTTGGTTGCTTCCAAGTTTTGGCAATTATGAATAAAGCTGCTATAAACATGCATGTGCAGGTTTTTGTGTTGACATGAGTTTTCACTGGGTAAATACCAAGAAGCACAATTGCTGGATCCATATGCTAAAACTATGTTTAGTTTTGTAAGAAACAAGCAAAATGTCTTCCAAAGTGGCTGTACCATTCTGCATTCCCACCAGCAATGAATGAGAGTTCCTGTTGCTCCACATTCTCATCAGCATTTAGAGTTGTCAGTGTTCCCAATTTTGGTCATTCTAATAGGAGTGGTAACTCATTGTTCTATCCATTTACATTTCCCTGAATTTGTAGTGTCTTTAAAGAAATTTTTAAAATATTAGAATTGAGCTTTCGACTTGAAGAGCTACAGAGAAGTTTTTTTAATTTATGGATAAATTCTTGAAAATGTATATAGGAAGAAATTATTTTAAACTCCTAACTGGATAAGAACATATAAACCATTTTAAGTATCATTTCACAGTGAATTATTTGTATTTACTTCTGCATATGAATATTTCTCTTTTTCTACTAATCCAGAACACTTGAAATAAAATAAAAGCCCCATTCTGAAGACTTGATTCAAAATGAGGTGAAGTAAAATTTCCCACCTTCCCCTTTGTGTTTATCTTTCTCTCTCCTTGAAATAAGATACTGTAAAATGGATTAATAAAAACCTGTGCTTTATTTCTCCACAAATCTAAATCTACCTCATTTCCTAACTAAAATATTTCCTGATTACTAGAAGGTTTTTAAGTATGGTCTAAAAGATTCTTGACAGAAAAAAAAAAAAGAACTTGAGAAAATAAAAGAGTCAAATCTTGTACTTCCCCTAGATGTTTCATATTACCAATTTAGGGTTAAAAAAATAGTAGGTATTTAGTATTCAGTTAATGCTCTGTTTGGTGGTGGTTGTTGTCTTATTATAAAGAAAGACTTCGTAAGATTTTTCTTTGACAAAACCACTGCATAAATTCAATGTAAGAGCTAGTACCAATAACTAACACCAATTTTATAACTTACTTCTGAGAGAGACCATTTACTCCTGTGGTTGAGGAGATGAATGAGTAGAACCCATAATTCTTTAATGCATGGACAGGGGCAATGGTGACTCATTAATGCTTCAGAAGGCCTAACCTGCAGGAAAGACCCAAAAAGAGTAACTTATAAGACAGCAGAACTTTACATGCCACATATCTCCCCAAATGTTTTAAAAGAATGATTTAGACTTAAAATTTATGCTCAATTACATAAAATTGTTTATAAAAAAACATACCATTTCATTAACTTTTAAAATAAATTTCCATTTAAAAAACAAAAGTACACAATGAATTTTATTTTCAACTTAAAAAAAACCTCTGCTTTAATCATCTAGCCCAATGGTCAGCAAAGTTGTTCTGTAAAGGGCTAGATAGTAAATAATTGAGGCTTTAATAGTGAAATAGTCTTTGTAACAACTATTCAACTCTGCCATTGTTCTACAACATCAGTCACAGATAATGGATAAAAAGGATGGGACTGTGTTCCAGTAAAATTTTATGTATAAAAACAGGTGGTGTGCTAGATTTGGCTGCAGGGCCATGGTTTCTAAACCTTGATCTAATCTATCAGCCAAATAAAAAGACTTCTAAGAAAATGATTAGAAAATAAATTTTGATTCTCTGTAATGCAGACTAAATTTTTTTGTAAGAACAAGTACAATTATTAGGAATTTATAAAGGTTAGGCAACTTTACCATTTTTGTAACAAATATACCCTCAATGGCCCCAAATAATACAGAGAATATGCACTGTAAGTATAGCCAGACTTCTGAAATTCATAATGTATTCATTATTTCACATACTACAGACACTTTTCTAACATAATACACAGTAAAAAAAACAACACTAAAGACATTACTATATCATATCTGGTCAATCTACTAATTATATTAGTTGTAAATACATAGACTAGATTTAAACAATATTAATAATAAATACATAAAACACAATCTAAATTTTAAAAAATTATAAATCCCAATTTCCCATAGGTAACATTTATGCTTGTAACCTGAAATAAGTGATTATTGTCAACAAATTTCCATTGCTTGAAAATAAATGAATATCATAGCACTTTCAAATCACTGTCTGCATTAAACACTATGATAAGCAATTTAGTAAAAACATGTAATTTCCCCCATGATTCTAGACCTTTTATGAAGACAACCAAACAAAACCTCTCTTTAAATATGTCAACTAACTTTAGCTAAGTACTCATTTATTTTATTATATAACAACAAAACAATAGATTATGAAAGGGCTGGTATCTATTTGAACAGAAATTAAATTTCCAATCATTATCATGAACATTCTGTTTTTATTTATTTTTGACAAATGGAAAAGGCTATTTTTTTTAAAACAGCTCTAAAACACTAATTCCAGCCTGTTTTAAATGTTTACCTCAAATTCTTTTCCCAACCACCTCCCAAATAAAAATAAATATAAAATTAGAAGAATTAACAAGTAAGCCATTTTAGATTCTTATGGGTCAAACCACATGCATTAAGTACTGACTATTGCCATTAAATACCAAAAGTGCAAATGAACTCTTAAAACATTACCTTATCATACCTGTTGAGGGACAGGCTAATTAAATCACAAAGAAGATTTTCACAATGCTCTTCAAATAGGCTGACATTGGTTAAATTGTCACCTGCCAGATTCATAAACTGATGACTATATATAACTTGTTCTAAAAACGGAATAAGATAAATTCTGTTTAAAACTACAGTAGATTTTAGTAATTCAGAAGGAGGAAAGTGACTGTACACCTTTAAATTAACATAACAAAACTGCAAAATAACAGTTAAAAGCAAATGTTTTGCAAATAAAACTTTGAAAACAATTCCTTTCTTATACAAGCAGTGATAGACATTAGCTTAAAAAAGTTTCAATCCTCCCAAGTACCATTTAATAGATTTTCTTAATTTGGCCATCTGAAGAGCAACAATGCAACATCACTTCAAAGAAAAAAATATAAGACAGGAAACACTAGAAAATCTTTACCCATATTTCTAACCAATAAAGCCTTTAAAACATTATTCCTTTAACAATACTGAAAAAATAACCATGTACAATTGATTTTTGGCATGAAATAGAGCAAACGAAGGTAACGGATACCAAAATTTGAAACTGTCAGAGTAAGTTCATCTGAGTATTGCTCTAAGAATATATTATTTGAAATACAGTCCACATGAGAGAGGAAATCATGTTTGTGTACACCTTTATATGTTAGCATGTATGTATATAAGTGCTTACACATATACACATACACATATATGTATTTTCATATTATTAATGCATTGAAAAGTAGGTATTGAGGTAAAGGATATGTTTATTACCTAAATAATTAATAATTTACAACTACAGGAGACCTTAAGATGGCGGAGGAGTAGGACATGGATATCACCTTCCTCCCCACAAATACATCAGAAATACAACTACACATGGAACAACTCCCACAGAACACCTACTGAACGCTGGCAGAAGACCTCAGACTTCCCAAAAGGCAAGAAACTCCCCATGTACCTGGGTAGGGCAAAAGAGAAAAGAATAAACAGAGACAAAAGAATAGGGACGGGACCTGCACCAGTGGAAGAGAGCTGTGAAGGAGGAAAGGTTTCCACACACTAGGAAGCCCCTTCGCGGGTGGAGACTGTGGGTGGCGGAGGGGGAAGCTTCGGAGCCGCGGAAGAAAGCGCAGCAACAGGGGTGCGGAGGGCAAAGTGGGGAGATTCCTGCCAAAAGGATCGGTGCCAACCAGCACTAACCAGCCCGAAAGGCTTGTATGGTCACCCACCAGGACGGGTGAGGGCTGGGAGCTGAGGCTCAGGCTTCAGAGGTCAGATCCCAGGGAGAGGACTGGGGTTGGCTGCGTGAACAAAGCCTGAAGGGGGCTAGTGCGCCACAGCTAGCCGGGAGGGAGTCCAGTAAAACTCTGGACCTGCCTAAGAGGCAAGAGACCATTGTTTCAGTGTGTGTGAGGAGAGGGGATTCAGAGCACGGCCTAAACGAGCTCCTGAGACGGGCATGTGCCACGGCTACCAGCGCAGACACCAGAGACAGCCATGAAATGCTAAAGACGCTGCTGTAGCCACCAAGAAACATCTGTGCAAGCACAGGTCACTATTCACACCTCCCCTCCCAGAAGCCTGTGCAGCCTGCCACTGCCAGGGTCCCGTGATCCAGGGACAACTCCCGCAGGAGAACACACCGTACGCCTCAGGCTGGTGCAATGTCATGCTGGCCTGTGCTGCCACAGGCTCCCCCGCATTCCTTAACCCTCCCTCCCCGCAGCCTGAGTGAGCCAGAGCCCCCTAGTCAGCTGCTCCTTTAACCCCGTAATGTCTGAGCAAAGAACAGACGCCCTCAGGCGACCTACACACAGAGGTGGGTCCAAATCCAAAGCTGAACCCCAGGAGCTGTGTGAACAAAAATGAGAAAGGGAAATTACTCTCAGCAGCCTCAGGGCAGCAGATTAATCTCCACAATCAACTTGATGTACCCTGCATCTGTGGAATAAGTGAATAGACAACAAATCATCCCAAAATTGAGGCGGTGCACTTTGGGAGCAACTGTAGACCTAGAGTTTGCTTTCTCGTCTAATTTGTTTCTGGTTTTATGTTTATCTTAGTTTAATCTTTAGAGTTTATTATCATTGGTAGATTTGTTTATTGATTTGATTGCTCTCTTCCTTTTTACTTTTTTTAATATATAGATACATATATTTTTCCTTCTTCTCTTTTTGAGAGTGTGTATGTGCATGCTTCTTTGTGTGATTCTGTCTGTATAGCTTTGCTTTTACCATTTGTCCTAGGGTTCTGTCTGTCCGTTTTTTTCTTTTTTCTTTTTGGTATAGTTTGTAGCTCTTATTATCACTGGTGGATTTGCTTTTTGGTTTGGTTGCTCCCTCCTTTCTTTCTTTCTTCATTTTAATACTTCTAATTTTTTAAATCATTTTTTAATTCTTTACTTTAATAACTTTCTTTTCTTTATTTCTTTCTATTTTTCTCCCTTTTCCTCTGAGCAGTGTGCCTGACAGAGTCTTTGTGCGCCAGACGGGTGTCAGGCCTGTGCCTCTGAGGTGGGAGAGCCGAGTTCAGGACACTGGTCCACCAGAGACCTCCCGGCTCCACATAATGTCAAACAGCGAAAGCTCTCCCAGAGATCTCCATGTCAAAGCTAAGACCCAGTTCCACTCAACGACCAGCAAGCTACAGTGCTGGATATCTTATGTCAAACAACTAGCAGGACAGGAACACAACCCTACCCATTAGCAGAGAGGCTGCCTAAAATCATAATAAGGTCACAGACACCCCAAAACACACCACCGGATGCAGATCTGCCCACCACAAAGATAAGATCCAGCTTCATCCACCAGAACACAGGCACTAGTCCCCTCCAACAGGAAGCCTACACAATCCACTGAACCAACCTTAGCCAGTGGGGGCAGACTCCAAAAACAACAGGAACTATGAACTGCAGACTGCGAAAAGGAGACCCCAAACACAGTAAGTTAAGCAAAATGAGAAGACAGAGAAATATGCAGCACATGAAGGAGCAAGGTAAAAACCCACTGTATCAAACAGATGAAGAGGAAATAGGCAGTCTACCTGAAAAAGAATTCAGAGTAATGACAGTCAAGATGATACAAAATCTTGGAAACAGAATGGAGAAAATACAAGAAACATTTAAGAAGGACCTAGAAGAACTAAAGAGCAAACAAACAATGATGAACAACACAATAAATGAAATTAAAAATTCTCTAGAAGGTATTAATAGCAGAATAACTGAGGCAGAAGAACAGATAAGTGACCTGGAAGATAAAATACTGGAAATAACTACTGTAGAGAAAAATAAAGAAAAAAGAATGAAAAGAAATGAGGACAGTCTCAGAGACCTCTGGGATAACATTAAATGCAGCAACATTTGAATTATAGGGGTCCCAGAAGAAGAGAAAAAGAAAGGGACTGAGAAAATATTTGAAGAGATTGTAGTTGAAAACTTCCCTAATATGGGAAAAGAAATAGTCAAGCAAGTCCAGGAAGCACAGAGTCCCACACAGGATAAATCCAAGGAGAAACATGCCAAGATACACATTAATCAAACTAATACAAAGAAAAAATATTAAAAGCACAAGGGAAAAGCAACCATTAACATACAAGAGAATCCCCATAAGGCTAACAGCTGATCTTTCAGCAGAAAACTCTGCAAGCCAGAAGGGAGTAGCAGGACATATTTAAAGTGATAAAAGGGAAAATCCTAAAACCAAGATTACTCTACCCAGCAAGGATCACATTCAGATTCGACAGAGAAATTAAAACCTTTACAGACAGGTAAAAGCTAAAAGAATTCAGCACCACCAAATCAGCTTTACAACAAATGCTAAACGAACTTCTCTAGGCAGGAAACACAAGAGAAGGAAAAGACCTACAACAAACCCAAAACAATTAAGAAAATGGTAAGAGGAACATACATGTGGATAACTACCTTAGATGTAAATGGATTGAATGCTCCAACCAAAAGACATAGACTGGCTGAATGGATACAAAAACAAGACCTGTATATATGCTGTCTACAAGAGACCCACTTCAGACCTAGGGACACATACAGACTGAAAGTGAGGGGATGGAAAAAGACATTCCATGCAAATGGAAATCAAGAGAACTGGAGTAGCAATTCTCATATCAGACAAAATAGACTTTAAAAAAAAGACTATTACAAGAGACAAAGAAAGACACTATATAATGATGAAGGGATCAATCCAAGAAGAAGATATAACAATTGTAAATATTTATGCACCCAACATAGGAGCACCTCAATACATAAGGCAAATGCTAACAGCCATAAAAAGGGAAATCGACAGGAACACAATAACAGTGGGGGACTTTAACACCCCACTTTAACCAATGGACAGATCATTCAAAATGAAAATAAATAAAGAAACACAAGCTTTAAATGATGCAATAAACAAGATGGACATAACTGATATTTATAGGACATTCCATCCAAAAACAACAGAATATACTTTCTTGTCAAGTGCTCAAGGAACATTCTCCAAGATAGATCATATCTTGGGTCACAAATCAAGTCTTGGTAAATTTAAGAAAACTGAAATCGTACCACGTATCTTTTCCGTCAACAACATTATGAGACTAGATATCAATTACAGAAAAAAAGCTGTAAAAAATAAAAACACATGAAGGCTAAACAATACACTACTAAATGACCAAGTGATCACTAAGAAATCAAAGAGGAAATCAAAAAATACTTAGAAACAAATGACAAAGAAACCACGATGACCCAAAACCTATGGGATACAGCAAAAGCAGTTCTAAGAGGGAAGTTTATAGCAATAAAATCCTACTTCAAGAAACAAGAAACATCTCAAGTAAACAACCTAACCTTACACCTACAGCAATTAGAAAGAGAAGAACAAAACAAACCCCACAGTTAGCAAAAGGAAAGAAATCATAAAGATCAGAATAGAAATAAATGAAAAATAAATGAAGGAAACAATAGCAAAGATCAATAAAACTAAAAGCTGGTACTTTGAGAAGATAAACAACATTGATAAACCATTAGGCAGACTCATCAAGAAAAAAAGGGAGAAGACTCAAGTCAACAGAATTAGAAATGAATAAGAAGTAACAACTGACACTGCTGAAATACAAAAGATCACGAGAGATTACTACAAGCAACTATATGCCAGTAAAATGGACAACCTGGAAGAAACTGACAAATTTTTAGAAAAGCACAACCTCCCAAGACTGAACCACGAAGAAATGGAAAATATAAAGAGACCAATCAGAAATTGAAACACAATCACAAGCATAGAAATTGAAACTGTGATTAAAAATCTTCCAACAACCAAAAGCCCAGGACCAGATGGCTTCACAGGCGAATTCTATCAAACATTTAGAGAAGAGCTAACACCTATCCTTCTCAAACTCTTCCAAAATATAGCAGAGAGAGGAACACTCCCAAACTCATTCTATGAGGCCACCATCACCCTGATACCAAAACCAGACAAAGATGTCACAAAACAAGAAAAATACAGGCCAATATCACTGATGAACATAGATGCAAAAATCCTCAACAAAATACTAGCAAACAGAATCCAACAGCACATTAAAAGGATCATACACCATAATCAAGTGGGGTTTATTCCAGGAATGCAAGGATTCTTCAATATACGCAAGTCAATCAACGTGATACACCATGTTAACAAATTGAAGGAGAAAAACCATATGATCATCTCAATAGATGCAGAAAACGCTTTCAACAAAATTCAACATCAATTTATGATAAAAACCCTCCAGAAAGGAGGCATAGAGGGAACTTACCTCAACATAATAAAGGCCTTATATGACAAACCCACAGCCAACATTGTTCTCAATGGTGAAAAACTGAAACCATTTCCTCTAAGATCAGGAACAAGACAAGGTTGTCCACTCTCACCACTATTATTCAACATAGTTTTGGAACTTTTAGCCACAGCAATCAGAGAAGAAAAAGAAAGAAATAAAAGGAATCCAAATCAGAAAAGAAGAAGTAAAGCTGTCACTGTTTGCAGATGACATGATACTATACATAGAGAATCCTAAAGATGCTACCAGAAAACTACTAGAGCTAATCAATGAATTTGGTAAAGTAGCAGGATACAAAATTAATGCACAGAAATCTCTGGCATTCCTATACACTAATGATGAAAAATCTGAAAGAGAAATTAAGGAAACACTCCTATTTAACACTGCAACAAAAAGAATAAAATACCTAGTAATAAACCTACCTAAGGAGACAAAAGATCTGTATGCAGAAAATTATAAAACACTGATGAGAGAAGTTAAAGATGATGCAAACAGATGGAGAGATATACCATGTTCTTGGATTGGAAGAATCAACATGGTGAAAATGACTATACTACCCAAAGCAATTGACAGATTCAATGCAATCCCTATCAAACTACCAATGGCATTTTTCACAGAACTAGAACAAAAAATTTCACAATTTGTATGGAAACACAAAAAAAGACCCCGAATAGCCAAAGCCATCTTGAGAAAGAAAAATGGAGCTGGAGGAATCAGGCTCCCAGACTTTAGACTATACTAGAAAGCTACAGTAATCAAGACAGTGAGGTACTGGCACAAAAACAGAAATACAGATCAATGGAACAGGATACAAAGCCCAGAGATAAACCCACATACATATGTTCACCTTATTTTTGATAAAGGAGGCAAGAATATACAATGGAGAAAAGACAGCCTCTTCAATAACTGGTGCTGGGAAAAATGGACAGCTACCTAACACCATACACAAAAATAGAACACTCCCTAACACCATTCACAAAAATAAACTCAAAATGGAATAAAGGCCTAAATGTAAGGCCAGACACCATAATAACACTCTTCGAGGAAAACATAGGCAGAACACTCTATGACATAAATCACAGCAAGATCCTTTTTTACTCACCTCCTAGAGAAATGGATATAAAACAAATATAAACAAATGGGACCTAATGAAACTTAAAAGCTTTTGCACAGCAAAGGAAACCATAAGCAAGACAAAAAGACAACCCTCAGAATGGGAGAAAATATTTGCAAACAAAGCAACTGACGAAGGGTTAATCTCCAAAATATACAAGCAGCTCATGTAGCTCAATATCAAAAAAACAAACAACCCAATCCAAAAATGGGCAGAAGACCTAAATAGGCATTTCTCCAAAGAAGATATACAGATTGCCAACAAACACGTGAAAGGATGCTTGACATCATTAATCATTAGAGAAATGCAAATCAAAACTACAATGAGGTATCACCTCACACCAGTCAGAATGGCCATCATCAAAAAAATCTAGAAACAATAAATGCTGGAGAGGGTGTGGAGAAAAGGGAACCCTCTTACACTGTTGGTGGGAATGTAAATTGGTACAGCCACTGTGGAAAACAGTATGGAGGTTCCTTCAAAAACTAAAAATAGAACTACCGTACAACCCAGCAATCCCACTACTGGGCATATACCCTGAGAAAACCATAATTCAAAACGAATCATGTACTACAGTGTTCATTGCAGGACTATTTACAATAGCCAGGACATGGAAGCCACCTAAGTGTCCATCAACAGATGAAAGGATAAACAAGATGTGGCACTTATATACAATGGAGTATTACTCAGCCATAAAAAGAAAGGAAACTGAGTTATTTGTAGAAAGGTGAATGGATACAGAGTGAAGTAAGTCAGAAAGAGAAAAACAAATACCGTATGTTAACACATATATGTTATCTAAAAAAGAAAAAAAAAGGTTCTGAAGAACCTAGAGGCAGGACAGGAATAAAGACGCATTCGTAGAGAACAGACTTGAGGACATGGGGAGGGGGAAGGGTAAGCTGGGACGAAATGAGAGAGTGGCATGGACATATATACACTATCAAATATAAAATAGATAGCTAGTGGGAAGCAGCCGCACAGCACAGGGAGATCAGCTCTGTGCTTTGTGACCACCTAGAGGGGTGGGATAGGGAGGATGGGAGGGAGACCCAAGAGGGAGGAGATATGGGGATATATGTATATGTATAGCTGATTCAGTTTGTTATAAAGCAGAAACTAACACACCACTGTAAAGCAATTATACTCCAATTAACATGTTAAAAAAAAAAAAAAGAAATCCTTTTAATTTGTAACGAAGTTAAGTAGTAAGCCTCTCTGTAGTTAGTCCTGACACTTTAAGACAGTAAGTGCTACGTTATAATGTACACATCATTGTGTTAATCACAAAGACTGTTCTGAACATTAAAAATGCTCAAGTGCTTAAAAAAATAATAATAATAATTTACAACTATATAATATTTATAGAAAATTGCCAATTTGATAACGGAAACTAAAGGTGTCAAAGAGCAAGACCAAGAAATAAATAGGCAACATGTGAAATAAGATTACCATCCATAATATATACAAACCTCTACTAATTAATTAAAGAAAGGCGGGAAAGAATGAAACAAGAGATAAAACAAGTACTTTGCAAAATATAATGAACAGGTAATTAATAAAGCAAATATAAAAAGACAATAAAATTAAAGATGCTCCACTTCACTGGTAATCGGGAAATTGCAAAAACAGAGGCTCAGTATCATTTTTCACGCATTAGTTGGCAAAAAATACGATTAATAATATCCACTACTGGCAAGAGTATGAGGCAAAGGCATGTTCACAGTTAGTGTACATAAATTGTGGAAACTTAATATACAACACCAGAGAAGCATATAAAATACTATAAGTGCAATGTGCCACATCAATTCCAAAAACCTAATCTACTAAATAACTTGTACAAGTATTCAAAGATGTATATCTTATATCTACATAAGGATGTTCAATGAAATATTATTTGTATTACCAAAATAAACAGAATTAACTGAAATATCAAAAAATAGACTTGGCTAAATAAATTATGATAGGTCCATAAAACTGTATGAACTAACATGAACAGATCTCTAAAAAACTGTTAAATGAAACCCTACATAGGACAATATGAGGATACCATTTGTGGTTAGAAAGAAAAACAAAAACCCTACCTATGAGTTTCTATATATGTATACTAATAGTAAGTATGGATGGATGGATAAATGGACCAAGCTGTTGCCAGTAGTTATCTCTAGAAAAAAGAAGTAAGATCTTCACTTTTTAGTTTGGTTACTGTTTGATTAAAAAAATAATAATAATCAGAAAGCACTTATTGTATAATTTTAAAAAACAATTTAGATTAAAAACATTTACATTAAAAAGGGACATAAATCAGAAATCCATAAACTTACTCAATTTTTCACCAAGCATGTGAAGAATTTCCAGCACTAGCCAATGGATATCTAAGTGGAGATGTAACAAATGCCATGATGGTGGGAAAAGCTGTGAATGACAGTAAAAACTGTGACTGAAAATTCATAACACTTTATTAGGTATTTTATAGCATGTCACAACACTCCTCCATAATGCACAAGTTAACCTAACACTATTCAAAAGCTCAAGAGAAACCTCTGTCTTGTCCATTAGAGGATTTTTTCACTGGAGATCTTTAAAAGCAAGATATACTCTTAACTGATGTTGTTTAAGACAGACCCACCTTGGGGCTGCTGAACAGACTTGTATAGTAAAGGCCCCTACCAACCAACTGAGATTCTACTACAGCTGCAAGGCAGTAAATGAATTTCTTTGAACACTTATTTTCATGATTTTGTTTTAGACTTTAGCTAGGAAATATGTTTTTCAATGTAATGAATACCCAGGAACTTCCATAAGATATTTTAACAAGAACTTCTGGATTATCATTTAGACACTACTGTCATGCCCATAAAGAAACTAAAGTTAAAAGTGGTGAAGAAATTTACCCCTCAATTAATGCTTTAGAATTCAAACCTAATTCTATCTGATTCAAAAGCCAGTGCTCTTTACTGTGCTAGCAGATTATCAATAAACTTTCTCCAGTCAACATTTCGAATCACTAAAATAATACAATGATACATACTTTTTATTAAAACAACTATGATGAATGATGGAGAGGGGTCTTGCCTTATCAAACATGCAAACAAAATAAAACACAACACTAATAAAACAGTGCTGGCTCAGAAATAGATAGTAAATAGCAAAAATAGGGAAGAGAGAAATGGATACACATGATATGTCAAATCAGTGGGGAAAGCATAGGTCATTCAATAAGAGACAGGATTATTAACTTATTCATCTGTAAGAAACTAGATTTCCTACCTCACAGTACATTTTTTAAAAAGAGATAAATTAAAGAGATAAATATAAAAAAAGTATGCTTTTTACAATAGCATAGGAATGATACCAAAGAAAAAAACTGATAAATATAACTATATAAAAAAACTTAAATCATCTATCTACCTAGCAAGTCAGCTTAATTGCTGAAAAAAAAGATAAATGAAAATATTCGTAATACATCATACCAACAAATAGTATCTCTAATTTTAAAAAGACCCTAAAAAAGAATAAAAGACAGATGCTCAACTGTAAATACCAATTAAAGCATTAGCCTTCATATATGAGAATGGTAAAATATAAGAAATATATAGAGTCTTGAAAGATGCTTTTTATTTTATGATTTTTTCGTTTTGCTGATATTTCAGAAGAGAACAGTATTTCAGCATATGATTTTTTTGTTTATGTGTTGAAGACTCCATTCCCCTGCTTTAAAAATTCAGTCTTCTGATCTTCAAATAACCTATACTTTCAAGTCTGTCTAATTAAAAGCCTATGAAAGGCAAAACCTAGTTTGAGGACACTTGCACACATTTTTTTATTTCTGCTGCTAAATTATTAATTTTAATTTTCTTAAGCATTTGACGGATATTCAGAAAATAAAAATCAGTCCAATTTACAGAGACTAAAAAGAAAGAAAAATATCCCTCCCAGCACAATCCACCCACGAATCTTTATTAATTGACATGATTAAAAACAATTACCTATTTGGTTTCTATGGATTAGATATATTCACCTGTGAATTCAGTTGGAATTCTATTTACTTTTATTATTACATATATTGATCCCTGATAAGAAGAGTCAATTTTTTATTATTGTTAAATTTCACAGAAATATAAACATTTAATTGTACCTTATATTTTGGCAAAGACTCGTTCCTAAAAACTGAATGTTATTAAAATTGGTGAAGTCAAATAGAAGAGATTGAGAATTCAGGGAATGCCACGGGAAATTATAATTTGTCACTCACAGCAGCTCACATTTTCCTATGAAGAATTTGTTAATTACATCCACAGGTTGGATCATGCTAACACATTTTTATAAACCAAACCAGAGAGACTGATCATCACAGGTAGGAAAAAAAAGGGGGGCACAGTTAAAACAATCTTAATCATATTCTGAAAATATCTCAAAAGCCAGAACAGACATAATGATGTGGTTTTGAAAGCATAGCTTTTTAAAGACGATCTTCTTGAATCTTACTATAATATAAAATAGTGTTTGCCCAAACTTTTATCAGTGGCAAAGAGTATACAAATTTTAGAAAACAAAGGTTATTTGATTTACTTTGAAACTTTTAAACATTTACATTGTTACAACTGGAAGAATAGTTATCACTGATTCAACGTAAACTACATCTAAGCACTTTATGCATTTTAATTATTCAATTCTCCCAATAACTCTAGGAAGCTAAACCAATTACACAGATGGAAAGACTGAAGCAAGAGGTGTTATTTGCCTTATGGCACATAATTAACAAAAGGAGGAGCCAGTATTTCAACTCAGGCAGTCTGGTCCAAGAACTACACTCTTGACTAATTTCCCTCATTCTTGAATGAATAGTCCATGTGGGGAGGAAAAAATACCTGATACTTTAAACATTAAATGAAACAAAGCAAACCTTAGTCTGGTTTTGATTTACAAATGCTCCTGTATTAATAATGGGAAGTTCTGATAGGTGTCCTATATACAAGAGTAATCCATGAAGCTCATCAATCAACACTGAGGGAAGTTGTGCCTCCAAAGTCTGGTAGGGATGGACAGGAACATGACTTTCAGCATTTTGTACTTGCAGGGACCTAAAACACGATGAGATACAATAAGCAATTAGAGTCTGGATAAATTTGCACTCAGAAATTCATGCATTATTCATATTACTCATCTGACAGCCTACCTGAAAATGAAGACTTTAACATAATGAAGAAATGTTATGCACTGCTGCCTAATATTGGCTGCTTTGCAATGTAGGGTTGATATCTTCCCTAAAACCAAAATAGATAATGTTAATCATTGTTTAAATAAACAGTGGGCAGTGACAAAAAAATTGTGAGCCATATAAGTAGCAATTCTCTAGCTTTTCATTTTTTCAACTGACTCCTATATGGTGCTTGCCATCCCCCATCCCCCATACTGCTCTTAGTAAGGTCACCAGTGAAATCATGTTGTCCAATCTAATGGGCACCACTTGTGCTCAATTAACTTGCCCTTATAGGAGCATTCACTACACCTGGCTTCACTGATGTCACATTCTTTCTCACTTACCTATAATTCTCATCATGTTTTCTCTGCTTTTGTTTTCTGTTTTACTCATTTGCCCTAGAGTGGTTATGAGTGTTTTGCACATAGTAACCACCCAGATAATTTTTGCTAATTTTTGCTGATGTAAATGTTGAAGTGAGGGAAAGACGGCATGGGTTGAGAGAGATAGGAATAAGTCATTTGGGGCCTTACAAGTCATAATAAGGAGTTTTGATTTCATTGAAATACAGTAGATGGCCTTTCATTGGGTTTTGATCTAGGAGGAACAGGAATTGATATACATTTAAAGCAGATTTTGTACACAGATGATAGAGGGGCAAAGGAGGATGTGTTAAGAGCCCTATAGCAGTAATTCAAGAGATCATAGGAAAATGGGGGAGGCTGAAGGTATATTTTGGTCATAAACCTACTGGGAATCCGATGGATGATATGAGTTTAAAGGAAATTAAAGAATCAAGAATGACATATAGGCAACTGTTAGCACCATGTAATGAGTGGAGAAAACATGGGCAGTATGAACTGATTTTGGAAGACATCACAGATGTACTCTTTGCACTATCTAAGCAATCCAAGGACAGATGTCAGGCAGTTTGACATGCAAGGCCTGGAGTGCAAAGGAGAGGTCTGGAATGTAGGTAAACCTTTTGGAGTTGTTATCATTTAGAAATAAAGAAACTGATGAGATCGTACATGTAGGAAAAGATGTACAGAGAGGAGACTCAAACTGAGACCTGAGGAGACTGATTATTAGTAGTAAACCTGAGGGAGGAGGAGCTGGTAAAGGAGAGGCAGGAGAAGGGGGGGGAAAAACTTACTATAGGCAAGAAATTATCACCCAAATTAAACATAAGGCAAAATTTATTTTTAAATTTGTATTCAAATGAGCAAATGTGGATACTATTTTGGCAAAACAGGAGCATAAGCATAATGTCCATATATCTACATACCAAACAGTTCAGTGCACTTTTATAGCTTAATTATACTTCGCTTACAAAAGTCATATGATCCCCCAGTGTCACAATTCTCAGCCCGTAAATGAAGTACTCTCTTAAAAACAACTGCTGTGGGATTCCCTGGTGGTGCAGTGGTTTGGCACAGTGCTTAAAAATCTGCCTGCCAATGCAGGGGACACAGATTCGAGTCCTCGTCTGGGAAGATCCCACATGCCATGGAGTAACTAAGCCCATGCACCACAACTACTGAGCCTGCACCCACAGGCCACAACTACTGAAGCCCGAGCACCTAGAGCCCATGCTCCGCCACAAGGGAAGCCACCACAATGAGAAGCCCACGCACCACAATGAAGAGTAGACACTGCTCACCACAACTAAAGAAAGCCCACATGCAGCCACAAAGACCCAATGCAGCCAAAAATAAATTAATTAATTAAAAAAAAAAACTGCTGTGAACTGCTGCATCCAGCCACGATGGAGTAAAAGGAATCAGAATTACCCAGCTCCCACCTTAAACTAGAAAACCAAAAACAGTAAAACAATAATTTTCAGGCATTGGACAAAGGCAACACAAGACTGCTATCCCAGAGAGAAGTCCTAAGATTGCACCAGCTTCCCACCTAGAGACAGTTTATAGGCTGCAGCACAGGGAGAGAGAATTCAGAGCCCAAATCACTGAGTCAAAGAGACATGAGATCTGAGTTTAGGGTAGTCTAAATTTGCAGGATAAAAGTACCAAAGAAGAAAGAAAGCTACACAAAAAAAAGAGCCCTAGGGCTTCCCTGGTGGCGCAGTGGTTCCAAGTCCGCCTGCCGATGCAGGGGACACGGGTTCATGCCCCAGTCCGGGAGGATCCCACATGCCGCAGAGCGGCTGGGCCCGTGAGCCATGGCTGCAGAGTCTGCGCGTCTGGAGCCTTGATCCGCAACGGGAGAGGCCACAACAGTGAGAGGCCCGCATACCTCAAAAAAAAAAAACAGAGCCCTAGAAATGTACAGAGGGTCCCCTTTGAGTCTTTGACTAAGTACTGATCTGTAGGCCAGAGAAAAACACCAGAAAAAGCTTACTCAAACCAGGGAACAGTTCAAGTTCCCACCAGCAAGCAAGAAAGAAAAAAATACACCACAAAGAATCCTCAGAAGCCTTACTAGAGCTAAATTAACATTAGACTAAAGGTTACTTTTTAAAAGTCCTAACAAAATATACAACAAGCCTCAAAAAGATCCCATGGATTGCAAGTACTCAACAGTAAGCCAGAACAAAATTCAACACTAGTTTTAGGAATACAAGAAAATTCAGAAAGCAGCAATGTAAAATCTATAATGTCCATCACACAATAAAAAATTACTAGATGTTCAAAAGAGCAGAAAAATGTATCATAAAACTAGAAGAAAAATCAACCAATACAAACAGACCCAGAAATGACAATGATGAAAGAATCTGCAGTCAATGAAGCTAAAAACAGTGGAAGGCATAAAAAAAATCCAAATAAAATGCCTAGGGACAAAAAAAATACAATATCTGAAAAAGGGGTAACATCAACAGCTATATTTAATAACAGGTATCAGTAAAAAATAACATATTATGTATGCTATTCTGCCTCAACAGGAAAGCAATCCAGGGAGTAAAATCAACAGAATAAGAACCATATGCACTTCAGTAAGTGACCCTAAATAAGGGCTTTCTGGGGAGGGTTGAGGGCCAAGGGTTTACATGAGTTTATTAACAAAGCCCTGACACAGCTGCATGGCAGGAGTAAGCTTATGTAGGGATAGTCTTTAATGCTGCTAACCTGCCCAACAAATCTGTTAGTAAGTTTTTTAAGTAATAATACCAGCCAAAATGTCAGTGTAACAAGTAACCATTTCAAAAAATAGTCCATTGTAGTAATTTTAGGTCAGTAAGTGCTTTTCAAAGAATAATCTTGCTCAATAAATGCCTTCCACAAACCCAATTTAATTAAGTCACTCTATATAGTAAAGGTATTTTTGCTGTTTCCACTACAATCTTATAGACACTCTCCAGGAGTTTCAAAATAAAATTCTGGGTCTTTGGTATTGCTTACAAAGACACCTATGATTGCATCCCTTCCAAAAATTAACCACTCACACACACTTGAGTCCAACCATACGTAATTATTACTTACTCCCTGCTCCCTGAACTTTTATGTTTTTATATACCTCAATGTCTTTGTCTATACAGTTGTTTGTACCTGGAACTCATCCTATCCCCAAAACTTCTCCAAAATCTTTTGCCTGGCTAATTCCTCCTCATCCTTGAAGACCCAGATCTGCCATCACTCAGTGATGGGCACATAAACAGATAAAGCCCTTGGCTCCTGTAGCAGCTTTTGCATGCCTCTGTTACTACACTCTTCCATCTACCGTGCTGACTATGCTTGTTTATCTGTCTTACTCAACTGCAAACTCTTCAGCAGCATAATTTTCCTCTTTGATTCATAAGCACCTTGCACAGTACCTGGCATGAAGCAGGGACCCAGGTGATAATGAAACAGTAATATCCAACATTTACTGAGGACAAACTAACAAAACAAAACAGCCCTGACAGCTGATAACTAACAATTAGGCCATGACGCTCCCTACTGAAATTAAACAGTTGTCATACAATATCAAAAATAATCATACAAGATCACTCCATGATTATGGTGAAACAAGAGAAACACAAAACCTCTCTGTAATCATGTCTGACACAGAAACAAGGCACTACACAACCACACAAAAACAAACAAAATACAGAAACAGACTACCCTCCTCTTCCAGCTAAAATGACTATTGCTTCATTACAAATTAGAATCTTCCCTTGCCTCCTTCTGTGTGTCCCACCTTCTGGAGAAAAATTAAAAATTAACTTAGTCATCAAATTGCTCCTGCTTCTTAACAGCATCAAATCCAGAATAAAACCATAGCCCCCTTAAACTCTACCCCAAATCAGCCAGCACAAGCGCATACCCTGTCAAAAGCCCCTCCCTACTTCCTCTTACTGAGAAGCCCCAACTGTTCCTCATGATGTATATCTCCCCCTTGCTTCCTAAGCTAATAAACCCTTCAAAGGTGGGATCCAAGTGATCTTTGGTTGCTGGGCATCACTAATAACAGATACTAGGCTAAGCACCTAATACACATTATGTCATTTAGTCCTCACAAGAACTCAATGGTGGGAACTATTACCTAATGTGAGACCCACAATTAGCTAGGGTTAGAACACAGGCTGACCACAGAGTCATGATTCTAAATACTACACTGTACCAGAACTGTTAGAAAGGAGAAGCAGCTAGCCTGAACTAAAACACACTGCCCTTCAATTCCCTTCACTACCTTAACTATACCAATTCCCCCACAAATCAGTAATCCATTAAATGTTAAAAACAAACAGGGACTTCCCTGGTGGCGCAGTGGTTAAGAATCCGCCTGCCGATGCAGGGGACACAGGTTCAAGCCCTGGTCCGGGAGGATCATACATGCCGTGGAGCAACTAGGGCCGTGTGCCACAACTACTGAGCCTGCACTCTAGAGCCCACAAGCCACAACTACGGAGTCCAAGTGCCACAAGTACTGAAGCCCGTGCACCTAGAGCCCATGCTCCACAACAAAGAGAAGCCTCTGCAATGAGAAGCCCGCACATTGCAACAAAGAGTAGCTCCCGCTCACTGCAACTAGAGAAAGCCCGCGCGCAGCTACAAAGACCAAATACAGCCAAAAATAAGAATAAAATTTAAAATTAAAAAAAAAACAAAAAGAGAAAGCAGAAAAGAAAAACAAGAAAGGCAGCATGAGGTCCAGCACTTTCTATTTCTCTAAGTTCTCCAGCCCACTCCCCACCCCCAAAGCAAGTTACTAATTCACTTCAAAGATGTTTAGCCTTAATTTTACTTGCAGATTTGGAAAAATACTATAAATTTCATCTACAAACAAAATTTAAGTGTCATACTTTTTCTGAACACTAAATATAACTGTATCCTGAACTTCTGAACTATCACTTCCTTCACGTTATTATGATAGCCCAATGACACATCATAGATCCATGTACAATTCATTGTAAGGGAGCACAATTTCTTTTTGCCATTAAACATACTTAAAACTTACCAAAATCACAGTTGGCCTGTAATAAGGTTTCCAAGTTGTAGAGCTGTTGCCTAATTTAAAAAATGTAAGGTGAGAATTAGTTTTAGAGTAGTTTAAAGCATGCAACAATTACACAGTATTTCCAAATCTTTTACACAGCTTTAATGCCTCTCATTCGTGAATAATGTTTAACACTTCATGAATGTTTATTACTGTCAGCTTCAGGTAGTAAAGACTCTGAGAGAAAATAAAACATGTCTTTGACCTCCCAAAAAGATCTACTAACAGCTACATTTATCTCAAAAATTATATAAAATATCATAGATTTCCCCATCAAGAAGATACTGTTTATATCTTTAAGAAGTTTAAGATGGTTATATAAAACATCCTAGGTTAACAGTTATATAATGAAATGTTAAATTGTATCATGTGGTTACACAATAGGAGTTCTGAAGAGGAACAGAATATGTAATGTAGACTAATCAGGGGAAGTTTTAACTTACGATGTTCCACCTTAATTTCTGAGAATAATCTTCTCTTGCCATTCTTCCTAGTTGCCTTTCAGCTCCTTAAAGATTGAGCCACATTCATAACCTATGCCCTGGGTAAGACTCAACTCATTCTATAATGTTTAGGATTATACAGAATCACTCACACAGCCTATTTTCCCAATAAAACACATAATATGGCACAGGTTCCATGGGATGGGGGTGAGAGGGGAAATCCCTCCAACTTTCCATTTTCATTTAAATGTACCACGTATACATTCTTCTTTTAATTATATAAGTTTCAAGTATACAGCACTACAATTCCACATCTGTGTACACTACAACGTGATCACCACCACAAGTCTAATTACTATCCATCACCATACAGTTGACTCCCTTCACCTTTTTCACCCACCTACTAAACCCCTTCCCCTCTGGTAACCACTGATCTGTTCTCTGTAACTAAGAGTTTATTTTTGTTTTATTTTGTTTGTTCATTTACTTTATTTAGATTCCATGTATTAGTGAAATCATATAGTATTTGTCTTTCTCTGTCTGACTTATTTCACTAAGTATAATACCCTCAAGGTCCATCCATGTTACTGCAAATGGCAGGATTTCACTCATTTTTAAGTCTGAATGGTATTCCATTGTGTGTGTGTGTGTATGTGTGTATATAAATATTTAAAATTCCTTCATCCATTCATCCATTGAAGGACACTTAGGTTGTTTCCATATCTTCATATCTTGACTGTTAAAAATAATGCTGCAATGAACACAGGGGGTGAATATATCTTTTCAAATTAGTGTTTCTATGCCCTTCAGATAAATACCCAGAAGTGGAACAGCTGGGTCATAGGTAGCTCTATTCTTAACTTTTTGAAGAACCTCCACACTGTTTTCCATAGTGACTGCACCAATTTACACTCCCACCAACAGGGCATGAGGATTCCCTTTTCTTCACATCTTCGTTTGTTATTTCTCATCTTTTTGATAACAGCCATTCTAACAGGTGTGAGGTGACATCTCACTGTGGTTTTGATTTGCATTCCCTTAATGGTCATGTTGAACATCTTCTCATATATGCCTGTTAGTAATCTGCAAGTATTCTTTGGAAAAATATATGTTCAGATCCTCTGCCCATTTTTTAATCAGATTTGTTGTTATTGTTGTTGCTGTTGAGCAATATGAATTCTTTATATATTCTGGATATTAACCCCTTATATTAACCAAATATATGATTTGCAAATTACTTTCTCCCATTCAGTAGGTTGACTTTTCACTTTGACGATGGTTTCCTCTGCTGTGAGTACCTTTTTAGTTTGATGCAGTCACATTTGTTTATCTTTGCTTGTTTCCCTTGCTTTTGGACTTAGAGACACAAAAATATTGCTAAGACTGATGTCAATGAGGTTACTGCCTATATTTTCTTCTATACATTTTATGGTTTCAGGTCTTATATTCAAGCTTTCAATGCATCTTGAGTTAATTTTTGTGTATGATGTAAGACAGTGGTCTAGTTTCATTCTTTTGCCTATGGCTGTCCAATTTCCCCAACACCATTTACTGAAGACTGCCCTTTATTGTATGTTCTTTGCTCTTTTTCCATAAATTAATTGTCCCTATATGTGTGGGTTTTTCTGGGCCCTCAATTCTGTTCCATTCACCTATGTGTCTGTTTTTATGCCAATAACATACTGTTTGTTTACTATACCTTTCTAATACAGTTTGAAATCAGAAAGTGTGATGTCTCTAGCTTTGCTCTTCTTTCTCAGGATTGTTTTGGCAATTTGGGATCTTTTGTGGTTCCATATAAATTTTAGAATTACCATGTATACATTCTTTTTTTTTTTTTTGCGGTACGCAGGCCTCTCACTGCTGTGGCCTCTCCCGCTGCGGAGCATAGGCTCCGGACACGCAGGCTCAGCAGCCATGGCTCACGGGCCCAGCCGCTCCGCGGCATGTGGGATCTTCCCAGACCGGGGCACGAACCCGTGTCTCCTGCATTGGCAGGCGGACTCTCAACCACTGCACCACCAGGGAAGCCCCCATGTATACATTCTTAATGTATTTTGGGCTAATAATTTGCCTTTAATAAGTGACTCCAAATATAAAATCTGAATTATGGACTGGGTTTCAAATAATAACGAATTATTTCAATTTCGTTAATTGTGATTATGAGGTAATGTTTATGTTTAAAAAATAAGTTCATATTTTTAAGAGATACATACTGACGTAATTAAGGGTGAGATGACATGATGCCTGGAATTTGCTTAAGAAATACTTAAGCCAAGAGTAGAGGGATAAGGACAGATGAAGGAAATGTGATAAACCCTTGATGTTTATCGTAACTGAGGGAGGGTATATGGAGGTTCGTTATACTATTCTCTCTACATCTGTGTATGTTTGAAAAATTTTATTAAAAATATTTTTAATGTTGTCCAGGTTAATCATATTTCTATTACATATTCTATTATAGTCTGAAAAATATATTTGCAAGTCTGAGTTCATTCTCTAAAGATTACTGAAAAATTATGACTGTTAAGCAACAAAAGATTTTATTTTTCTTCCAAAATTATGGAATAGTTCAAAGCCTAGAATATTTGTCTTCAATATATGATGTCAAATACAGAAGAATGAAAATTCTGAAAATCACTAAAAACTCATTAAAACCATTACTTCATCAAACATTATTGCTTAATTATTGTTACTGATAAGATAATCAAGTAAGCAGCAATCACAATTCTACAGGCGCTTTTGTAATATCAGTATTAGAAAACACCCAGCAATGTAACTTAAACCTGAAAAGCATCTACGCTCAATGGCAGTTTTAAAACAAAAGACAAAACATACCTCAAGAGATGAAAGAGAACTCTAGATGAATTCACTAATGCTGTTTCAGTAACCCATTGAATGCCAAATATTTCCACTGTATCCTCTTCAAAATTAGTTGGTAAAGGATCAAGATTCAAAATCAGTCTGAAATGAAACTCTGATTTAATCTCATAAAAAGTATGCTATATCCCATACTATAGCATGAGGTTTTTTTTGACATTATATGAATCCATGTTACACATGACATGTCAACAATGATGTTATAAAGTAAGGAAGTGCCTTGGTACCTTATATCTCAGTAACAGTACAACTGGACTATATTAAGAATTCAACCCTATACTGTGATAAAAAAAAAAGTTTAAAGAGCAATATAATTTGAGGGAAAAATGTGGAAAGGGGTCTAGGGAACAACTTTCACCTGTCTTCAACTGTGGTCTTCAGTTGTAGAATTTCACCCTTTGAGGGGACATTTAATTTTTAAGACAGTTAAAAGGTATTCTGAGCCATGTCTAAAGAAGGGCATAATCAAGTTGAATAATATCGTTTAAGGTCTCAAAGAAGGTACAACTGTAATAATCAACAAAAATGGTTTCCTTTCTGACTGAAATTGCCTCAGCGGGTATTTCCAAAATATTTCAGCAACAGCAGTTTTACTGCAATATGTGTATACACATGTCCAAGACAAGAGCTTTGGAGATAACATTCCTGTGAACTTACACAATCTGGTGCATTAGAAAGTTAAAAAAAAATAAGTCTATAAGATTTCTATATGTTTAAATATACAGAGTGAGAAGACACTGGGGCAACAAAAAATGTGCATGTCTTAATTACTGAGATGCTTCAGAATATTATCTCATGTTTTAGAAGGAAATGGGACTTCAAAAAGCCCAGGTAGTTCAGAATTCACTTCAAGTAAATTAGTGCCCGGCTCCTTACTCCAAAGCTGAGGCAGCAGTGAGGTCAGAGAACATCAGGTAACAAGAAAGTTCTCCTTGCAAAAATCTTTCAGGTGTGCTCTAACCAGGAAACCAACAGAGCTAATAGCTTGCATCTGTGTGATATACTAAGCCGATTTACAAGAACATTGCCTGATGAACATTAAAGTTTAATGGACTTAAGTCATAACTAAATAACATTCCTAAACAGGCTGATAAAAAATCTGAATAGGGAAAAACAAAGTTTCCGACTTTTTACCTACCGCTTAAGAGCTCCGCTGGAAAGGTAGGACTCTCCAGAAAAATGTTTTCCTCCTCCTCTGTTGTCAAAATCACAAGAAAAGCAAGGGGGTTTGCACCATTCTGTCTCCAGCTCCAGCTCCAAGCTGTCGGTCAGGAAAGTCGACGCAGCGGGACAGTTATCCATGTTTACTTCATGTCCTGAAATGTTTGGGGTTCATTATGATTATCATTAAGGGCTCCAAAGAAGTTGTGATGAGATTCCTGTAGGTGGGGAGGGCCGAGACATTGGGGGTGACCTCAGAAAGTTCCCCAAAAGCCGCCACCCCCCCGCACAAAGGAAAAAAACGAAAGGCCAAATCCTCAACTCTCCCCGCCACGGACTCCCCCAGATCAAGGCTGTCAGAACTTAGAATGCACCCCCCACCGGCTGTGCCAGTAACTTAAAATCCCCTCTACGTCAGACCCTGCAGCCCAGGGCAGGGTGAAGAAGAAAAAAATGTTAGCAGGACAGACCTAGCTGCACTTGCAGTGCCCGCCTTGACCTGCGTCCTCCGCTACATTACTAAACCGCACTGAGCCAGTTTCCCCGCAGTGTGTGGAACTGCAAGCTGCCTCGCAGACTGCAGGCGAGGATCAGTAGGGCCCGGCGGAAACCCGACTTCTCCCGGCCGGGGGCAAGCCCCGCCAGGTCCGCACAAGGCAGCGATCCGCGCGGGCCGGCCAAAGGGCGAGGGGAGCCGGTGTCCTGCGCCCCGGGGCGCCCCTGGTTTGGTGCACGTCGTACCTGCTCACACTTTCAGTCCCAACGATCCACCCTGGCGGTCCCGACCAGAGCCAGCTAGCCCGTGTGGTCTAAATCCCAAAAAGGCGAAATTCCCGCCAAGGCGCGCCCGCGCTCAGAAAGGGCGGGGCCACGGGGCAGCCCGCCCCCGGAGGTCCGCTCGCGAGGTCTCCGCGGGAACAGCCAGAACTCCGTAAGTTCTCGCGAGAATCTTCCAGTCAAGGAGTCTGTTCGGCGTTTTGCCTTTTTTTTCTTTCTGTTTTTTTTTTTTTTTTTTCCTTCAGTAGTTTTAATTGGTACTTTGGGCCGAAAGGCTGGGCCTCACCGAGAAAGGAAACTGAGGCTAAGGTGAGCAAGCCTTACGGACCGCGGGGTTGTCGTCCGGCCGAGTTTGGCAAAAGACCTCTGCTGAAGTGAGTCGCAGGCGGGTGTTTGAGGGCCGCGCCGTCCCCTCTTGTTCCTGCCCTCGTCCCAGCAGCTCTTTTGTTGAGGTGGAGGATGCCTATTGTTCATGAATTGTGGGCAAGGCAAGGCAAGTGCAAAAATAAGGTTAACCCAGTGTGTGGAAACACTGAGTAGGTCACGTGATACTTGTTTTCCGTATTAAAAAAAGTTTTTTTAATGACATATCTGGATAGGTTTAAGTTGCTTAAACTTGGACATGTTTGTAGAGTACACTTAAGGCGTTTTTGTCTTTTTTTTTTTTTGGACCGTGGGGCTTGTGGGGATCTTAGTTCTCCCACCAGGGATCCAACTGCCCCACCCCCCTGCTGTGGAAGCACAGAGTCCTAACCACTGGACCACCAGGGAATTCCCATTTTTATCTTTTTAAAGTGTTTTTTAATTCTACTCGTCAGAAGACTTTTCAGTCTAAGTCAGATAACATTTCAGCTGTCTTAAGTTCCAAGAAAAACATGAGAATTTCTCATTTAAATGTTCTGCTATAATTAGAGTATTCCCCATTGCCCATTTCTCCCAGTTTGTCCTAGGTTTAATTATTGCACAGAGAACCTATCAAAACTTCCCTCCATTCAAACCGAATACTGCATAGTTTCTGACAAATAGGATGAGGTGGGGAAAAACAATATGATCTCTATTCCAACTACAACCTAGGGACCCTGTGTTGGGTGCTTTGTCTCTTATGCTCAGCCTGTATACCGTGAGACTTGATGCTTTGTTGGGAATCAGTGCAACTCATTAATGGTTCATGTGGTGTCTCTAGCATGACACATAGTGTCATCTATGACAATCTCTAGAAAATAGTGCCTAGGTATGAGAATATTGGGCTGTGACACTGAGTTTAGGGGACCTGGGTCAACAGATAGTCATTGTTACTCCTTCCTCTATTCAAAATTCAAATAGACCCCTTTTTTCTTTTTCAAGTGACTGATGTTGGGTGATCAATTTGGTTAAACCAGTGAGTGGAGTGGGAAGAACTAAATAAATTCTCTGAAATAACTTAAGCTAGTACTATCATACATATAATATCAGTAAGAATTTTTCCAAAAAAAAAAAAAAAAAGAATCTCCATCACGTAATAGATGGCATGCTTAAGAGAGGTGATTGAAAGGTGCTTAATGAAAGGGCAGTTTACAAAGATGTGGATGGTATTACCAGAAAACAAAAAGTGTTGGTGAAGCACCCAGAAATAATCAGAGTCATTATTCCTTTTAGGCCTAAGGGGTAAGGGGAAAAGGGATTGCCAGGTCCCAGGGAGACTTAACTGCTGTAGGAGACAGCCACCTACCTGGTAGCCACGGAGGAGCATAGTCAGTGTCAACCTGAACCCAACAGGAAGGAGCTAGCAGGATTCAGTACAGGCAGACCTCATTTTATTGTGGTTTGCTTTATTGTGCTGCCCAGATAACTGTGTTTCTACAAATTGAAGATTTGTGGTAACCCTGTGTCTAAGAAGTCTGTTGGCACTGTTTCTCCAGCATTTGCTCACTTCATGTCTCTGTGTCACATTTTGGTAATTATGACAATATTTCAAACTTTTTCATTATTATATTTATTATAGTGATTTGTGATCAGTGATCTTTGATGATACTATTATAATTATTTTTGGGTACCACTAACCAGGCCCATGTAAGAAAGTGAACTTAATTGTTGAAATGACAGCAAAGGATTTAGAATATTACATAAACTTAGCTGATAAAGCAGCGACAGGGTTTGAGAGGGTTGACTTCAATTTTGAAAGACATTCTACTGTGGGTAAAATGCTATCAAACAGCCTTCCATGCCACAGAGAAATCATTCATGAGTCAATCAATGTGGCAAACTTCATTTTTGTCTTCTTTTAAGAAATTGCCACACCTACCCCAGGCTTCAGAAACAACCACCCTGATCAGTCAGTGGCCATCAACACTGAGGCAAGACCGTCCACCAGCAAAAAGATTATAACTTGCTGAAGGCTTAGATGAGGGTTAGCATTTTTTAGCATTAAAGTATTTTTTAATTAAGGTATATACCTTTTTTTAGATATAGTGTTATTACACACTTAATAGACTACAGTATAGTGTAAACATAACTTTTATATACACTGGGAAACCAAAAAATTTGTGTGACTCATTTTATTGCGATATTTGCTTTATTGTGGTGGTCTGGAACAAAACCCACAATATCTCCAAGGTATACCTATACCCAAACCTCTTTCCCTCCACACTGCAGTGCCAACTGGTGTCTCTCATTGGCCAAAACCAACCTAAAAGCAGAGGGCAAGGATGTAACTTATAAAGTTCAGGCTCATGGGGTAGAGTCCAGACTGAAGAAACATAGAGAGTGAATCTGACAAAAATGAGGTCAATTTTATCAAGAAAACAAAATATTAAATATATATATATATATATATCAAGTAACAGAGCTTCAATATACAGAAAGAGAAAAATACTATCACTTATAGAGGAAATATTCAAGTCAGTAATTACAGAGATCTCAGCACTCCTGTCTCTGTAATTGGTGGAACAAGTAGACAGAAAATTACTGTAGATGACAAGACTTGAACAGCACTACCAACTTGACCTAACTGACATTTATAGGTGACTCAACCCAGCAATATCAGAATATACTGTTGACACATAGAACATTCACTAAGATAGACCATATTTTGATCCATGAAATAAATTTCATCAACTTAAAAAAAATCATACAAAGGATATTGTCTGATGACAATGGAGTTAACCTAGATATAAATAACAGAATGATATCTGAAAAAAATCTCTAAGTATTTGGAAATTAAGTGACATACTTGTAACTAACCCATGGATTAAAGACAAAATCACTAGGAAAATTAGAAAATATATTGAATTAAATGAAAATAAAAACACAAAGTTTATAACATTAACTGCTCACATTAGAGAAGAGGAAAGAGCTCAATTCAATAATTTAAACTTCTAAAGAAACTAAAAAAAAATGAAATAAAATGAAAGCAAGTGAATGAAGGAAATAATAAAGAGTAGAAATAAATGAAATGAAATGAAACAAAATAAGAATAGAGAAAATAAATGAAACCAAAAGTTGATTCTTTGGAAAGATCAGTATACTGATAAACCCTTTAGCCAGACTGATCAAGAAAAAAAGAGAGAAGACACAAATTACCCATATCAGGAATTAAAGAGATGTCATCACTACCAAGTCTACAGATATTAAAAGGATAGGGGTATTAAGAACATCTTTATGCAATAAACATAAATGAAATGGACATTTTCCTTGAAAGACACCAACTTCAAAGCTCACAAAAGAAGAAAAAGATAACGACTATCTCTATATTCATCTTAGTAATTTTAATACTTAGTTAAACTCACACACACATCACACACTTCTTACAAGAAAACTTCAGGACCAGATGGTTTTACTATTGAATTCTCCCAAACATTTAAGGAAGGAATAGTACCAATTCTATACTAACTCTTTCAGAAATAAGAAGGGGATGGAATACTTCAAAACTCATTTAATGTGGCCAGCATTACACTTACATAAAAACTTGACAAAAACAAGAAAAAGGAATACAATTCAATCACACAAACAGAGGCAGAAATTTTACCAAGTAAAATCTAGCAATATGTAAAAAGGATGACATATACTCCTGGGTGCCCACTCTGGCCACTATTACTCAACATAGTTTTGGAAGTCCTAGCATGGCAATCAGAGAAGAAAAAGAAATAAAAATAATCCAAATTGGCAAAGAAGTAAAACTGTCACTGTTTGCAGATGACATGATACTATACATAAAAAATCCTAAAGATGCCAGCAGAAAACTACTAGAACTAATCAATGAATTAAGTAAAGTCACATGATACAAAATTAATACACAGAAATCTCTTGCATTCCTATACACTAATGATGAAAAATCTGAAAGAGAAATTAAGGAAACACTCCCATTTACCACTGCAACAAAAAGAATAAAATACCTAGGGATAAACCTACCTAAGGAGGCAAAAGGCCTGTACACAGAAAACTACAAGATACAGATGAAAAAACAATCAAAGATGACACAAACAGATGGAGAGGTACACCGTGTTCTTGGACTGGAAGAGTCAATATTGTGAAAATGACTATGCTACCCAAAGCAATCTACAGATTTAATGCAATCCCTATCAAATTACCAATGGCATTTTTCACAGAACTAGAACAAAAAATTTTACAATTTGTATGGAATAGCAAAAGTAATCTTGAGAAACAAAAATAGACCTGGAGGAATCAGACTCCCTGACCTCCCTGACTATACTACAAAGGTATAGTAGTCAAGACAGTATGGTACTGGCACAAAAACAGAAATATAGGTCAATGAAACAGGATAGAAAGCCCAGAGATAAACCCATGCACCTATGGTTACTTAAACTATGACAGAGGAGGCCAGAATATACAATGGAGCAAAGATACTGAAGAGCAAAGCCTCTTCAGTAAGTGGTGCTGGGAAAACTGGACAAGTACATATAAAAGAGTGATATTAGAACGCTCCTTAATACCATACACAAAAAATAAACTCAAAATGGATTAAAGAGCTAAATGTAAGGCCAGATGCTATAAATCTCTTAAGAGAAAAACATAGGCAGAACACTCTTTGAAATAAACCTCAGCAAGATCTCTTTTGCCCCACCTCTTAGAGTAATGAGAATAAAAACAAAAATAAACAAATGGGACCTAATTAAGCTTAAAAGCTTTTGCACAGCAAAGGAAACCATAAACAAGATGAAAAGATAGCCCTCAGAATGGGAGAAAATATTTGCAAATGAAGCAACTGACAAAGGATTAATCTCCAAAATACACGAACAGTTCATGAAGCTCAATATCAAAAACACAAACAGCCCAATCCAAAAATGGACAGAAGACCTAAGTAGGCATTTCTCCCAAGAAGACATACAGATGGCCAACAAACACATGAAAAGATGCTAAACATCACTAATTATTAGAGAAATGCAAATCAAAACTACAATGAGGTATCACCACACACCAGTCAGAATGGCCATCATCAAAAAAATCTGCGTACAATAAATGCTGGAGAGGATGTGGAGAAAAGGGAACCCTCATTCATTGTTGGTGGGAATGTAAATTGATATAGCCACTGTGAAGAATAGTATGGAGTTTCCTTAAAAACTAAAAATAGAACTACCATATGACTCAGCAATCCCACTACGGGGCATATACCCAGAGACAGCCATAATTAAAAAAGACACATGCACCCCAATGTTCATTGCAGCACTATTTACAATAGCCAGGACATGGAAGCAACCTAAATGCCCATCGACAGACAAATGGATAAAGACGTTGTGGTACATATATACAATGGAATATTACTCAGCCATAAAAAGGAATGAAATTGGGTCATTTGTAGAGACATGGATGGACCTAGAGACTGTCATACAGACTGAAGTAAGTTGGAAAGAGAAAAACAAATATCATATGTTAATGCATATATACTGAAAAAATTGGCATAGACGATTTTAATAAATTATTATTAAAAAATTGGCATAGACGATCCTATTTACAAAGCAGAAATAGACTTATACATTCAGAACAAACATATGGCTACCAAGAGGAGGAGGGGGGGAGGTTGAATTGGGCGATTGGGATTGACATATATACACCATTGATACTATGTATAAAATAGATAACTAATGAGAACCTACTGTATAGCACAGGGAACTCAGTGCTCTGTGGTGACCTAAATGAGAAGGAAATCCAAAAAACTGGGACTAGTTGTATACATATAGCTGATTCACTTTGCTCTACAGTATAACTTAACACAATATTGTAAAGCAACTATACTCCAGTAAAAAAAAAAAGGATGACATATGCTAAGAAAATCAGGTTCATTTTGGGAATGCAAGGTTGGTTTGAATTTTAAAACACAATTAGGGTAGTTCATTATATCAAAAGACTGTTAAAAGAAAAATCACATTGTCACCTCAATATGAAGAAAAACATTACTTTAAAAATTCAATATCAATTCATGATAAAATTTCTTAGCAAATTAGGAGTATAATAAAATTTCCCTAACCTGATAAATGGCAACCATGACAAACCAACTATTAACATCATGAAAATGAATGTTTAATTCCTAAGATTGAGGACTAGACAAGGATGTCTTCTTTCTCTACTTCTATTCAACATTGTACTGGAGGTAACTAACCAATGTAGTAAAGTATGAGAAAGAAATAAAAGTCATATAGATTTTAAATGAAGTAGGAAAACAATCATCATTCTCAGATGACATAATTATGTAGAAAATCCTTATGTAGAAAACATCTAAAAAACAGCTAGTAGAACTAATAATGAATTCAGCAAGGTGCCACAGTGTTCAATGTCACTATACAAAATAAATCGTATTTTTATAAACAAGCAATGAACATTTGGACATTGTTAATGGCATCAAAAGTACTTAGAGATAAATTTAACAAAATATGCACAAGATTTTGTATGCTGAGGATTGTAAAATATTGCTGAGAGAAGTTCAAGAATACCCAATTAAATAGATATAGCATGATAATGAATTGGAACACTCAGTATTACTAAGATTTCTTCTGACATTTATCTACAAATTCAATGGAATGTTAATCAAAATCCCAGGGGGCCTTTCTTTTGTAGAAATTCCCATATGCTTTCAGAAATTGATAGGAAATGAAAAGGACCTAGAATAACCAAAACAATTTTGAATAAGAACAGTACTGGCAGATTCAGAGTATCTGATTTCAGGACTTATTATAAAGCTACAATAATCAAAACAGTGTGGTATTTGTCTAAGGATAGACATGGTCAGTGGGACAGAATAGAATTCAGGAATAGACTCCCATACATATACGGTCAATTTATTTTTGGCAAAGATAATTCAATGGTGAAAAAACAGTCTTCAACTATTGGATACTGATACACTAAAAGATGAAGTTTGACCTTTACTTTGCACTATTTACAAATTTTACCTCACTATGGATCACAGACCTAAATCTAAGAGCTAAAATTATAAAACTTTTGGATATTCAGAGGACTAGGAAACAGGGAAATGTCAGCCAAGAAAGGCAAGAAGTAAGGCCAGTTCTCAGGAGAAAACTCAAGTGTGTGCAGTGTGGTGTGACATCTGTCACAAAAGCCAAGAGATTTTCATAAAAGAATGGATAATCTATATCAAATGCTGCTGATAACTGGAAAAATAAGAGAAAACAAGTTAACCATCGAGTTTGGCAAAATGTAGGTTATTACTGATGTTGATAAAAGCCATTTCAGTTGAGTAGTGGTGGAGGGGTTGTTAGATGGGAGTGGGTTGGATAGAAAATGGGAGGTGAGTCAGCAAATATAGAAACTTTACCCAGGAATTTAATTTAAAATAAAGCAGAAAATTAGGGCAGGAGGGAGGTGTGGGGATCCAGAGATGGTGTTTTGAAGATAGGAAATATTAGAGCATTTGTATGAGGTTATGGCAATTATCAAGTATAAAGGGAAGAGTTGATGATACTGAAGAGAAGAGGAATGATTGCAGGACTGCTGGCATTGGGAAGACAAGAGGGAATCGTATTTACCACACAGATGACATATCGGCCTCTAATAGGATCAAGGACAATTCTTTAATTAACAGAAAGAATGGGAGGTATATAGATAAAGATAGCCAAAGATGGTGAAATGGGTGGTTGGAAGTTGAAGTAGATTTTGTTTTAGTAGATTTTGTTTTCATATATATTCTTAATGACATATTGACTTAAGTGAGAAGCAAGAGTGGTTGTTAGAGATTTGAGGAGACAAAAGATGTGTGATGGTCATATTGTTGAGTAAAAAAGTGTATTTAGCAGGGAAGTGTAGTAGGAATGTCTGGGAGTGTTGAGTGACTATATGAGATTTGTGATTTAAAAAATTGAGTTCAATTAGCATAGTTTTGTGATTTTCTTGGTTTTGTGATTTCTAACAAACAATTTCTAACATTCAGGAGGGGGTACATATGATAGAATTTGAATGTTATATTATTAGTAAACCCATTCTGATTTGCTTTTTTCTTTTAAATATTTTAACAAACCATCTATCATCCATTTGATAATCTATTATTATGTTATCAGACTAAAAATGAAGCAATTTAATATGAATGTCATGTTTTTAGTAGGGAAACTTTTAATAAATTTGACTGAATATAATATATACCAAAGTTAAAGCCCTCAGTTTCAGAAATTTTATCACTGTTTTAATGGAAATCTTTTTTAAAGTTTAAGAGCTTTCCCTCATAACTTAAATGAAACCAAGGATCACTTTACGTCTTTTATAGTAACTGCTCACACACCTAGAATTGGATTCAGTATTTTAGTAAAATCTGACCAATGGTAAATCCAATTTTAATGATCTTATACAACTTGTCATTATGGAGGATACAGTGAGATAGCTAAACTCAGTTATGGCTTTTAATCCTAATATTGAAAATATTAGAGTATCTCTATGAGGAATCTTTTGTAAGTGTGTATACAACACACCTTCAGTTGACTTTCTGTCAACCTACAGTATTTTATTACACTAATTTTGTGCAACAAATAATGAACTCCTAATGTTCCAAGTGCTTCTGGAATAGATATCATGATTTAAACTACTTCAGTAGTGATGGGGAGGTTTAGTTAGTTGAGAAGGAGCAACTTTCCTATATAGTAAAAGGAATTTTCAAGCAGCTGTTCAGAGCATTGGGTCATTTATAATGTCATACATCATATAGAACCTTAAACAACTAGACCAAAGAAAATTTCATTATTGATCCTCATTCATTTTTCTGTATGTGTAGCATCTTCCCATCTTGCATGTGTTCTCATTCCATTTCATTTTACCTCCAGGAGCTTGATTCATCAATCACCCCTCTTCTTTTTACCTTCAACCTCTTTCCCCTGTCTTCTTTCCCTAACCCTACTGTGGTAGGCATGTCTTCCAATCTCTGTCACCTTGTATTCATGCCTTTGTGTAATCTCCCCTTGAGTGTGGGCTAAACCTAATTAATGACTTGTGCCTAATGAATAGAATAAAGCAAAAAGTGATGACTTGTCACTTCCATGATTAGGTTACAAAGGCTGTGAGTTCCATCTTGCTAGCACTGTCTCTCACGGACACTTCTTCTTTCTTGCCTTCTCAACTTGTTCACTTTGATGAAGTAAACTGCCATGTCAGAAAAGACCACATGACAAAAACTGAGAGCAGACTCTGGCCAACAGCTAAGGAGGAACTGTGGCTCTCAGTCCAACAGTCCACAAGGAACTGCTGACAACTATGTGAGTGAGCTTAGGAAGTAGATTCTTCCCCCACTGAGCCTTGAAAAATGACAAGGCCTTGGCAGATGTATAGAATTTAAACCAGTCTAAAAAGGGGTCTGACCTTTGCTTTTAGCTTCTGGGAAGTAATCTCTAAGTAATCTTTGTAATGTTATGTCTGATAAGAGTGTCTTTTTTGCCTGAGGGCCTTGGGTCATACTGGACAGTCTGCCAATATGGTTTGGGGGGCTGGCCATGCCCCAAAGACCAACATTATAACTTGGGGTGGGCCTTTGGGTCATAGGATATCAGTCAACCTGGAGACTGAGATCAACCCTGTGGGTAACCACTAGATCATGCTTACATAATGGAGTCCCAATAAAAACTCTGAACACAAGCTTGGGCAAGTTTCCCTGGTTGTTGGTACCATGCATATTGTCACCCATTGACGCTGGGAAAGTAACGTGTCCTGGCTTCTCTCTGGGAAAAGACAATGGAAGCTCCACATTTGGTACCTTCTCAGACTCTACCCTTAACATTTCTTCCTTGGCTAATTTGAGTCTGTATCCTTTCCCTGTAATAAACCATAATTGTGAATATAGTAATTTTCAATGAGTTCTATGAATTTTTCTAGCAAATTATCAAAACTGAGTGTGGTTTTGTGAAACCCTGAACCTGCAATTGGTGTCAGAAGTGAGGGCAGCTTTGTGTAGATTGTCTGTCCCCTAACTTCAAAGTTGTCTGAACTCTTGTAGCAGCATTGCTGTGAGCTCACCACCAGCTGTGGCTGGCACCTTGATTGCAGCCTCTGAAAGACCCTGAAGCAGACCCAGCTAAGCCATATTCAGATTCTTGAACTACAGTAACTATGAGATAATAGAATTTGTTGTTTCAAGCCACTAAGTTTTGGTATAATGTATTACATAGCAATAGATAACTACTATAACTACTAGCATGAAAGAAAGGAAGAAGGAAGGAAGGAAAGAAAGGCAGGAAGGAAGGAAAGAAAGAAGGAAGGAAGGAGGGAGGGAGGGAGGGAGGGAGAGAAGGAGGAAGGAAGGGAAGGAAAGAAGCCCCACAAACCATACTTGTGAATATCTAAATAGTCACATTGATTCTGAGTCCGACTAAGTGGTGCTAAGCTCCCTTCAGGTCTCACTCTATATTTTTTCCAGACTGACCTATTCACAGACACAGTTTCAATGACTAATTTCTATACAGATTAATTTAAAATTTATCTCTCTATTCAAAATCTGCCTCTGAGTTGCAGACCTGTAAATATGCTACCTATTTAATATCTATGCATGAATATCAAAAAAAACCCTCAAATTTGATGTCTGATAATGAATGCATCTTTCTTTCTCCCAAGCCAGATCCTCTTACAGAAAGTTCTATCTTTATGAACGGCATCATAGTACATTTCCAGCAGAGAAAGTCTGAAGCCTTACTAGTTAGTAGTCTACCTTGACAACCTTGTCTAACATCATCCCCATACTCATTCCAACACCAAGTGTTTCCAATTTTACTTACCTACCTCAGAATCCATCCACTTATCTCCATATCCATCACTACAATTCAAACCAGTTATGAGTAGCTATGAATACTCTTACCAAGAATTACAATAACTTCATAACTTGTTAACCAGCATTCACCCTGCATGTGATCTCCTCTCCCCTTGTCTTCTCTACACTTCACCCAAAGTGATTTTTTCCAAAATGTTAATGTAACACCAACCTCTACCCTATTTTTAAAATAACTGCTCTTAAAGGTTCAGAAAAAATTTAACAAGATCTATAAGACACTGAATGTTTGACTCTTAACTACTCTGCCCTAGCCAAACCCACTCTTGTCTGCTCCAGCCTCACCGGTCTCCTTTAAGTTCCTCCTACCTTCCCACAAGGCCTGTGTACATGTTGTTCTCTCTGCCTTCACTGTGCTTCCTTCCCTTTCTTAGCACTACTGCACATCCTTAAGATCTCTACTCACACATCACCTCCTCAGAGAAGTCTTCCATGACCTTCCTAATTATGCCAACCCCCTCTATTATAGGTACCCATGTAGCTCACCACAGGTGCAACTTTATATTAACGTATGTAATTATTTGGTAATATTTATATCCTGTTCTACACTGTAAGCTTCAAGAGAAGAGGAACCATGTCTGCTTTTACTTAACATTATACCTTCAAAACTGCATCTTGAGGATGTTCAATAAATGTATATTAAATGAACGAATGTATATTAACTGAGTGAATGTATTGTTGAATTGGTTTTTAGGTATGATAGAAAGACCCAAGATGATTCTATAGATAGATCTGATTTCAAAGCCTGTTTCATTTTAAGTTAGTACCTTATACGCTTGTTGTGGCAATTACATTAAAAATGTAACTAAAGTTTCCAACATAGTACAGCATGAACACTCAGGCCTCCTTTCATGTCTACCTGAGACCTAAGGGCTGGTATAAGGCAGAAGGTAGCATTGAAGTATGTGGTGATCTGGAGGTTGTAAACCCTGGTCAAAGACGTATAAACACACTAGTAAAAACATATGTGAGTCAAGAAAAACACATTTCTAGGCCAAGTTGGGCTTCTGGCTGCCAGTTTGCAATCCCTGAATCTAGTCTATATCACAGTATCACTGTGTGAATGAGGGTAGTTTGGAAAGCACTTATTTTAAACTGTTTTGTGCGCTTTGCCTCCTGCTTCTTAACATATCTAAATGGTTGTATATAGAGTTCGAAAGTGGATAGGGAATAGGACACCTTAATTGACAATCCCTCTAAGACAACAGGAAATGAAGGAGGGGTGATTCTCCAAAGCAAAAGCGGAGTGTTGTTACCAAAGGAAGGAAGATGAAATGCTGTACAGGCAAAGCAGCAGATGCCTAACGCTCCTTTCCCCTTCTCTGCGTGGTGGGATTTGCTTATCTCCCCGTACGCCACTTATATCACTGCTGTGCTGTCACTTCCTACCAAAACATCTCCATGACCAGGAAAATTAAATTATTCTCTTTTACATTTGTATAAGTAATAAGTACTATATCATCACCTTTAGTGTGCTACAGCAAAATAGCTGTGATGTATCTGCCTGTCTCTTAGAGGCAGCTTCCTCCAGGGAGAAGGATTCTACCCCACAGATAGCATACTGCTTCCTGGTCTGCTGCTTTTCTTCAGTTACCCAGTTCACTCTTTTCCTGGTGCCTACACAAGTTACAGATCCTTAGGCCTATTTCTAACTAAGACATTTGTAATTTTTTGTTTAGCTCAGGATATTTTCTATGATCTGCCTTACAAATTCCTCATATCTGGTCTTCTGGCACCCCACTTCTCTGTTCAAAGACTATACCGAGGATTCTATTCTTTCCTAAACATCCCTGAAGGTTCTAGTCTTTTTCTAAACGTCCACAGGTTAGATTTTCATGTCATACAAGTAGAATATGTAACTTTTATACATAGAATAAATACACAAAATAATGTATTTCATATACACAGAGTAACTGTGCCATATCTGTCTCCTCACTAGACTATAAGCTTGAGATTATGTCCTCAGCACCTAGGATAGCACATGCATATAGTAGGCCCTTAAAAATAGTAGGCCCTTTTGACTAAATGAATGAAATGTTGCCTCTTGTGTTTAACTATCAATATTCATCTTTTTATAAAAAATCTTTCTTATTTTATTGAGGTATAATTGACATGTAACATTATATTAGTTTCGGGTGTACAACATAATGATTTTTTGTTTGTTTGTTTTTGGCCACACGGCATGCAGAATCTTAGTTCCCTGACCAGGGATTGAACCCACGCCCCCTGCGTTGGAAGCGTGGAGTCTTAACCACTGGAGCTCCAGGGAAGTCCCAAATCTTTTTGAAAGTTGTTGTAATTATACTTTCTTAGTCTTGCAGTTTGAGCTGAGGCACCAACCTGAGAAAAATAACTATAACCCAATATTCTAACTGAGGTGCTAGATCATTATTGCAAAGTAGGTAGCCAAAATGTGCTTTTATCAGCATTAGCTGATCATCCACCTTTAGTCTATATATAAAAAACAATTCACTAGGGACTAGAGTTTTAAGAGTGAGGACTTCTTTAGAGACTAAGTGTGGAAGTGTTTTCCCCCTCTTTCCTCAAGCCAAGCGAGGAGAACTTCAGGAACCACTTAGAGAGGCTGGCCTCTATCCCCTGGCATTTGGGGGCACACAGATCTCTGTCTCAATGCTGACAGATCTGAAAGCAGAAGATTGGCTGGTGTGGCTCATGGTGGCAGGGCCAGGAGAGAGTGCTGTGGAGGGAGTGAGCTGTACTGCCACTGGGGTGAATAAATGGTGTGTGGCTCCTGAGGGAGGGAGCCAGACCTGAGGTGTCTTGGGAGGAAGATTGTGAAAAGGACTGCCTGTAGCGCTCAGGTGACACCAAGAGGCTAGATTCTTTTCCCATACAAGTTATTACAGAATATTGAGTAGAGTTCCCTGTGCTATACAGTAGGCCTTTGTTGATTATCTATTTTATATATAGTAGTGTATGTATGGATATATGTATATGTAAATATAACTGAATCACTTTGCTGTACGCCTGAAACTAACACAACACTGTAAATCAACTATACTCCAATATAAAATAAAAAATTAGGGCTTCCTTGGTGGCTCAGTGGTTGGGAGTCCGCCTGCCGATGCAGGGGTCACAGGTTCATGCCCTGGTCCGGGAAGATCCCATGTGTCACGGAGTGGCTGGGCCCGTGAGCCATGGCCGCTGAGCCTGCACGTCCAGAGCCTGTGTTCCGCAACGGGAGAGGCCACAACAGTGAGAGGCCCGCGTACCGTAAAAAAAATAAATAAATAAATAAAAAGAGGCTGGGGAGGGCACAGAAAGTCAGGCTCTGGGGGGCAGTCATTCGCAGTTGTCAAGGGGATGTGCAAATCTTTTCCTTGCTTAAAATCTTTCAGTGGTCTCCTACTGTTCTTAGAGTGAAATCTAACTCCTCCTATTTGTGATTTGACCCCTTCCTATGTCCACCCTCCACCTCTTTCACAAGTCATCAGCCATACTGGCCTTCTCTCAGTTCCTCTCACACACTGTATTCTTTCCTGTCTCAAAATGTTTGTGCAAGTTGTGCTTTATGCCAGAACTGATTTTTTTCTCTTGCTTTTTCTAAGCCTGGCTCCGTTTGTCCTTGAGATCCTGACTAAAACCTCTCTTCCACATAGAGGCTTCTGTTGAACCCTCAATTTAACATAAATTTCTGTAATAGTTTGAGTTGGGCAAAGCTGCAAATGACATAAAACTCAGAATAATTATATCTTAACAAGAAAAAGCATCTCCTTTTCCCATGAAAGTCATGGAATCAGTCTAGACCTGGTAGTTTTGTGTGGTTTCAGGATTCCAGGATCCTTATATCTTATGTCTCCACAATGTGTGGCCTCAATTTTAAGTTCACTTCATGGTCCATAAGGGCTGCTCCTGTTGTAGCCAGCACATGTACATTCTAGCTGGCAGGAAGGAGAAAAAGGGGGAAGGGCATGTATCCTTTTAAGCTCAATTCTAGAAGCTGCTCATACTACATTCACTTACACATATTGCATCATAGAGCATACTTGGAAACAGTTAACACCCACCCTCAGATGTGCCTAGGCATTTCACCCAGTTTCTGACCCACTTCAGTACTTCCTTGTTCTTAGCTTAGCTCTGTCACATCCAGCTGAAAGTTAGGCAAGCTGGGAAAGACAGTCTTTATCCTGTCACTAAAATTAGGGGACAGGTTAAAATAAATAAGATGGACAACTGGCAGTTGCCCCCACAGACACCCATCAGTTTTATTTTCTCACAACACTAAATTATAGAGGCTAAAACTCTTCTCCTTCATAGAAGTCTTCTTTGATCACTCAATCTAAAGTAAATTTCTGTAATATTTTGGGTTGGGTTCAGCTACAAGTAACAGAAAATTCAGCAAGAAAGTGACTTCACAGGAAAAAGGTTTCATTATCTTTCACATGAGAGTCATATAATCATTCTAGGGCTTGTGTGGTACTCTGTGGTATCAAGAAAGGGAATGAGTTAAATTTCATATCATTCAATTATATTAGTTATATTAACACACTATAGCCCATGGGCCAAATTTGGCCTGCCACCTGTTTTTGTAAATAAAATTTTATTGAAACTCAGCCTCGCCCATTAGTTGACATATTGTCTATGGTTCCTTTCTCACTACAACTGCAGCGTTGAGGGTTGCAACTAAGAGTGTATGGTCCCCAAGGCCGAAACTATTTACTGTCTGGCTCTTTATAGAAAAGAATTGCCAACCCCTGAGTTACATTAATAAGTTTGTTGAATAACATCTATTTAGAGGCATGAAGTTCCTTGGAGCTTTAAGAGTGTCCCTCTGAAAGCCAACAGTTACAAGTAAAAGTGTTTTAAATATGTTCCTTACAACATACTTTTCTCCCCCAGTATTTTCTTTAATTTTCTGTTTTTTATGGGAGGTGAGTAAGATGAAGACTTTTTGGGTTTTTTCATTTGGAATTGTTTTCTGGCTAATCCTCATGATGCTACCAGAGCAGGAAGGTACTTTAGAAGTCACTATGTGAGACACAAGATTCCCCTTCCAGCTGCTGAAGTGCTGCTGTAAGCTCTTGCCTGTCAGCCCTTTTCAGAATTGCTTTCAGTAAAGAGAGCTTGCTTGCCCAAATTGGGGCATCTGGCATCCAATGACAATGGCATGAAAGTATAAATGCCCAACCCTTCCTCCCCCTACCCTAAGTTGGGATAACTATGAAGGGTTATCCCAGCTTCAGAGCTCCCATTATTTAGCTGAGGCCTCATTGAGATTACATTGTAGCCCATTATCTCCCTCTGTCCAGTCCTACTTTCATTCCCTGTCTTTCACAGAAGAACCAACTTTTGGTTGTTCCCAAGAGTATTCCTCAATAAACTTCTTGCCTATTAAGCTCTACCTCAGATTCTTCCCACCAACAAAAATCACCTAACCTAATTTCCTGATTCTAGGAAGCTGAATCTTACGGATTTCACAAGGCACAGATTTGGGAAGGGGAAGAGCCAGAAGTTTTGGCTCCAAAGGTCAGTTCCCTTTCTACAGTAATATAACTATAAGGGAGCTCTCATTACTGTCTAATCACTTGGGCTTCTGTAAGAAGCAAAGACTTAAAGAATCAATGAAGTACTATAGCCTCCTCTTGATATTTTGATATAATGTCAAGAGTCTTTGTCAATTTAGCTTCATTGGGATTTGTTCACCACATTATGGGATGAGGTGGAGTGGAAATCATAGTTTAAAGGAGAGTTCATGGGTCAGCATACCTAAATTTGAATCCTACATTCTGTATTTTCTAGTTGTGTGATCTTGGATAAATTTCTTAAACTCTCTGAGTGTCAGGTTTATTGCCTGAGAATTGGAGGATAATACTTATTAAGAGGCATAGGGAACCTTCTTCTATTCCATTACTTTAGTTTATCCAACATGTAACACCCATCCTATTTCATTTCATTCTATTCCAGAAGGAGTTACTGAAAATTCTAAGACATTTCTATCACTATGATAGTTAAAGAAGCATAAGAATTCATGATTCCTGCCCTCAAGAAGTCTCTAATTCTATTAGAGAGACAAAACTTAAAATATAAAATAATTAGAGAAATATATAAGGCCAAGTCAAAATGATATAGAATGGGCAGTATGTTAAGAAAATGAGGACAAATATAGATTTAATATAGGCAAAATTTTATATGTTATCAGCTTATAATTGTTCTCTGAAGGTCAAAGGAAGCTGAGTTACCATTTTTCAAATTGAAAGAATGGAAAGAACTTTTCCATTCCATTCTCTACAATTGAAAGTATAAGAAAAGTCATAAGTGAAATATTAAATTTTTTTAATTTAAACTTTAATATAGTAAAATTCATTCTTTGTTGTCCAATTCTATGAGTTTTGAAAAATTCATAGAGTTGTATAAGCACCATCAAAATTAGTACACATACAGTTTCATTACTCCCCCCCAAAATTTCCTCATGTAAGCACTTCAGTCAGACCTCCTCTCCTCCTTCAACTCCTGACAACCACTAATCTATTCTCTGTTCCTGTATTTTTGCTGTTTCCAGAATGTCATATAAATTACATTCTATAGTATCCAGCCTTTTGATATGGCTTCTTTTACTTGGCATAATGTATTTTGGGTTCATCCATGTTGTATGCATCAATAGTTTGTTTCTTTTGGAGTTATTTCCACTTTTTGAGTATTATCAATATAGCTGTTATGAACATTTGTACACAAGTTTTTTATGTGGACATATGCCTTCATTTCTCCTGAGTAAATATGGCATAAAAATAGAATTGCTGGGTCTTAAGGTAAATTTATGGATAACATTTTAAGAAACTGAAAAACAGTTTTCCAAAATGGCTGCACTGCTTTATATTTCCACCATCAATATATAAAGATTCCATTTTCTCAATATCCTTGTCAAGATCTGTTATTGTCATCTTTTTTTGGTAGCTATTCTTGTGGGTATTAAGTAGTTTTAATTTGTATTTCTCCAATGACTAATGACTTGGGATATCTTTTCATGTCTCTATTGGGCACTCATATATGTTCTTTGGTGAAATGTTTTATCTTATATATGATTTGTAATTATGTTCTCCCAGTGTGTGGCTTGCCTCTGTTGTTTTTCTTTTTTCAGTTTTATTACCTTCTGTTTTATCTTTATTGTTTATTTACTTCTGTGCTCTGATTGTAACTTACTATTTTTTTCTAGTTTTTTAAGATGGAAGCTTAGTTATTGATTGAGACTTTCTTCTTTTCTAATAAAAGCATTTAGTGCTATTAATTTCCCTCTAAGCAATGCTTTACTTCATTCCACATATTTTGATATGTGATGTTTTCATTTTCACTTAGTTAAAAATATTTTCCAGTTTCTCTTGAAACTTTCTCTCTGACCTATGGGTTATTTAGTAGTGTGTTGCATGATTTTCAAATACTTGGGACTTGGCCAGATATCTTATTGATTTCTTGTTTAATTTCATTGTGGTCAGATAACATACTATGTAAGATTTCAGTCCTTTTATATTTGTTAATGTTTGTTTTATCGCCCAAAATATGACCCATCTTGGTGAATGTGACATGTACATTTGAAACTTTTATGTATTCTGCTATTGTTGGGTAGAATGTTCTATAAAAGTCAGTTAGGTCAAGTGGATGATAAGGTTGATCTGGTTTTCTATATTCTTTCTGATATTCTACTTGTTTAACTGATTATTGAAAGAGGAGTGTTGAAATGTCCAAGTATAACTGAGAATTTATCTATTTCTCCTCTCATTTGTATCAGTTTTTCCTTCATGTGTTTTAAAATTGCTGTTAGGTTCATATACATTTAGGGTTCCTATGTCTTCTTAGTGATTTGACACTTTTATCATGATATAATATCCCTCTTTATTCCTGATAGCTTTCTTCATTTCAAAGTCTATTTTGTCTGATACTAGTATGGCCACTGCAGCTTTCCTTTCACTAGTATTTGCATGGTATATCTTTTACAATGATTTTGCTTTTAATATATATCATTATATTAAAAGTGGGTTTCTTACAAAAAGTGGGTCAGTTTACAAACAATATGTAGTTGGATTTTGTTTTCCATCCAACCTGACAGTCTGTATTTTACTTGGTGTGTTTAGATCATTTTCATTTAATGTGATACGGTCGTATTTATTTTTAAATTATTTTTCTGTTTGCCCCTTCTGGGTTTTTGTTGTTGTTGTTTGCATGTTTACTCTTTCTTATAGTCTTTTGAATTATATTTTAAATACTGTATTTTATATATTTTGACTATATTTTAATATTCTACTTTAATTTATCTATTAGCTTTTTGACTGTATCTCTTTGTAGCATATTTATAGTAATTTCTCTAGGGATCACAGTGTACACACTTAATCTTTCAGAATATAACTGGAGTTAATATTTATCACTTCAAGTAAAATGTAAAAAAGCCTTACCACCATACAGGTTTCTTTACCCTCTCCTTTTTATGTTATAGTTGTCATTTGTATTATATACTACATATATTGAAAAATTATCCAGACAGTGTTATGATTTTTTATTTCAAGAGTCATAAATACTTTTTAAAACTTAAGATATGTTAAATTCTCTATTATTTTTACCCAGACATTTGTCATTTATATTGCTCTTCCTCCATCACTAAAGTTCCAAATTTCCCTCTGGTATCATTTACCTGCAGCCTGAAGAAGTAACTTTCTTTAGCATTTTTTTTAGAGTAAGTCTGTTGGCAATAAATGCTTAGTTTTCCTTCATCTTTTATCTTAAATGTCTTTATTCACCTTCATTCCTGAAGGATATTTTCAGAAGATATATTATCTTGGTTTGACAGTTCTTTCCTTTCAGTATTCTGCAGTCTTCTGGCCCCTGTTTTTTCTGATAAAAAATCCACAGTCATTTGAATAATTGTTCCCTTATATATAATGTGTCAGTTTTCTCCAGTGGCTTTTAAGGTTTTTTTTCCTCCTTTGGCTTCCAGCAGTTTTATTGTGTCATGTGTGAACATAGTTTCCTTTGAATTTATCCTGTTTGAGTTTCATTGACCTTCTGAATTTTGTAAATTTATGTCTTTCACAAAATTTGGGAGAATTTCATTCATTATTTGTTTAAAAAAATATATTTTTTCTGCATTAATCTCTTTCTCTTCTCCTCCAGAAAATCCAATTACATATTAGGTCTTTCAGTATTTTTCTCTTGTTTTTTCAATCCTTTTTCTCTGTTCTTCAGATTATGCAATTTCTACGGATTAATTTTCAAGTTTACTGATTTTTTTCCCTCTATCATGTCCGTTCTGCTATTGCGCTCATCTTATGAACTTATTTAAAATATGTAATTTTTGACTCCAAACTTTCTATTTGGTTCTTTTTCATTTTCTACTTTTCTGTAGAGACTATCTATCTTTCTGTTCATTTTAAGAGTGTTCACTTTTACGTCTTGTAGGATGGTTACAGTAGCTGCTTTAATGTCTTGCCTGAAAATTTAAATAATTTAAATATCTGTCATTCCAGGATTGGCATCTCTTAACTGTATTTTCCCTTGAAATTTGGTCAGATTTTTGCCAGGTTCTTTACATGTCCAATAATTTTATATTATATCTTCTGCAGTTTTGTTTATGTGAGACTTTGGGAACCTAGTAAAATCCTCCAAATAATTTATTTGCTTGTCTCTTTGTTTGTTTGAGGGTTTTGTTTATTTGTTTGTTTTCGGAAGCAATAGTCCAGTTAGGTTCAAGCTGTAAGTTTTGTTTCAGTTTCTGTGGATGAATGTCTTTTCAGTTTTCAAAGCATTTGTTATGCCTTCCATATACCACTCAGGGGTTAGTTTGAGGCTTGGGCAGTAGTTTATACACAGTTCAGTTCTCATAACCTTTGCTTTGCTCCTCTGGTTATGCTTCACATACGCACAACTTAGGGGTGAGCCTAAGACTTCTGTTGATTCATACACAGAGGTAGATGATCGCTTCCAGCTCTCTCTTCACCAGGACTTCCCCACATTCTCTGGCTTTTAGGCTATAAGGACAGTGTTACTTCTAAGAGAGACACTTCACCAACAGCCAATCATACACCTGTTTTCACCTCTGCCTTTTTCTGGTTCATGGGCCAGTTTATCTACCCAGCACCTGACCTTACTAACCCAAGTGACACCCTCAACCTCAAACTTTTTACAGCCTCCCCAAACTCCCATACTGGGTCAGGTATCTGTTTTATGATCATAGTATCTTGCAGTTAGCTTTATGAAACTTATAATAGTTTGTATTTCCACATATTTGTTTGTATGATTATTTTATTTATGCTTATTTCTCTATTAGACTGTGCTAAGAGAATGGACTCTGGAGTCAGACTTGCAAGGTACAAATCCTGGTCACATATACTGGTTGGGAGATCTTAGGCAAGTAACTTAGCTACTCTGAGACACTATTTCCTTATCTGTAAAACTGAGGTTAAAGTAGTATTCACCTCATATAATTCTGGGAAGCTAATACTACATGTAAAGGTACCTGGCACTCAATAAATCTTAAAGTCATTGTTAACATATTAAAGTAGAAAATACATATTTTAAAATATATATCCACCCTCCATCCCATAATGAATCTCTTTCTTTCCCCATTTACTCTTCTCTCTCTCCACCCCAGTTTGGCCTGACTGTATTATATATTAACCACGTTTCTTTTTTGTTTTGTTTTGTTTTTACCTTTTTAAACCTAATTGCAAAACCCATTATCTTATTGAATTTACCAGCGGGTAGGTTTTTTTTTTTTTTTTTTTAACAGAAAAGTTTTAAAATGTTAAAAGAAATCCCACCATTATTTTCTTTCCACAGTATTGAAGCTCCTCTTTCATTTTTCTGGAATGGCTACTAAGTAAAAGGCACTGACTGATCTACTGCTCCACAGCAAGCCACCCCTAAATCTAGTGTCTTAAACCAATGATTTATTGTGATTTACTATATAGTTCCGTGGGTAAATTGGGCTCATCTGAGTAGTTATTGTTTGGTTTCTGTAATACTATTTCAGGCAAATAGAGGCCGGGACTACAGTCATCTATAGGCTTGAATGTGCAGGATGTCAAACGTGGTTTCTTCACTCACATGTATTGGTGCCTCTACTAGAGTGGATGGAACAGCAGTGGGCTGGCTGGACATCTCTGTTTCTCTGTCTCTGTCTCTCACACACACATAATCATTAATTCTGTCTCTCTCTCCTTAGGCTTCCCCATTGGGTGGCTTGGGCTTTTTACTAGTATGGAGATCTCAGTGTATTCAGACTTCTTACCCAATGGTTGCCTTTCTCAAAACAAGTGTTGCAAGAGACTCAGGTGGAAACTACAAGGCTTCTTAGAACCTTGCCTCAGAGGTCTCACAGTGTTACTTCTGCTGCACTCTGTCATAGGGCCAGCCCAGATTCAGGTGGAGGGGAACACACATGAATATGAATTCTGAGAGACATGGTTTACTGGGGGTCATCTTTGAGGATGAGCTACCACCATGAGCCTATAAACATACTCAGCAAACCCACAAAGCCCCTTTCTTTCAGAAGCTTATAGTATAGTACAGGGCAGTTTCTTCACTTTGGCACTATTGACTTTTTAAAAATTAAATACATTTTTTTAGAACAGTTTTAGATTTACAGAAACTTTGCAAAGATAGTGCAGAGTTTCTGTATACTTGCACCCAGTTTCCACTATTATTAACATTTTACATTAAGGTGGTACCTTTGTTAAAATTAATAAACCCATCAATTGATACATTACTATTAACTAAAGTCCATACTCTATTCAGACTTCTTTAGTTTTAACCTAAAATCCTTTTTCTGTTCAAGGATCCCATCCAGGATACCACCATACATTTAGTGTTCATATCTTTTTAGGCTCCTCTTGGCTGTGACAATTTCTCAGACTTTTTCTGTTTTTGAGGAGTCTTGGTCAGGTGTTTTGTAGAATGTCCCTCTATGGGAATTTGTCTGATTTTTTTTCATAACTAGACTAGGGTTAGGGCACATACATGAACAACGTGACTTACCATTGTTGATGTTAACCTTGACCACCTGGCTGAAGTAGTGTTAGGTCAGATTTCTCCTCTATAAAATTACTCTCAGTCCCGCCTCCCCGCCCACGACTATGGAAGTTATTATGAGAAACCCGCACCTAAGGAGTGGGGAGTTATGTTCCATCTCCTTGAGGAAGAATTATTTACATAAATTATTTGGAATTCTTCTGAAAGGAAGATTTCTCTTCTCTTTCACTTAATTAGTTTTCAATAACTTATTTATATCACTATGGACTCATGGATATTTATATTATAGCTTAGGTTATAATCCAATACTATTTTGTGTATTTGTTGCTCAAATAGTTCCAACTTTTGCCCTTGGGAGATCTTTCAGATGGTTCCTGTGTCCCTTTGACATACGCCATCAGCGTTTTGTTTTATAACTTTCGTTGTTTTTTGAGCACTTCTTACTTTCTAGCACTAGAAGATGCTCTAGATCATGTATTTTTCTTGCCCCACATCTAAAATCAGCCTTTTGTCCAAGGACCCCTGGTTCCTTTTATTAGAAACCAATATCTGGGTGCTAGTTGTGTTCATTGCTACATTGTTAACATTTTGGGCCTGATAATTCTTTGTTGTTGGGACCTGTTCTGTGTATTGTAGATTGTTTAACAGCATCCCTGGCCTCTGCCTATTAGATGCCCAGGGCAACCCTTCTTCTCCAGTTGTGAAAATCAATAACGTCTCCAGACATTGTCAAATATCCCCTAAGGGGACAAAATGGCCCCTGGTTGAGACCCACTGGTAAAGAGACAGACCTGCTGAAAATGACAAGGATATAATATAATGGAGAACAGTGGGAGAACTGCAGAAGAAGCCTCTGAGCCTGTTTGTAGATATTGGGGAAGGATTCACAGAGGAGGTGACATCTGAACTGACAATTGATTTGATATTTTGAGCCATTATCATGAGCCAGACAAAAGGTGATTTTTTTGTTGTTGTTGTTATCTCATATCCCAAACTTAAAAAGCAGGTATTTTACAGTTGAAGAAACAAAAGTTCAAAGGAACAAAGTAATTTTATTTACAGTGCCTGAGCTGGTCTTGAAGGATCCAGTCAGCCATCTGTGTGGAGAGCTTTGAGGGTACTGACAACTCACACTGCTCAAATCTAGACTATCTGAAGCACTCCTTGGTTTATAAAAGTGCACTACCATCTCATTTTTAATTTATTTTTTTTCCATCGAATTCTGGCTTCTTGAGAGCAGAAACCATGGAGTGTTCATTTACAATATTTGCCACATTGTAGGTGAACTAGTAAATGGTAATCCGTTCCATGAAATTCCCCACTCACAGATTACAGAATTAACTCATGCTTCCTTCTGGTCAAACTGCTATCCAACCAGCACCTCTGGTGGAGGGCTCAGTGCCAAGCATACCAGCCAACCTCCCGTAGTGGTAACTCTGCCTCCTTACTGTTTTACTCCCAGTGCCTCAAAAGGAGTAGTTGGCTTGTGTCAGTGACAACCTCAGACTGATTATAGCCTGTGGCACTTTGCCATAGGTTAGAGCTGCAAAAGGTGTTTTCTAAGGAAGGCAAAAAACATGCTATACCTCTGATATTAAAATGCAGAATGTGTTGCTACTGGTTTCCACATGTAATGCCAATTTCTACTTTTGACAATTCCTTTGTCCCATGTGATTCTTCTATCATTTAAGGAAAATTTTTACACAGACCATGAAAGGTGTTTTTTCCTTCCTTTCAAATGCTTTACAGTCTTATCCCAATTTCCTTATTTATTTATTTCTTTATTTATTTTTTTGGAGGTGGGGAGGTTTTCTAGTTTATTAAACAAAATAGGGGAAAAAAATGTCCTTTTGGTTGTTGTTGTTCCTTTTCTTTTTCCTACAACTTCTAGATTTGCTATTTGCAGTTGCTATGAAATTTTAAGTCTACTGAATTAGAAGTTTCTGTCTCTGGTTTCAAGACTCACTTTCCTTCTTCCTTTCCTTTGCTAAAATTCTGGTCTAATTAAAAAAACAGTAGATCATAGTTAAATAAAACTGCACCCAGGATAACCCTAATTTCCATATGCAGATTTATCTGCACTGACAGCTACCCCCCCTTCACACACACTCTCGCTCTCTCTTTCTCCTTTCCCTCCTCTCCATCTCCCTATTGCATTGTGTCTGACTGATTTTCAGAGCACCTTCGCTGTTTCCCTCTTCTCATTCCCTTTCTGTAAAATATCTAGACAGGAAGGAGGTGGCTCAGAAGCTGAACAAACAATCTCATATTCTGCCTGCAATGTCATCGTTTCTTTCCCCCATTTTAGGGGGCTGAAGTTGCCCAGGAAGGGGATGCAGAGGAGCTGAAAGGAAGGGGGGAGCTCTCCAGAGGCAGCTGCGGTCAGGGGCAGGGACTGCTGCCAGATGTGCCTGCCTCTCTGGGCTTTGATGCGAAAGGGGCAGCAGGAGGAAATATTGGGAGACAAAAGCCCCCGTTTAAATGATCATTTTCTTTATTTAACATGGCAGCAGACACTCTCTGCGTAGGATCATCATGCCGAGCATAAACTGGACTTTCCCACTTGCCTGGCAGGAGTGAGACAGATCACTGTGTGCTATATGAGCATCTGAGGTAAGACCCACTCTTACAGATACTTGATTTTTTCCTAATCAGTTAATTTTCTTAAATATATGTTTCAGCCTCAATCATATATAGTACAGTAGGGGCAAATCTGTGTTAATCTGCATCTAAAGATCCAAAAAAAAGCAGAGGTATAATATATTCAACTCAATTTGGGGAGGTTAGTTACTTTGTCAATTCTGTGTGTGCTATTTGTTTTTTTAGAAAAAATATTTGGTTTAAGAATAGACTGGTGTCATCATAATCCACCACTGGTGATAATACTGATGTTCAGACTCTTAAAAAAAAACTTTGCAAAAAGACAGTGAGCTACAGATGCATGTGCTGTATTTTTAGCTCGCATACAAATATTAGAACTCTTATTAAAATGATAGGGTTTTTTTTTAACAGAGAAGGAATGAATGCTGCATAATTAAGTACAGTATTTAATTTGGCTGTTGTGAAGCAAAAGAATAAGGTAATAATTTTTATTGTACTAATCAGTCTCAAGATGTTCTCTGTGTTAATTGGGTTAAAAAAATTGCAGTACTTATTAGAAATTCTAATTTCACAATGCAGCACTGACAATAAGCTCAGCCAGTGAATTATTCACATCTTTAATTTGCTCACTTAATGACAGTGTTCTGTAATCAGAGTGCAGAGACTGCTGCCTATGCATTATGTATGATGCTCAGGACTTAAATGCAGGACATTATGAAGCTCTCAGTGGTTCAGTAATTAGTTTTCCACAAGACAGGATTTAGATATTCACAGATAAAAGTCCACAGTTGGATAATGCTAAGGTTGCAACACAAAATAACAAAGGAAAGGAAGCTCAAAGTTTAGACTGAAACTTTGTCTTTCTGGCCTTGTCCACGGTGGAAACAGAATCAAGCCACCTGAAATAGTTGCCTAGCTCTGATCACATGTTTGAAAACTGTTTTTGAACAAAGTTGTAGCAGGCAAGGCATTTGAACAATTTCAGTGGATCAGAGGGGAAAGATAAAACCTTTTTAATTAGTGTTCACAGAAGCCCTGCAATCTATCCTCCTAATAAGTCTGTAGCATGCATAGCAGGCATTTTCAATGTGCTTTGTAACTTAGTGCAAATGCAAATCAGGTTACAATAGTTTTTGGCTGTAATTGTGTTTGTAAAAGGGTTACATGCCCAAATGGAGATTGAGCTTGCTCATGGTTTTGTTCCAATTGCTTCTGAGGGGAGGTTTGAAAACCAAATGAGATATTAAGTGAATCTGGGCATGAAAGGAAGTAGATCTGAATTGTCAGTGCAACTCTGGAATTTCTTACACTTGTCAGCTTAGAGTTGTCAGTTTTTCTTTAGTGATACTGTCATAATTGTTGTCATAAATTATATAACGTTATAGACTATCCAGAACCCTTAAAAATGTTTTAAAAATGTGTACTAACTTTGGGAAAACATTTCACAGTATCAGTTCTGAAGTTTAATGACTAAATTGAAATCTTTAACTGCAGTAATTTTTTTTTTTTTTTTAAGAACATGCTGTGCTGCTTGGGGTATGTTTGAAGACTTAAATATTAATCTTTATTAATAAGATCCCATTGCTTTATCATTTGTCGGTCTAAGATTTGTGCTCATTTCTAAAACCCAAGTGTTAGGACTCAATAAATATTGGTATCCAAAATTGGAATGCACAGTAACACTTTTTAAAAACTTCCTTTTATAGCTTAGAACGTTTTTTTAAAGACAGTTGAGCTGAGAAATTTGTAGGCAGATGTAGTGTTTAGTGAATGAATGAACTAGTCAAATTAAAAAAAATTATATTTCACTATAATTTAAAAAATTTTAAAGTCGCACCTCCAAATTTGACTTCTAACTTCTAGAACTGAAAAGTTACTTTAACAAAATAAAAAAGGTTTTCCTGTATGTTTAGGAAACTGTTGCTTTTGTGGTATTTAGAACATCCTTTTTGGGGAAAGGACACTTGTTTGGGAGAGGAATTAGGATATTGGGCAGTTGAGCTGGTGACCTGGCATTGTCCTGGGTTTGTATACAGAATAATATGTGGCAACCAGATGGTGGTAGTGGTACCGGTAGGTAGCTTAAAGAAATGGCTGGGAGTTAGAAAACTTGGTTCTAGTTCTATTTCTGCCACAAACCAGCTATGTGACTTTGAGCACTTTAAAATCATTTTCGATTTCCTCAACTGTCAGACAGGAATAACAAACTTTTCTAGGCTTTAGAAAAAACAACTGTAGAGTTGTTATGGGGATAAATGAGGTAGAAGGAGTGAAAGTTTTTTGAAAATTTAAAAGCACTAGACAAAAATAAGGAAGTTATTTTAAGGATTAGCCTAAAACTAAATGTGTTTCTTTGAATGTGTATTGTTTATTATGGCAGATGCAATACTCTATAATGCAAAAATGTCAAAATATTGTCAAGTAAATCAATTTAAATTTAATTTAGTGAAAATAAGCCATGAAAAATTTCCATCTTAGGTATTTGGGGGAGAATTAAGAGAGCTTTGAGATCTCATAAACATCATTTTGATGTCACTACTCCAAAAAGGTTAGTGATTCTCTTGCTTTAGACAGTTCTTTCATCCATCACTTAGGAGAACTTACATATTAATACTCTCAGAAATCTTATGCCTGGAATGTCTGTCAGTCACTAAGATTTCAGTCTTTCTTCTTCTTAGTTTATATGAGTCAGATTGAGATCATTTATACCACCAGAATTTTGGATCTATTTTACTCACCAAAAATCAGTATATCAACTGATTAATCAATAATTCATTATCTTATTAATTTTTTTCATCATCTATTGAGCACTTACAGTGCTATCAAAAATAACATGCTCTCTCTCCCTCACTCTTATGAGGCAGTTATGTCTGTATTGCAGATGAGAGACTGAAGCATAATGAAGTTAAGTAACTTGACAATACCACACAGCTTGTGAGTGGTAGAGTTGGAATTGAACCAGCTCCAAGTCCTGAGGTCTCAACCAATAGACTGTATTATCAGTTCCTAAGACCCTGTGCTAATTGCTGAGACAAGGTAATTGAGATTTCTGCCCTCAAACTGCTAACAGTGGTAACACTTGAATTTCTTCTGCATGCTCAGTTGTAGGTCAGGGCTTGCTTCTCATAGTGTGGTCTACAGACTAGCAGCATTGGCATCATCTGGAACCAGGCTTGGGTGCTTTGTAAATTTTGATGTGGCTTTTATATCACCTGGGGATAAGGAGAAAATGCAGATTCTCACTCAGTAGGTCTGGGATGGGACCCAAGATACTTTTCTAATGTTTCCAGATGATGCAGTGTTGCTGTTTGGAGAAGCTTCCAGTTGGTGACTTCTAGAATTACTCTCATTTCCCAAAGTTAGGTACCCAGTGTGTCTAAGACAGGCCAGGTGTACTGGATTACTTACTGAGTCCTGCTCTTCCTCCATTTCTGATGTTTCTTTGATTCAGATAGAAGAGCTTCCACCTTGGTTTCCTGACTTCAACCCTCTGCTGCCCTGAGTCTTAGCCCGCATACCTGTGGCCCTGGCTAACTGCTTAGCTCTGGCTTAGACCCTCTCCAATGGGTCCAATCTCACACTCCCAGTCACTAGCATTGACAGTCCTATATCTGTTGTGGCATCAGCCTGGTTGAGGACCTTTATTCCCTTTTCTGCATCAGAATCACCTGTGAAGCTTATTAAACACCTGCAAGCCCTCTCAGCACCACTGGCATAGATTCTGGTTCAGTATACCTGGAGTGAGTCTAAGGACCCTTTTTTTTTTCCCCAATCTTTTACAAACCTTTGTAGTTGATCTGATGGACAGCACATGCTGAAAACACGATCCCTGGGGTCCCTTGCTGTGCCATGACCAGATGGGAATTATTTGGAAAGTGATATTGGTGTAGCTTGGGTTCAAGTTTGCCATGCACTAGGAACATTTTCTCTATGCCTCTATGTTAGCAATGGGAGCACAACATAGGAAGAATTTAAAACTTTGCTGAGCTAGTTTCAGGGAGGCTTTGCTGAATGATTGACATTTGAATTGGCTAGTCATTGAATAAATGTCTTTTTTTTTTTTCAGGTTAAAGGAATAGCATATGCAAAGACAGAGATAAAAATAAGAAAGGTATCTTCAATACTGAGACATCCATTTTGACAAAAATGTTTGTTCAACACACGTAAGGGAGGATTAGGAGATAAAATTATAAATATAGGTAGCCTCAGTTTCAGGACCTTATCTGTTAAATCAAAGAGTTTACACTTCATTCTATAGACAGAATTACCTGAGGTTAAGATGGAAAGCAAGGTGATCAGATATGTGTTTTGGAAAGATAATCTTGGCATTGAGGTATATGAATTTAGTGGGGCAAAACTGAAGGGAAAGAGACAAGTTAGGTACCTGTGGTAATAGAGTGTGAGATGGGGAGGGATGTTTTTCTCAGGCCACATGCCTGAGCCCTGAACTGAACCCCTTCTATCTCAGACCCTGATGATGTTTCTTTATCACACTTATATTTTATAGTAATAACCTACATGTTAGATCTTTTAAATGGCATGGCCTTGAGAATTCAGGGAACTCAGTGCTTTTATGAGCCATCACTGGTTCTTCTCTTGATTATTTTACCTTATAATGCTAAGACAGCTAGCTCTAGTGTTCTTCTCTCAGGAGCTGCTTACAGATTTCAGGTAATTATTTGCTAGCGAAATCTTCTACGTTGGTCTAAGAGAAACTTGAAAACAGTTAATGAGCAGCAATAGGAATGCCAATAGTTGGGAGAATTGTGTCTAGGCCTCTTGAATGTACTGCGATTGCCCAAGCTCTGGAGAAGGACTTTGCATAGTCCATTAGCCTCGACCCAGCTTGATTTTTTGTCCTGCATCTGAATTTTTCCTTCTCAGAGTGAATCTCAGATGTGCTTAGAAATTTCACCCAATTTTTTTGACAAAAGTGTTTGTTCAACACACATAAGGGAGGAGTAGGAGATAAAATTGTAAACTTCAGTACTTCCTTGTTCCTAGCTAAATTCTCTTCCTTGACTTTAATCTACATATGCTTATGTGGTAGGCTGAGTAATGGCTCCCCAAAGATAACTGCCATATCCTGTGAATGTGTCACCATACATGGCAAAATGGACTAAGCAGATGTGATTAAGAATCTTGAGATGGGGAGATCATCCTGGATTACTGAGTGGGCCAGTGTAATCACAAGGGTCCTTTTAAGAGAGAGGTAGGAAAGTCAGTTAGAGAAAGAGATTGGGAGAGGCTGTCCTGCTGGCCTTGAAGATGGAGGGAGGGACCATGAGCCAAGGAATGCAGACATCCTCAAGAACCTAGAAAAGGCAGGGAGACAAAATTTCCCCTTAGAACTTCCAGAAGGAATCAGCCCTGCCAACACTTTGACTTTAGCCCAGTTGGACAGATTTTGAACTTCTTAACCTCTAGAACTGTATGACAATACATTTGTGTTATTTTAAGCCACTAATTTTCTGGTAATTTGTTATAGCAGCAATAGGAAACTAATAGTTTATTACATACCTTTATCTGACATTTGTTTTGCTGTCCAGTTTGTCCCACCGATAACAATTTTGTTGCTTTATTGTTGTTTTTCCTTGAATACTTCTCTGCTAGTGGGCCAGCACATTTATTTCTTCTGAGCTTCAAATTCCTCGGTAACAAAGGAATTACCAAGGAGGTGAGTGACTGATGGGGCTCTATTGAGGTAAATGAGATAAGGCCAGTAAAGTACTTCATGCAGTGTTTGATGTAGGGTAGGTGTGAAATGAATGCAGTTCCTATCTCTTCATGAAATTCTGGTAAACTAATTGTTGGGTTTTTTCTCACAGTATTGGAGAAATTCAGTAGCTGTTTTTAATATTAATGGCTAACAGGAGTTTATTTAGGATTTAGATTAATAATTGCTTAGTGCTTATAACAATTCTTTTTGATCCATTTTGAATTTCATTTAAGAGATACTTTGATTTTGAATCTTTTGGGGGTAAAATATTATTCATGGCCATGTCTACACTGTGCAAACTAAACTAGCTAAAGCTTAGCAGAGCACTCTTTTTTTTTCTAAATTTTTCTCCTCCTGCCCCATTTTGAGTGTTTTTCTACACACACACACGCACATAAACACACAGTGTCTACTTATAGTCTGCAATACAGTTAGTGTCCTATGTAGAAAGATACTGTGAGGGTTAAATGAGAATGCAGGTGAAACATTTGGTCTGCTCTTTAGGAATATAATGTAAATTGTTGATACATCTGTTGTACTGACAAGGTTTTGAGCTACTTGGGGAAAGATGTATATTATATCTTTGGATTCCTAAGGCCTTACAAGATTTGTTAAATAAATTACTAAATAAAAGTTGGAAACTTAGAGAGGAGCAATGAAGAAGAGTTGGAGAAAAGGAAAAGAAAGAACCAAATCTGGTAGTTATTTGGTTAGGTTCTCCCACTGTTTGCCTCAGAAATGTCTCGCGATCTCTGCATTTGAGCCCCTAGCCCCCAAACTACATAGTTAATGTGTGAACAAACTCTAAACCCTCAGTCACATGAACCAGTCTTAGTAACTCTGACTGTCCAACTAACTAGGGCTGGCAAATAAACCTTCTCTTTCCCTATATTAGTTTCCTATTGCTGCCTTAACAAATTACCATCAACTTAGTACCTAAAACAACACAGATTTGTTATTTTACAGTTCTGTAGGTAGGAAGTCCAGTACAGATTTCACCAGATGAAAATCAAAGTGTTGGAAGACTCTGTTCCTTCCTGGAGGTTCTAGAGGAGAATCTGTTTCCTGCTCATTTGAGTTGCTGGCAGAATTCAGTTCCTTGTGGTTGTGGGACCTAGACCCCCATTTTCTTTCTTGTTTTCCTTTTTTTCTTTCTTTACTTCTTTCTCTTTTTTTAATGGAAGCAAAGATAAGGAGTGTTATGGGAGAATCATGTAGAAAATTGACAATCAAAAAATATTTTTGAAAATTTCATACCATCCCTAGGGGAAGATTTTACTAGCCCTATGAGGAAAGGAAGGCTCAGAGAAATGCAGTAACTTGATTTAGGACACACAAAGGCCAGAGTCGAGCTCATTGGTCTGACTGTTGAGCTCATTCTATCAACCTCTCACTATTATATTTGCTGCTCTCTGGATGCATAGGGACCCCAGGCTCCCCCCAGTTTCTGGTATAAGTATGTCCCAAATATTGCATGGAGGTAAATGGCATGGGACTTTTTTTTAACCTTTTGACCCCCTTCACCCATTTCTCTCATCCCTCTACCCCTCACCTCTTGTAATCACCAGTCTGGTCTCTGTATCTATGAACTTGTTTTTGTTTGTTTGTTTTTTTACATTCCACATATAAGAGAGATCATATGGTATTTGTTTTTCTCTGGCTGACTTATTTCACTTAGCATAATGGCCTTGAGGGCATTATTGTTGGCTGTCAGCGGAAGCCTATTTTCATCTTCTAAAGGCCACCTACATTCCTTGGCTTTCTGTCCCCTTCCCGGTCTTCAAAGCCTGCAATGGCAAACTGAATCCTTCTCCTGTTTCAAACCTCTCCTTATTCTTCATATCGTCTCTCTGACCCACTCTTCTGCCTCTCTCTTCCAATTTCAAGGAGTCATGTTATTATGTTGGGCCCACCTGGATAATCCAGGAAAATCTCTACATCTAAAGAGCCTTAACTGAATCACAACTGAAAAGTACAATTTGCCTTTAAGATAATATATTCACAGGTTCCAGAGATTAAGAGGTAAATGTCCTTAGGGGCCCATTATTCCCCCTACCACAGTCGATAACTGACAGCTTTTGTCTGTATTATAGTTGTTCCACATCTTGTTTTCTAATTTGTGCAGTATTATTTTCAGTCTCTCTCTAAGCCTCAGTTATCCATTCTCAGAACTTTATTAGGCATTTGATTCAAATCTTTTGTTAACTTAGCTCTTCTGCAATGTAAAGTCATTTTTCTCCCAATTTGTTTCAGTTCAATTCAATTCAGTAAGAATTTATTGTCTACTGAAAACATTCCTGGTATGATAAGGTAAGGCATGGAGTTTGTAATCTGCTTTAGAGATAAGATGTATTCATATGAGACAGAGAAAAATGCAGGAGAGAATGTAGTCACCACGAGCATATATGACAGACAAGGGTGCTAAAAGGGGAAGATTAGAATGCACGGTGGGATTAGGAAAGCAAGGTTGTGATTTTGCCTGGCTAAAGTCACTTACAAGATGTGATTTAAGGAACGATGGTCAGATCTTTCTGTTTCAAAATATCTCCCTATACAGCTTGAAATGTTTGCTTCACTTTGTCACTATTATATCCATTTAGCTTAAAAAGCATCCTCTTTTACCAAGCCATCCTGTAGAACTCTTGCTCAGGGAGTATATATTCTTAACTGTTCTTAATTAAATACTGCATATCCATCCTTGTACTTTAGTCTGAATCAACTTTCTATAGACCTTTAAATTTGTTGTCCTAGTATCTGAGAGGGTTTCTAGCACCAGGCATTTTGGGACCTTAATAGCATATAAGTGGAGTAAATCAGGAGCAGGTGGGGACAAGTCTTGGAAAAGTGAGCCAGGACCCCTATGACTCTCTCATGATGTCCCTAAGAGAGATTAACATGGCGGTGGGGCTGACTCCCATGGATTGTGGCCAGAAGTCCATATTCCAGTGTTCAAGGGGAAGTAGTTCAAGTCTGAGACAAACAACCATTAACGTCACAGAAGCTCTTAAAATGATAAGTAGGGATAGAGCCATAGAAGTATCTGGAGAGAGTAGAAAATTATAGTCAGGTAGAGGTAGCTTGTTTCTGGGAGAACAGATCCAGATAGAACCTGAACCTCATCTAGGGTCCAGCCACATTAAGGAGACAAGAGGTAGGCAATTATTTGGATCCCAGGCAAATGGACCAGAATTTAGGATAGGGAGCTTGAATATAAAGTGGAAAGCATGGCCGAAGGCCAGAAATAGAGACTTGGTATGAATGGTGGGACAGAGGTTCCAGCCTGGGGCTTGGGATCACTGTGGTCAGGGAAGACATGAGCTTCTGCTGACAGACAAATTCCAGACCTTTGGGACCATAACTCTAATATTCAGTCAGGCCTCATTCTCATTGGCTCAGGCAGACCAGGGCTCACTGATTGTTGTTTTTCAGGGCCTGCACCTGGCCATGGGTATTGTAGGTCCCGATTGTCAGCCTGTGGGGAATTGGATGAGCACAGTTGGTCTCTGCAGTGCTAAGAACACTTCCATGGAAATTTATTTCACCTGTGTTGTGGAGTTTGTCTAATGCCAGATGACTTCAGGCACAGTTGAATTAAACTAACAAGTTGTTTGCTTTTACTATAGTGTTATTCCAAATCTGGACACTGGTCATTATTTGGTCATAATTTAGGTTGAATTTTGGCAGAATAGGTGAAATTCTAATAATCCATGCTCTCTGAAGTTAAAATGAGAGGGAGTGAGTTCCCTGAGACTTGAAGAATTCAAACATTCATTAGATGACCACTTGGCAGATGTGATACTAAGGCTAAACAGGTGACATTTAAAGGTCCCTTCTAATCCTAAAATCCTATCTAAATAAGGATAATGTAAAATATCTAGATGTCATAGTTTATTGAATACCCGGCTTTTTTTAAATTTTAGAAAAACACATTAATTAGAAAAAAGATATTAAAAGGGATAATTTTCATTAAGCATGCTTGGTTATTTTAAATTACTTTCTTCAATTTAAAATCCCTTTCATACCCTGATTACTTATTAGATAAACCAATAATTTTCATTTGTAGTAAAATGAAAATTTATGCATAAATATTTAAATGTTACACATAGTTATATCCATTGAGGATCCTTTTTTTTTTAAAGCATAAAATCCATACTGGTATATTTTATTAGAAAGTTGTTTATTTTAATGCTAGTTGCACTGAATTTCAATGGACTTTTTAATTGTAATTAAACTCACAGTTTTCAAAGTTTTTTTAGAAGAAGGGCCTATCTGTATTTAAGATGTGTGTTGCCTTAGGTAGTGCTGTCACCCAATCTCTGCTGTGTCTGGCAGGCAGTCTGTGAAGAAACAAGTCCACAAAAATGGTGTGCGATTTGGGGGTTGATGTCTATATCTAGGAATGAGATACGGTGGGAGAAGGCAACTTTTGTACCTTCATTTTAAGCCTAGAATCACAGAATTTACATGCTTCAAAAGTTTTTAGTGACAACTCATACCTCATTTTACAGATGAGGAAACAGTCACAGTGAGGTTGAGTGGCTTATCTATTTATATATTGCACTTAGCAGTTCTCCCAGCTCCTTTACATTCAGTGTGACCCTGACAGCCCATTCAATTATTACTCTTCTTTTAAAGAAGAGGAGAGATCGAGTGAATTGGGCAAGATCACACAGTCAGTGGATGGGGGTCCTGCTGCCTCCACTTGTGATGCTGGAATATAGCCTTGCACAGTACTTTTTTCCATCCTTATTTCTCTGGTGACTACAAGATGATTAAATCAAACCTTATTCATCTGAGGGTAGGTAAAATAAAGTTACAACATACCCCATTCGTTGCAAAACAGTGCTGAAAATAGCTTTTTCCTAAGGAATTTACTAAACTTATCATGTGTAGTTTATATTTTATAAATAATAAATAATATAGATACCAATCACATGTATTATTTTGATATTTACAGGTTTCATAATACTTAGCATTTTAAAAACAGATTGCTTTTTATATAGTAATATTTGATTTATTACCTTATAATCATTGTTTTTGATGAATATTGACATATATATTTGAACATTCAGGAGCAGAAACTTTCTAATGATGCCAGTCAAAAGTTATTCTCAGAATTTTAATTTCATAATGTTGCACATTGTAAATAATTACATTTATTTCTTTTGATCTCTATGTGTTGATCTTTAAAAATATTCTTAACTATCTGCCTAAAGCTGGTGGTAGGCAGGACTTTTGATTGCAGTCTGCTCACACCTTGTGTCCTAAGAAGTCACTTTTCTCTTACTTTTCTTGAAGCCCAGATGTGAAGATACTGCATTTTTTCCGTTGCAGTGCAAGAAGAGCTTCTTAGCGTAGGGAAGATGCTTCAAAGCCACTTTCCCTCGATGTGCATGTCTGTGTCTGTAACTCACTGCTGAGCTGTTCACAACATGCTACCTGTTCTCATCTTTCAACATCCCAGAGAACTAAGCATTGCAATATGATTGCCATTCTATAAATGGGGAAACTGAGGTTCTGAGAGGTTGAGTACAAAAACCATTCAAGATATCCTTTTTCTACCACAACAAACTTATTTTATTATATTTCCTTTTGAAAGAGAGAGAGAGAGAGAGAATGAAAGTAAGATCAACAGTGGCCCTTTACATTTGTATAGTACTTTAGAAATTTCTCTTTATATTTCTAGCCCATTGTGTGTTATGTGTGTATTACAGTGTTCTCTAGAGGACTAATGTGATAACGATAATAGTAATATTTGTTAAAACCTTCCATATGGCAGACACTGTGCTAAGTGTTTCATATACTTTATCTCATTTCCTCCTCGCAGATGCCGTATGAAGTAGAAATTATTATCCTCATTTTTAAGATGAGAAAATGAGGCTTAGAGAGATTAAATGGCTTGCCCACGGTTACTGCTGTTTAAAACAAGCAATCTAATTGCATATTCCAATACCCTAACCACTCTGCTCTGCTGCTTGCACTGTACCTAAGGCTCTTCTTTTTTACCTACTAATGTTTCTTCTCTTTTATGAAGGGGTTGCAGGGGAATGACTTCTGCAATAGCACTGCGCTGCTAAGAACTGCTGCTACTGACCAGTGTGCTCAAAATTTAGTGGGTATAAATATTATCTGAGTTGTTTCCTAAGGTACTAGACATTGCTGGTACTAGACATTGCTGAAATTTTCATACTAACCTAATTGATACAAGATTTAAATGTGAATTAGAGTCGGTCAGTGGGTAAATCCCCAAATTTGATATTGTCAACAAATGTCTAAGTAAATAATCATCTCTTCATAAGTTTTTATATGAAAACAGATTTTATGATATCAGTTGCTTTAAGCAAGCTGTGTGGTGCCTATTCTATGTAATTAATACAATCATGGGATATAATCCAAAAGGGTCTTTACTTTTGTCTTTCTGCCCCTTTAAATTTCTCCAGTGGCATTAGCTTGTCTGCTTATGGATCTAAATATGTGGTCAATTCTATGGCTTTTCTGTTCTCTCTCTCGGGTCCTACATTGTGGAGCTTGAGAAACCTCCACACTGTTTTCCACAGTGGCTGCACCAATTTACATTCCCACCAACAGTGTACAAGGGTTCCCTTTTCTCCACATCATTGCCAGCGTTTGTTATTTGTGTTCTTTTTGATGATAGTCATTCTGACAGGTTTGAGGTGATATCTCATTGTGGTTTTGATTTTCATTTCCCTGATGATTAGAAGTGTTGAGCATCTTTTCATATGCCTGTTGGCTGTCTACATTTCCTCTTTGGAAAAATGTCTGTTCAGTTTTTCTGCCCATTTTTTAACCAGGTTGTTTGTTTTTTTGATGTTGAGTTATATGAGCTGTTTATATATGTTGGATATTAATCCCTTATCGGTTATATTATTCGCAAATATTTTCTCCCATTCAGTAGGTTGTCTTCATTTTGTTGATGGTTTCCTTTGCTGTGCAAAAGCTTTTACATTTAATTAGCTCCCATTTGTTTACTTTTTCTTTTATTTCCTTTACTTTAAGAGACAGATCCAAAAAATATTGCTACAATTCATGTCAAAGAGTGTTCTGCGTATGTTTTCCTCTAGGAGTTTTACAGTATTGGGGTCTTACATTTAGACTTTTAATCAATTTTGAGTCTATTTTTGTATATGGTGTTAGAGAATGTTCTAATTTCATTCTTTTACATGTAGCTGTTCTGTTTTCCCAGTACCACTATTGAAGAGACTGTCTTTTCTCCATTGTATATTCTTGTCTCCTTTGTCATAGATTAATTGACCATAAGTGCGTGGGTTTATTTCTGGGTTCTTTATCTTGTTCCATTGATCTATGTGTCTGTTTTTGTGCCAGAACCATACTGTTTTGATTATTGTAGCTATGTAATATAGTCTGAAGTCAGGGAGCATGATTCCTCCAGCTCTGTTCTTCCTTCTCAAGATTGCTTTGACTATTCAGGGTCTTCTGTGTTTCCATACAAATTTTAAAATTATTCTAGTTCTGTGAAAAATGCCATTGGTATTTTGATAGGGTTAGGGTTAGGGTTGAATCTGTAAATTGCCTTGGGTAGTATGGTCATTTTAACATTTACAGTCTTTTAAAATACATAAATGAATCTGTTCCTTTACGAGCAAGATTGTCTTTTCTCCCACTGACCTCTTGCCAGTGTAGAGAAGTCTGTGGATTGATCTGGGGTTTGGTAGTATTTTTAGTTCTCTAAGTCCAAAGAATAAGATCATGGAACCAAGCAACAGTTACAAAGTAGGTAGAACCACTTTATTATTACCTAGTGAACTGGACCCCCACTTATATACCACTTTATATCATCTTAGCTCCATTTTTTCCTCCATTCACTGCTGCAGTGGCCAGGTCCACACAGTCTTTGACCAGATTTATATAGGCATAGCCTGACAGTGCCTCAGCCAGGGCCAGTTCCTTCTTTTTTCCCATCTTCTGTTTCTCTGACTACCTTAGAACTGCTGGGCTCTCATGCATGATCAACCAAAAGAATGGAGGCAAAGGAGTTAATGCCCATGGGGCCACATGACTAATAGAGAATATACCAGGTAGATAAATGTTTCTTCCTTTTCAATACCAGGTGGGCAATTCTGAAATGCATGTCCATAAAGCTTCTCATAATCTGTTTTTTTAAATAAATTTATTTATTTTATTTTATTTATTTTATTTTTGGCTGTGTTGGGTCTTTGTTGCTGTGTGCGGGCTTTTCTCTGGTTGTGGTGAGCGGGGGCTACTCGTCGGTGTGGTGCACGGGCTTCTCATTGCAGTGGGTTCTCCTGTGAAGCATGGGCTCTAGGCACATGGGCTTCAGTAGTTGTGGAGCGCAGGCTCAGTAGTTGTGGCACACGGGCTTAGCTGCTCTGCGGCATGTGGGATCTTCCTGGACCAGGGATCGAACCCGTGTCCCCTGCATTGGCAGGTGGATTCTTAACCACTGCGCCACCAGGGAAGCCCTCATAATCTGTTTTGAACTAGTAATTATTACCCATAGAGGTTTCCAGCTAGATAACACATCTTTGTAATGACTTTGCCTTCTTCCCTACAGATTCCTCCATCCCTCACTACTATTCCCTGAGGTCAATTCCCAAATAAACTACCTGCCTGCAAGCCTTTTTCTCAGGCTTTCAGGGTGACCCAGGCAAAGACTAATTACCAATACTAATCCTTCTCATTTTCTGTCTCTTGAAGATTGGTGTAAACCCAGAGATTAAAAGTTATAAATTCTATGAAATTGGCATGTCTACAAAGAGTAATGCCTGTATTTGTTGGCTTCAGTTGAATAATTTGACACCAAGAATTGAAATTGCTCATAAGTAATTCATGAATGTGGGCAATAGGAGCTGAAATACCACCAAGCTGTCATCCTCTCTTGGAAGCAGAGGACTGGACTAAATAAGTTCTTTGAGAAACAATGAGGATTTAAGTGACTTTTATCAGAGGAGCGCACTTTCTTTTTGGCACAGGAAGGTATCAAAAAGGCTTGTCATTTATCCGGGCTCACAAGTAGCTATACACCAAGGGGATGCCTTACAGTTTGCTTTAATTTAAAAGTGCTATATTTTTTCCACGGTTCAGAGTTGTCCTAGGTGATAGTGATGCTGATGTCACTTCCACCTCGCTTTGTGCTACACAGGAGAAGCCGAACAAATGTTTTCCCATTCTTAGTCTCAGAAACTCCTGTAGTTGTATGATAAGGTAGTCCATGCTTCCTAAACACTGTTCTATGGACTGACTGTAGCAAAATCACTGAGGAAGCTTTTCTAAAATACATGGTTCTAAGTTCTGGAGATTTGGATTAGTTTTGGAGTTTGGGCAGTGGTAGGCTGGAGCTGGCCTGTGTAGCTTGTGAGAGCCCATTGTTCACTTCTCTAACTCTGCCTTGAGTGACTTTGTGTTAGTAGCTTGAAATCAACTCTAGTGAGTATTTATTCTATGGAAATTGGCAAATGCTTAAAATCAGAGATTTATTTTTCCTGCTAGAGAGCTGGTGTCAAACATTTATTAGCACATCACGGCCTGGGGCCAAGGATCCAGTATAACCTCTCACTCAGATAAGGAATTCAGGAGTGTGTAGTATTTTTATTTTTGATTTAACATGGGCTATTTACATGGCAGTACTATTAGCCCTTTATCACTTTTTTTGGCAAATATTTTAAAGGTATATCTGTTAACATTTTTTATTTAAAATAATATTATTGAAATTACTTTAACAAATTGTCAGTTTTGACTATATATAATTACAAGTTTGACCAATTTGTGCTGTAGCAACTAATGTAAATGACCTCCTATTTGGCACTGCATTGGGTTTTCTAAAGGAAAATGAATGATTCCTTATTAATTTAATTTCATATGTGAGTTGTACAAAAATTAAAATTATTATACAAAATTAAAATATTTATCTGGTTTAGTTTAATCATAGTTCTTAAACTGTTTTAATGGAACCTTGGAGTATCACTTGTCTCCTGATTATTATAATTTAACAAATGATTGCTATACTAAACCAAATGGTTACCATGGCAGGATTTCATCTGGAGTCTGGAGATAGGAAGGGTGGCTCATTAGAGTGGGGTTCTTATTTCTCCTCCCTATTGGTACCTCTAATTGTTAAACATTAAACATGGTGAGGCTGGAGAATTCAGTACCTATTTATAAAGAGGACAATGATTCTCAAGACAATGCCTATATTTCTGTACCTGGCAACAGTGATTTAAAGACTAGTTAAGGTCATTCAAGCCATTGCAAACAAAGTTAATGCTGATGAGTCTGGAATACAAAAATCACAGTTTGGTTTTAACACAAAAGGGTAAATGCTAAATTGTTAAATGTGGTATAGTATTCTGAAAATTGAATTAGATGTGAGCAAACCTGCATTTGGCCTCAGCTTCATCATTTCCTTTTCAAGTGCCATTGGTCAAGTAATATAATCTTTATCAGCATTGGTTCCTTATTCTTGAAACTACTCTATTTATATCACATAGTTTATTTGAAGATCAAATGAGGTAATATATGTGTGAGCAATTTGAATACATTACTCTTCAAACGTAAGAAATTATTAATATTAGTTTTTTATTTCAAATACTTAGGAAGGATATTATCCTTTTATTAAATGGGATTCATCAAATCACATATGTAATATACTCAGTTGATAAATCCCTTATCAGAACTTTAAACAATTGAATGAGTCTTAATTTGCCATTGACATGTATGGTTACCTTTTCTTATGCCATCTTGATTATTATGAACTGATATTATTTTGCAATTATTTTATGGCAGGATGGCTATATTTGTTTAAAATATTTCTATCTTATGTGAATATAGTAGTATGAATAAAGAAAGTAACAGTTAACACTATGGAGTTCTTACTATGTAGGAGGAAAATCCTATAGAGCAGACTATCCAAAAGTTTTCAGATGAAAGAACTAAGGCTTAGAGAGAAGTATTGACTCTTCTAAGTCTTAACAGTGAGAAAAAATGATAAAGCTAGGACTGAGATATTGTTTCACTTGATACCCAACCTCAAACTCTGAGCCAAAATGCTAATACTGCCTCTTGCATTATTCACCTTTGCCTTTATTCTCACCATAACTCTCATCTTCATTACTCAGTAAAAGTGGGTATGTATATACATGTAAAACAAGTGATGCTCTTAGATAAACAAGATGAATAAGTGATGGTGACAGTTCATAGTTGGAAGCAATCAGAGACCACTGCCTCTATGTGGCTGCAAACTACTTGGTATCCTGACATAGTCTATGATTTCTGTAAATCACATTCATAGTAATTTATAACTGTAATAAATGGCATTATTTTTTCACTAAGTCCAGATTTGAAGAGCAAGTGGAAATTTCCCCCCAATGACACTATTATTTGGTTTATTAAAGTATTCATAAACACAATTTTTATTATTTTTAAATGCATAGGCATTTATATTTTTTATTTATAATTGTACAAAAGCCATAGATATTATAATCCTCATTCTGCAAATAAGGAGACTGAGGTGGAGAGCACCTCACCTGAGGGCACAAAGTTGCTAAGTGGTAGAGGAGGAATTCAAACTTTGGTTCCCTAGACTCCCAGGTCCATCATTTTCTCACTAACAACACATGGCACTATGTTTGTGGAACACCCTGGAGGGGGGGTCCTATAAAGGAAAGTTTACAATGTGACCATACATAAACTTTGAATAATTATCATATTTTAAAATCACAAGGTTTCACATGCAAATCTAAGTTTGTGATTTGTCTGGAAGGTCTGAAACAGGGGCTGGGAGGAAGTACTCTCTGCTCCCTTTAAAATGCAGCCTGGGCTCTCATTTTACCACCTTCCCTATCACTTCTCTTGTCATCAGCCACACTACTACCTGACCCTATTAGAGTTGATCACCTATGGATTCTGTTGTGATTTCAAAGCTTTGTCAACTGAAGAAGAAAAGTTAAGATTGTGCCGTATTTGTGTTAATTTGGGGGCAAAGTTGTCATAGTTGTTTCCAAGATAATATATTTTGGTTCTAAACCAGGGACTTCTGAGAAGATGAATGCTTTAGGCCCTTCTTCTGGAATTATAATCGACTGACATGAGCGCTTATTAAAATTTTGATGTTATTCAAATTCAGTCAGTATAATTTTTAGTACTTCTATAAACTGGAATTTGTGTGGTAAAGAATAATGCTTGCATTGGGAGCTTAAAAATGATAAGATCCTATTTTTTTTTTTTTTTTTTTTGCGGCACGCGGGCCTCTCACACTTGTGGCCTCTCCCGTTGCGGATCACAGGCTCTGGATGCACAGGCTCAGTGGCCATGCCTCACGGGCCTAGCCGCTCTGCGGCATGTGGGATCTTCCGGGGCCGGGGCACGAACCTGTGTCCCCTGCATCGGCAGGTGGACTCTCAACCACTGCGCAGCCAGGGAAGCCCAAGATCCTACATTTTGTTTGGAAACAAGCACATTCTAAAGGCAAGGGTGGGTTGGAAAGGGAACATGAACCTCCTTTTGTATATTATTATGTAAATCATAGTGTATCATGTAATCCTCAAAATAGGCCTTTATATCATTACTCAGATGGAATAAGGATAATTTTTTATGGCTAGGCGATTATATAGTTCATCTCTCAAAGAAACAAGACTTCATAGCTGTGCTTTATTTGCGTTTTCTAATTAAAAAAATGAAACAAAAAATTATTCTAGAGTTAAGAAAATTTTGAGGAAAATATAACAATTAAAAATATCAATTTTGCCAATATTTAAAAAAAGAATTGTGTTTCTTAAATATATTAAAGTTTTAAATAAACTCTTACAGGAAATTTTATTCATTTATAGGCAGTCAAAAAAATATCTCAAGTCTAGTGGGAGTGGGAGGAATACTTTCTAATACTTGAAGTTAAGTGTTTCTTTTATGGGACAATTTTCTAAGTACAAATGACTTCATATCCACACTCACATGTAGTCTAAAATGTTTAGATCATTAATAAAAACAGTTTACATATACTTCTTAATATGATAATTAATGTAAATGAATTTGCAAGTTTAAAAACAATAAGCAAACATAAGGCAATATTATTATTTGGGTATTTTCTGAGTTCATACTGTGAATCAAGCACTGCTAGGTGCTGTGAAAGATTTATAAAAATATGTATTTTTGAATATTTATTTTAAATAATCAGTAGGTTCATAATTTGAAAAATACATAAAGGTACATAATAAAAATACCATGAAAATTATTACTTCACCTCTGTTTCCATCTCCAGAGGCAACAAATATTACCAGTTTCTTGTGTGCAGATAAGCAAATACAAGCCAAGTGGAGGATATTCTCCCCAACATCTGGGTTGTACAGCCTGCTTTACACATATAGTAACATCCGATGCGTAGTTCCTAATCTTGCTTTTTCACACACATATCTTGGAGATTATTCCATAGCCTGAGTAACAGATTATATCCTTTTTTTATGCCTGCAAACTATTTCCTTTTGTGGGTGTTTCATAATCTATTTTAACAGCCATCTGTTATGGACATTTAGGTAGTTTCCAAATCTTGCTATTCCAAACCATATTGCAGTGAATAACCTATATATAGGTCTATTCACCCATAAGTCACTATGACTTTAAGAAAAATTCCTTGAAGTAGAGTTGGATTAAAGGGTATGTACTTCTATAAATTTGATAGATATTGTCAAATTACCTTCTGTAGAGGTTGTGCCAGTCTTCACATTGACTAACAGCATACAAAAATGCCTGTTTCCCAACTGCCTGGCCAAACAGTATTATTAATCTTTGGTATTTTTGCCCATCTGATAGGTAAAGAATGGTATATTAGTGTAGTTTTAATTTTCATTTTTCTTATTCTCTTATTCATGTGTTTAAGAGTTATTTGTGTTTCATTTTCCACAAACTGTACACATTGTTTGCTTATTTTTCTTTTGGGCCATTTATTATCAAGTAGTAGGTGTTTATTGTTTATTGGTTTGTGATAGGCATTGCAAATATTTATCCCAGCTTGTCATTTTTCTTTTGCCATTGTTTATTATAGTTTTTGCTATAAAGATTGTTATGAATTTTCTATGTTGTAGAATTTATCAATCTTTTGATTGATGGCTTCTGTGTCATATTTAAATAGGCTTCTTCTACACCAAGATTATAAAACATTTCTCCCAGGTTTCTTCTAATACTTTTATGCTTTCACTTTTTCAGTTAAATCTTTGATTCATTTGGAATTTATCCTGATGTAGAATATGAGGTATAGCTCTAATGTTATTTTTTTCTAGATGGCTACCTAGTGGCATTTATTGAATAATCCATCCTTTCTTCAGTGAGTTGAGATGCTGCCTTGCTACCTTTTGTTATGTTAATAATTATGGAGTGCACACTATGAATCAAGTGTTGTGTTAGGTACTATGGTAAATTTTAAAAGTGTAATATAGTTCCCACAGCCAGAAATTACTGTCTAGTTATAGCAACAAAACTAATGCTCATGGAAAAAATAAAATGGTGTGTTGTATCAGAGATGGTTTTATGGAGGGGTGGACATCAGTTCTTCCCTGACAGTTGTAAATGGAATTAGAGAATAAAAACACACAGAAGAGAAATAGGAGAACAGAAGAAAAGGAGGATACCTGCTCATACTCATTAACCAAAACTGATAGTTCTAGACCAGAGGCAGGCTAAAAGTTGATTAGCAAATATTCGTTATGGATATATTTCTGTATGGCAAACACTTTTATTTTGTAGAAACACATCTATCATATCTAAGTTGAAAATTACCATTATAAGATGCTGTTAATTTCTTAAATTCTTCATTTTTAAGTTATATGTGGGAATAAAGGTATTTGTAGAAAATGGCTTCAACCTCAATAGCCACTGTCAGAGCAAGCATCTTGTTAGTACATTTGGAATTATTTGGATATATCTGAATTGTTTCCTGTTGTATTTTCTTGCTTGTTTAATATTGAAGCTCTTTGTATGAAATTAGCCATACTGGACTCTATCACTTAAAAACTTGAGATATAATTTTTTTTTTTTTTTGGCTGCGCTGCGTGGCTTGTGGGATCTTAGTTCCCTGAGCAGGAATCGAACCTGGCCCCTTAGCAGTGAAAGTGGAGAGTCCTAACCACTGGACCATCAGGGAATTCCTGAATTATAATTTATATGTCATAAAGTTCACCATCGTAAAGTGTAGAGTTAAGTGGTTTTGAGTAAATTCATGAGATTATGCAACCGTCGCTTCTACCTAATTCCAGAATACTTCCATTACCCCAAAGAGAAACTTTGTATGAGTTAATAGTCACTCCACATTATCCCCACTCCCAGGCCCCTGGGAACTACTAATCTAATTTCTGTTTGTGTAGATTTGCCTGTTCTGGAAGTTTCATATAAGTGGAATCATATAATATGTGGCCTTCGGTATTTGTCTTCCTCATGTAACATAATTATTTGAGGTTCATCCATGTTGTAACATGTGTCGGTAATTTAGTCTTTTTTATGGCCAAATAATATTCCATTGTGTGAATATACCACATTTTGTTTATTCATCAGTTGATGGACATTTGAGTTATTTCTACTTTTTGCTAATATGAATAATGCAGCTGTGAAAATTTGTGTACAAGTTTTTGTGTGGACATAAGTTTTCATTTCTCTTGGGTATATACCTAGAAGTGGAATTGCTAGATCACCTGGTAACTCTATATTTAAATTTTTGAGGAACTGCCAAACTGTTTTCCACATTGACTGCACCATTTTACATTCCCACCAGCAGTGTATGAAGGTTTAGATTTCTTCAGATCTTTGCCAACACTAGTTATTTTCCATTTTTAAAAATTATAGCCATCCTGATTTGTGAAGTGGCATATTATTGTGGTTTTGATTTGCACTTCTCTGATGACTAATGATGTTGAACATCTTTTCATGTACTTATTTGCCATTTGCGTACCTTCTTTGTAGAAATATCTATTTAAATTCTTCAGCCATTTTTGAATTGGTTATTTGTCTCTTCATTATTTAGTTGTAGGTGTTCTTTATACATTCTATTCTATACCCTTATTAGGTGTATGATTTGCAGATGTTCTCTCCCATTGCTTAGTTGTTTTTTTTCATTTTCTTGGTAGTATCCTTTGACACAGAAAAGTGTTTTTTTTTTAATTAATTAATTAATTTATGGCTGTGTTGGGTCTTTGTTGCTGCTTACGGGCTTTCTCTAGTTGCGGAGAGCAGAGGCTATTCTTCGTTGTGGTGCACAGGCTTCTTGTTGTGGTGCGCAGACTTCTTGTTATGGTGGCTTCCCTTGTTGTGGAGCATAGGCTCTAGGTGCATGGGCTTCAGTAGTTGTGGCATGTGGGCTCAGTAGTTGTGGCTTGTGGGCTTTAGAGCACAGGCTCAGTAGTTGTGGTGCATGGGCTCAGTTGCTCCATGGCATGTGGGATCTTCCCGAACCAGGGCTCAGAACCGTGTCACCTGCATTGGCAGGCGGATTCTTAACCACTGTGCCACCAGGGAAGTCCAGTTTTATTTTTTCTAATTTTTATTAAATATCCAGCTTATTTAAAATTTTAAAATGAATCTAAATAATCTATTTTTATTTTGGTTGCATATGCATTTGGTCATATCTAAGAAACTTTTACTTAATTCAAGGGATCATATAACTCAAAGATTTACTCCTGTGTCTTATCCTAAGAGTTTTATGGCTTTAGCTCTGATTTTAGAAATTTGATCTATTTTGAGTTAGTTTTTATATGGTGTGAAATAGGGATCCAGGTTCATTCCTTTGTGTGTGGATGCCAGTTGTCCCAGCACCATTTGTTGAAGAGACTATTCTTTCCCCATTGAGTGATCCTGGTATCCTTGTTGAAAATCAATTGACTGTGTAGATGTAAGGGTGTATTTCTTGACTCTCAATTCTATTCCATTGATGTATATGTCTGTCTTTATTCTAGTATTACACAGTCCTGATGACTGTAGTTTTGTGGTAGATTTTGAAATTAGGAAGTGTGAGTCCTTCAACTTTGTACTTCTTTTTCAAGATTGTTTGGCTATAGTGGGTGACTTACATTTCTATATAAATTTTGTTTTATTTTTTTTAAATCTTTTTTTTCTATATAAATTTTAGGATCAGCTTGTCCATTTCTGCAAAAAAAAGGAAGTTATAATTTTGACAGGGATTGCATTTAATCTAAATCAACTTGAGGATTAAATGTTTGCAAATAACCTGATTTTACTATTTTTAAATATGTAAATATTCTTACAACTCTATAATTTTTCCTAATACTTCCCCTACATTTTAAAGCTAATTATTAAATTATTTAAAAAATATGATGTGAATTCAGTGGTCTTTCCCAATGGCTACTATTACTGCATGCTTATTTTTGCTGCTTTTCTGGAAGAGCATTCTATCTAACTTGAACTTACCTAATACTGATGATGATGGTTATGTTAATGGAGCTGGTATATGTAACAATGACCTTGATGGGTAAGGATGACAGCCTGTACTTCCTGAGTGCCAGTTATGTACCAGGTTCTTGCACATCGTATTTAATCCTTCTCATAACCTGGGAGGCAGATAAAAGCATCACAAATTTACAGGTGAGAAAACTGAGACTTGTTAAAGAATCTGAGACTTAGAAAAGTAAGTGACTTTCTCAAGGCCTCAGAAAGCTGATAAATGCAAAGCTGGGATTTGAACACTCCTTTTTTCCACATTACTGTGTGTTCTTTCCACATATGAACTTCATATTTAAAAAATTTCAGACCAGTGTACACTGATGATGGGAGATTTTGGCTTCCTATAGTTAGGTATGAATGGTGAAAATAAAATATTCTAGTAGGAATAGATTATTAATGTAATCAATATTCCTTCCCTTTTCAAGATGTTCCAGCCATAATGGCTCTTTTTCTATATTTCCTACATTAATATGCCAAGCTCATCCTTACCTAGAAGCCTTTGTACTTGCTGTTTTTATTCCCCTCTTCTTGGAAAGCTTTCTCCAGATATTTGCATGGCTGACACATTTTTCATCTTTGAAATCTTGGTCCAAATGTCTCCTCAAAGAGGCCTTCCCTGACTACCTCTTGATAAAATATTTTACTTCCGTCCCCCCACTGCCATAGTTATTTTCTTTCCCATATTATATTATATTATTATCTTCATAGTCCTTATAAGTAACTGAAATAATTTTATTTATTTATATATTTATTATCCCTTTCCTCAAACCAGAATATAAGCTCCTTGGAGACAGGCATTTTTCATTTTTGTTTTCAGTTTTGTTTTTAACCAAAGTAAATAGTCTTGTCTCATAGAAGTTTTTCAAATATTTTTTGACTAATTGTGATTAATTATAAACTGTTTTCTCAACATGTGCCTCAATTTGTCATTTATTTTGGCATAATTTTGACATATGATTACTTTTCCTCCTTATTTATAAACTTGTTTTTTTAAAGAGATTTCTCTAAATCAAAATTTTGTTGCTTTATGGTGAAGAAACCTAGGCGTTCAGTCACACAAATAAGCTCTCAATAATTAGAGAATTTTTTCTAAACTATATGAACAACTGTTTCTCTTTATTTTTAAATTAATGATGGACTCCCTGTGCTAGTTTCTATTTTGAACTTTCGTTTCAAACTTTTATTGTTACCTTTTTTTTTTTCCTGTGTATTTTGCCTTGCTAACTAGATCATAAGCTACCTGGAGCAGCCCACTGGACACCTATAGTGTTGAGTGGAGTGATTGAGCAGTGTTGAGCTACTTAATAAACTCTGCTTAGTTGTTTTTATTGCAACTTAAGTCAAGAAACGAAGAGAAGAAAGCTAAATCAACAAAATGTTGTTAATAATGATCATAATGTTTCTGTAACAAACTTGTTGGAAGAAGGATTTAATCATTTTCTAAAATATGGTTTATGTGTTTTATTGCAAAACTTCCTAAATAAGCTCTCTTCATTATTTGAAAGTTATTTATCCTGTTTTCATGGTTATAAAGGCATGGTCTTTGTAGCTGGTTTACCTATATAATTCAAAGTCTTCCAGGGTACCTAAAAGAAAAGCAACTTGGTATAGAAAGACCCATGAATTACACTTCTATTAGTAAATCTTTTGCTTTTTTTAAGAAAGAAAAGTACACAGTCAATGTTCTAGCATCCTAGTTGGGTTGAGATCTTAGTGGAGTTAAATGCATAAATAGGTAAACAATACTCTTTCAGGAAAATCTGATAGAAAATTACTCTTTTGCTATAATTGAAAGAGATGTTCTTACATTACAGCATTTGTGATATGCTGAATTTATTTGCAGTGTTTATAATATCTCTCATATATTTTGTAGAAGTAAGTTTTAGTATGTTTATCAAATTAAAAATTGCCTCTGAGATTGTTCATTCTGTTTTCTAAACTTTATCACTGATGGTAGATACAAGGCACTTCTATCATTTATTTTAAAGACTGTTTATTAACTTGTCTTTAGGCTAGCTCAGATTGCATATTGCTAAGAAATTAAGTGCTTTGGACAATCAGCAATTTGCATAATTATTGTTTTGGAGATAATTCTGTAGGGAATAGTCTGCTTCTATGAATATTTATAAAGTATCTGATTTATAAGCACAGAGACAATGAGTATAAGGTATTGTTATCTAGTTGTCTGAAAGATAATAAAATGTCCACGGAGAATAAATGTAATATCTTTGATATTGTTCAAACGACTTCATCACTAATCATATAATAGAAAAAAGAAAGAGAGTAATGGGAAATTTTCCATTATTTAGACTATTCTCACACTTTCAGAACACAGTCCCTGAAATATTCAATATGATAGTTTATGTCTGAGTGTGTGTATTCATGTATGATGACATATATGTAACAGGTATATGTAATGGACATCATAATGTGAATGATGAGAATTAATCTAGGTTAAGGTTGGTAAATTTACTGCCTGTGGGTTGAATCTGACCCACTGCCTATTTTTGTAAGGTTTTATTGGAACACAATGCTCATTCATTTGTGTAATATCTGTGACTACTTTCATGCTATAACAGCACAGTTGAGCATGGCCTGCAAAGCATGCCCTCTAGAGAAAAATTTGTGTCCCCTGATCTAGACATCATCATACAAATTAAGCTGATCCTCATACTCCACAGAGCCTATGTTGCTGCATTTTAAAGTATTTTTCTCTAGATGCTTTTCTTCCTAACGTAATGTGACTGCTGAAGAGCATCTACAGTTATCAGCTTAAACATGATCCAAGGAATTTTTTTGATCTTTATCTTCCACCTATATTTATAATCATAAGCATTCAAAGTAGAGGTATATAAAACACATTAATACAAAACCAAGGTATTATGTCATAAAACAATCTATATTCTACCAGTGCTTTTTGAATATCCAGGGCTTACTTAATTAATATCTTGGTAATTGAAAACAAAAGTTTAGCAAACTCTTTATTGTATGTACTGTGACCCTTCAAAGCTACTCCTTCTATCACAGGAGAGTAGTTTCCAGTATTCTCCTTCCTCACTTAACTACTGAGGACAAATGAGGAAAACCAATTCCAGTGTAATATAAAAGTACTTTACACCTTGATTTTAAGGCTTCTAATTTCAATAAAAATAAAGTATTGGATCAAATGACTTCCAAGTTTTCTTTTCAATTTTAAAATTTTATGATTTTTTTTTTTTTTTTTTTTTTTGTGGTACATGGGCCTCTCACTGTTGTGGCCTCTCCCGTTGCGGAGCACAGGCTCCGGACGCGCAGGCTTAGCGGCCATGGCTCACGGGCCCAGCCGCTCCACGGCATGTGGGATCTTCCTGGACCAGTGTACGAACCCGTGTACCCTGCGTCTGCAGGCGGACTCTCAACCAGGGAAGCTCCAAAATTTTATGATTTTTTACAAAAAACTAGTATAAGCATTTATCAAACAAAAACAAATATGTCCTCTTAAAGAATCAGTTTAGTTCATCATTAATAATTAAAATAGTTCTTTTTCATAAGCTCATTTTCTGTAGTTATAAGTCATAAGAAAGGAACTGCAAAAGAATAGCCGAATAAGTGGAAAGATATACCATCTTCATAGATTGGAACTCAATATTGTTAAGATGTCATTTCTTCACAAATTCTATAGATTCAGTGAAATTCCCCCCCCACAAAAAATCCCAGTAGATTCTTTTTTGTAGAAATTGGCAGATTGATTCTAAAATTCATATGGGGACCGAGAAAGACAAATATCATATGATATCGCTTATATGTGGAATCTAAAAAAATGATACAAATGAACTTATATACAAACCAGAAATAGACCCATAGATATAGAAAACAAACTTATGGTTACCAGAGGGGAAAGGGGGTGGTTAAGTTAGGAGTTTGGGATTAACATATACACATACAAGGACCTACTGTATAGCACAGGGAACTATACTCAATATTTTGTAATAACCTGTAAGGGGAAAGAATCTGAAAAAAATATATATGTATAACTGAATCACTTTGATGTATACTGAAACTAACATAATATTGTAAATCAACTGTGCTTCAATTTAAAAAAGAATCATATGGAAATGCGAAGGACTTAGAATAGTCAAAAAGAATCTTGAAAGAACAATATTGAAGAACGTACATAAACTGCTTGATTTTAAGAGTTACTTTAAAGCTAAAATAATGAAGACAGGTGTGTTATTAGCATAGGGCTAGGCAATTAGATCAACTGAACAGAACAGAACACAAATATAGTAAATTGATTTTGGACAAAAGCACCAAAACAGTTCAATGAAAGAAAGGAAAATCTTCAACAAATGGTTCTACAGCAACTAGAAAATGAACCTCTATCCCTACCTCACACTATAAAAAAAGTTAATGGAAGATGTGTCATAGATGTAAATTTAAGAGCCAAAACATAAAGCTTCTAGGAGAATAACAAAGGAGAATTTCACTGTGCCTTTGACATTTGAGGATTTCTTAGCAACACACACATATACACACACATGCACACACCCCAACCACAAAAGGAAAAAATATAGATGAATTGGATTGTATAATAATTACAGTTTTTCTCTCATCAAAAACAAATAAAAAAGAAAATTGTTAAGGAAATAAAAAGCAAGCTATAAACTTGGAGACAATATTTGCAACCTTTATATCTGTCAAGATAATTGTTCCAGAATCCTACAAGTCAATAATAATGACCATCAACTCAATAAAAATTAACAGACTAGAACAAATACTTCAACAAAAAGAAGAGAAATGAATGGCCAATAAGCATATGAAAGAGTGCTCAGCATAATTAATGGAAATGCAAATTAAAACCACACATTCCATAGCCAGACAAATTGCTAAAGTTAAAAAAATGACAATATCAAAGATTGGTGAGAATGTGGAAAACTAAAGCTCTCATATTGTTGGTGAGTGTGTAAAATGGTATAATTATTTGGAAACAGTTCGGCAGTTTCTTATAAAAATTAAAAATAGACCTAATTTGTGATCCAAAAATTTTACTCCTAGATATTTACCCAAGAGAAATACAAGTGCAAAAATAGTTTAGAGTTGCTTTATTCATAATGGACAAAAAGTGAAATAGCTCAACTGTTTATTAATAGAACAATGAATAAATAAATCATGGAATATTCATACATACTACTCAGCAATATAAGGGAGCAAATAACTGAAACAAAACAACTTGGATGAATCTCAAAATTTTATGTTGAATGAAGGAAGGCAGACACAAATAATATATTTGAATTTATATGAAGTTATAACAGGCAAAACTCAAAACAGGAAGCAGTCTAAATATCCATCAACTGGTGAACAGATAAAATGTGGCATATCAATACAATGGAATATGGAATATTATCCAGAAAAAAAAAAGGTGAACATCTGATAAACACTATGACAGGGAAAACATTACACTAAGTGAAAGATGCTAGACACGAAAGACTACATATTGTATGATTCCATATATATTAAATTTCCAGAAAAGGCAAGTCTGTGATCATGGAATGCAGATCAATAATTGCATGGACTGGGGAGTGGAGAGTGCAAACCGGCATAAGGGAACTTTTTGAGTTGGTGGAAATGCACAACTGGATCATGGTGATGGTTGTGCAACTCTGTAAATGTACTAAAAAAAGCACTGAATTGTATACTTGTGATGGGTGAACTTTATATAGTTCAATAAAGCTGTTCCAAAAGGAGAAGAAAGAGCAGACAAAGCTAACATATGGTGATAGAAATCAGAATAGTGGTGGTTTCTAAATGAGTGGTGGAGATTGACTGGAAATGAGGAGGGAACTTAATGGGGTGATGGCAATATTCTATATCTTGATTGGCCTGGTAGTTACACATGGATGGTTATTATTGTCAAAATTCATGGAACTCTACAGTTACGATTTGTGTATTTTTATATTATGTAAGTTATACCTCAAATTAAAAGAAAAAGTCACTACAGATTTGGGATTTGTTGAATTGGAAGAAAGTAGCAGTGAGTTACCCACATTAAACTTTGCCTGTTCTGAAGGATAGAGGAAGCAGCCATGGAGAAAGATGCTAATTATGTTGATCTTATCTTACGTGAAGTAACTTCTGCAGCAGAAAATATGCAAGAGCTTATTAAGGAATATCCGTGTTTCTATTTACTTCTTTTTCTTTCTAGAAAGCAATTTTATTCTTCTTTTGCTTGCTTTTAAGGTATGGCTAGAGATTTATCAGGAAATGTTTTATTGTCACCTAAGTTATTATGTCCATTGTTATCTCTGTCATCATTTTTTCACCTCATTATTCTTAGAATCAAGCAAATCAGAATTCACCTAAGTGTACAGGAGATAAACAGTAAATTGTTGACAATCTGTTATGGTGTTTTATTGCTCTCGTCATCTGTTATAACTCCTCTGATACTTGTTACATATATTTGTCAAGAGCCAGGGTGGAAGAGAACAGAAAATCTCTTTTGGGGAAGCCATTTGAGCTTTCTTCAGTCTGATAAGGAATTTAGAATGGTTAGTCACTCATTCTCAGGTCATTTATACTTAACCTTTATTAAATCTTTTCAAATCCTAAACATGGTTTCATGGTAAAAGCCAGAGAAAAGTTTTAAATGTGTGGTGAACTGAAAGTGTTGCAGATTTTATTCTTTTCATTTTTTCTGACTTATTTTGCATTCCTCATATTCCTAATATTATTTGATTTTTTTCTCCCATTCAAGAAAGATCTTCAGTATTCTAAGTCCACTCTTCTATTTCTGAACTATATTTGATGCTAATGCATACTGCCGAGAAATCCCTTTATCTTGTAATGGTCCCCACTCTCACCTCAGGACCTTCTTCCTACCTCCAAACACACTGGTTTCATCCAGATGCTAAAATTCCCATCTGAAGACATCAGGGTGGGAGTTGCTGCTGTGGATGCTCCTCACATGTGCTCTCAAGGACCCAGTGAACACCACAATGTCTTTGCCATGTGCTCCTCCTAAACCTAGTTTTTATCTTGCTTTTGAATTCCCTGGTCCTCAGATTACTTCACTACTTCTGAGGAAACACAAACATCTTTTTTCTGCAACCTCATTTCCTTCAGAAGCAAGACCCTACTTTGTTTCCAATTCCACTTGACATTTCTTGTCTCCTTTCATCTAGATTTTATAAGGCCAACTGCTAGGAACCATTTTTCTTCTATCCTCTGAGATTTGGGACTCTGCTGAATCCAAGCATCCTTCTCTTTGTCACAATTTTTACCTTAATATCAAGAAAAAAACTTTTAAAACCTGTTTTTTCAAGTGTTTCTACAGAAGTTTCTATTACCTTCAAAAGCCCTAGCAATTATTTCTATTTACATAACCATGAATTTGGTTTCTGTGTGTGTGTGTGTGTGTGTGTGTGTGTGTGTGTGTGTGTGTTGCAGATCAGCTTACTCAGTTTTTCTGCAGCTACAACACACATCAGATTCCTAGAGCAGGTGTTCTAGGCACAAGACTCAAAATACCTTCTTTGCCTGGAAATATTGCATTTTTCCTTCCTTTCAGTCCAAGAAGATGACACATCCCCTATCTGCCCCCAGAACCCATTTTTACTTTTTCATTCCTTGTTGAATTTCACTTCGGACAAATCTATATTCTGGATTCTTAAAATTACTGACAATGATTAAGGCTTAGTAATAAAACACTCCCTTCCCACTTTAAAAAAATTATTTTATCGTGGTAAGAATACTTAACATGAGATGTACCCTCCTAACAATTTTTAAATGTACAGTACAATATTGTTGATTATAGGTGCAGTGTTGTACAGCAGATCTCTAGAGCTTATTCACCTTGCTTACCTGAAACGTTATGTCTGTTGATTAGTATCTCCTAATTTCCCTCTCCCCTCAGTCCCTGGCAACCACTGTACCACTCTTCGATTCTATGAATTTGACTATTATAGATATCTCATATAAGTAGAATCATGCAGTATTTGTTTTTCTATGATTGGCTTATTTTGCTTAGCATAGTGTGTTCAAGTTTCATCCATATTGTTGCATATTACAGGATTTCATTCTTTAAGGCTAAATAATATTTCATTGTACGTACATATCATATTTTCTTTATCCATTCATCTGTCCGTGGACATCAAGGTGGTTTCCAGATCTTGGCTATTGTGAATAAAATGAGCTGGAATAGTGAAACCAACCAACCTACTAATCTAAGAGGCTGAACTGCCTCCTAGAATTTAACCTCTTTGAAGAATTTTTTTTCTGGCTCCAATAATGAATTCTTATGTCTTCTAAGACTAGATTTCTGCACACTTCACATGATGTAGGGTTAATTTATGTGTGTAGCTACTATTTTTAGAGCTTGCGTTGACTCCAGAACTGAATGTCTATCCACACTCCCTCTCAGATTTTTCCTATATATTATATGCTGTATAAGCCTTGCTTCCACCAAGGATTTAGATTTTAAGAGATACATGGCTTTAGAAATTTGATGTTTTGAAGTAACACATCCACAATGGAATTATTGTCATACTGGAGCATTTCCAGTGGAGGAAAAAATTGCTCATAAACCTAGATGCACAAATATTCCTACAGCCTCCTATTGTTGCACAGTTTGCCAAGATAAGCACAGAAGACATTTTTCAGACAAATGTCCTGTATACATAATTACCAGTTGATACTTGATCTCAAATTTGTTTAAACTGGTTGGACCATATATAATCCATCAGAGCTACATTTTAACATCTAACAAGCCAAGTGACTCCATGTGCCTAGGCCTATTTGCTGATCTGATTTATTAAATATCATCAGTTTTGGAAAAAGAAGTATGCAAATGGAATCCAAGAGAATAATATTCTTCTAGTTGGAGACAACTGACTTAAATCATCTCTTCCATATCTTCTTTCTTCTGGAGCCTATCTAGATCCATTATACATAGTATCTTTCATGGGATTGAAAGATAAAAGAGCAATAAGTGGATGGAGATAAATAGGTTTCAAAGGGGAGATAATAAGATTAGTTTTCAATATTATCATCCTCCTAAAATTTCACTAAGCAGTTGAAAATACAGGCCTGGAACCTGGGAGAAAAAGTAGGACTAGAAAAAGATTGGGAAGTTATCTGCATTAAATATTCAAAGGCATGGGATTAGATGGAAGGACATGTAGATTAGAAATGGTATATATCTGAAATCAGAATGCCTGGGTTTAGTTCTAGATCTATCACATTTTAGCCAAGGGACCTTGGGCAAGTTATCTAACATCTGTGATCCCTAGTTTTCTCATTTCTTAGATGGAGTTTGCCTTAGGTTATCTTTAAGTTCCATTTTAGCTCCAAAATTCTACTATCTTCAGAAATTGTTAAAGGTGAAAGTGCAGAAATAAAATATACAGAGCCTGTAAGTAGTCAGTGGAATTGAGACTTAAGGAGGATTTCGAAGCTGAGAGCAACTTAAGAATGTGCATATTTGAATGAGATTATTTGTTTCTTGATTAACACATGAACTTTTTTCTTTCCCCCTGATGGGTATTAGGACCCAATTTCCATTAAAATTTCCTCTTTGCAAGGTAAAATGCAGTACTCTAAGGAGATTACAATAACTGAGACTAATGATAGCTTAAGCATCAAAAATTAGAATAAAACGAGTGAATTTTAGGGATGATGTTCCTATGATAAAATAGCAACTGATTACAGTCTGAATGTGGTATGAGAGAAAGCAAAGTCAATCGGTTCCCAGACTGCATACCTATAAGATGCTGTAATTGAAGATGTGGCGTATGAAGAAATGGAAATTAAGGAGTTTTAATCATCTGGGTGTCTTTATGAAGAGGTCATAACACTTTGCAGACATCAAATTAATCCTTATTATATCTTTAAGAGGCAGGTAAGAGAACAGGTATTATTTTCAGCTAGAAATTGAGGGCCAGCGTTTATGGGGTAGGCACATGGCATATGCAGAGGTAGTCCGGTGTCATGTCTAAAAGCGTGTGCTCTGCCATCGCAGCCCCACCACACCACCCACCTGGTGTGTGTCTTTGGGCAAGTTGCTTATTTGGGCTTCAATATTTTTTCTATGAAATGGGATTAATAATGATTATTAGCGTGGTTAGGATTAAATAATACGTGTAAAGTGCTTCTAATGGTATCTGCCACGCAGTAAATCTAAATCAATATAAATTACCACTACCACCATTACCTTTACTACTACTGCTACTGTAATGACAGTCAACATCATACAGTGTTGATTTGTGTGAGGTTTGTGTACATGTAGAAGGGAATTAATGTTCCTTTATTCTTATTTTAGGGTTCCCATTGTGTAAATGTGGTCTGGGGTGGGGGACAGAGGACTATGACAGAACCTGTAGCAGTTCACACTGTGGTCTCCATTACATTAATAGTAACAATACAACAATGCCTTAACTTTTTTGAGTACAGAGGAAACTTAGTTGACATTTCATTGAAGACAGATGGAAGTAATAACAAGTACTAACATTTTCCCCCCATTAATCTTGTGTTTTTAATGGGTAGTGGTAGCAGGAATTATGTTGGAGAGACATTGTTTATTTGAAGGGTATTTCTCCTCATAAAAGGGGTCAATGAAAAGCAACAGCTTGGGAGATTCTGCTCTAGACTATACCAGCCAGATAAAAAATTAGTAAGTGATATTGCAGGAAAGATGTATGAGCAAAGTCAGGCCAGTAGCCTGCTGCCTAGTCTTTCAGATTCTAGTTCCACCCACACTACTTCAGGATTTATTTCTCCTCCTTCCTTTTAGGCAAACCTTCTACCCTCTGAAAAACTCTTCTTCCTTAGCTCATTAATCCATGTCTTTTTGACCCTTATAATACATGATTTAAAATATTCTGTTTGCTTCCGCCACTCAGATCACCCACTGAATCACCTCAGCATACATATATCATTTGTACTGTTTTAATTTGCAATAATTAAATTATGTATTTCTTTGGAAACCCTATTTTAGTCCATTTATATAGCGTGAATAATCAATACTATTGAAAGTTCCTTGATGTCACAGACTGTATCCTCTGTTTCTGTTGCATCTCCCTAGGGTAGCTGTCATAATGCTCAGAAACATTTATTAAGCACCCAGTAATGCTTAATGAATGTTATTGACTGGCAAGACTTTCATGCAATTGAGATAGCAGCAAGATATCTGAGAGATTTCTTGGAGACAAGCAGAGAAACAGAGGCTAGAGGTGAATAGATTTGAGTTTTATCCATATAATGAAAGTAGTTTTACTAGACAAAAGTCCTAGTTTTTCTTAAAGCTTTCATGCATGTAAGTGTTCCATGTCTTTAAAGCATTTTCAGTGTCTCTTTTGGTATACTATTACAAAATTTGTATGCCTTTCTCTCCAAGAAAAATGACAGTTGAAAGATGAAAGAATACCATAATTTATATAATGGTATTATATTTTCTTTCTAATATTCTTCAATTATGGGAAGCTTTAAGATTGTCCCTCTTAGCTAACTATGCCATGTTCTGTAATTTTAAAAAGTGGATTCATCTTACCGTTTTTATCTTCTTGTGACATATCATCATCAAATTTTCAACAGTGTATGTAAGCAGCATGTAAAAATCTAAAATCATACACTCTTTGAAAATATGAAGTATATTTAAATTATAAATGTAATTTGGTATATATCTCCATTTAATGTGGAAAATATTCTGGGACAAATTTGTATGTAAAAATAAAACAGAAGAACCCTAATTTTTCCCTATTTAGGTTTTCTTGAACTGCTAGAAATGCCAGAGGAGGGGAGTGGATTATGTAAGCAATGCAATATATACTGAAGATACATTCTTTTTTTTTTTTTTTTTTTTGCGGTACACGGGCCTCTCACTGTTGTGGCCTCTCCCGTTGCGGAGCACAGGCTCCGGACGCACAGGCTCAGTGGCCATGGCTCACGGGCCCAGCCGCTCTGTGGCATGTGGGATCCTCCCAGACCGGGGCACGAACCCGTGTCCCCTGCATCGGCAGGCGGACTCTCAACCACTGTGCCACCAGGGAAGCCCTGAAGATACATTCTTGCATGGAACCACTACAGTGCATAACTGACTCAGTAATTCTATACCATGAAAAGTAATCAAATGATCTTCACTTCAGACAAATCAAATGGGCCATATGTCAGGTGTAATAGCATTTATGGTTATATATGGTAACATATATATATGTGTAATATGTGTGTATCTGTGTGTTTGTTTACACATGTTTATAATAGATTCTGATTAAAATATATTGTGGAAATGCAGAAAAACCTTTAAGATAGTAATTTCTTTTTAAAGGATCTTCAAGAAAGGAAACAATAAGGATAGTATCACAAACTGAAATTTACTATTTTTATGAAAATTGTCATTGATATTAATGCTGTCACCCATAGAATATAGTGTGTGAAAGAGGACAAGAGCACTGAATATCAGCAAAACAACAAATTCATGGATATAAGATCATGTCTGACAAAATAAATGTGGTCCTCTCTACTAAGCATATCAGGAATTCAGTTTCAATTAATTATATTTCAGGGGCTAATATGTAGCTAAGGTTAATGGTCCTTGGGTCTCAATCTATTTAGTTATTTTAGTAGTGTGTGCCTTTCACTTCAGGTGCTATTGGTAATATGGGATATTAAGGTAATCAGATAACCATAGTTAGAATAAATGAGGGCTTATTTGCCTCAGAGTGATTGGAGTGACTTCTTTCATTTGTTTTCACCTGGCTGCTCTCAAGTATCATTACTTTCTGTCCTTTGTCCAGGTGAACAAGGCAAAAGGTCTAATATCACGAGTAATTTCTGTAGTCCCGGATCATAGCTCATTGTGAAGGAATTGTGTATTAGATTGTTTGTGGAGCCTGAAACAAGCCATTGAAATGCAAATACCAGATCCTTTCATTGGAATAACTTTATGAACTGCTAGAATAATTTTTGCATCTTTTTAGAAGATATTTTAAGTCCTTCAAATTTTGGGGCAGTACTGCTGTGAACCAAATTCATTGTTGTATAAAAAAAAAAACAAGGTAGCCATAACTTTTGCTTTTATATACTTACGTTGAGATGAGAAAAAAAATTAGTGTCTCTTTCCCCCCATTCATCAGTGTATTATGTGCAATTCTATCAAAGCCTTGACCAGGAGTAATGCAAAGCTGTGTGGATAAAAAGCAAAATTACAAAAATACTGGTAAAGGTTTTTATTGATACTATTTTCTAATTTACAAACATCTGGAATCTGGCAAATGTGTAGTAGTTTCATTAGGCAGGTTGATGTGAGAGGGAAAAAAATTGGGGAAAAACTTAAATATCTGAAGGCCACCCTGATGATATCTGGTGTTTGAGATGAGTATGATTTAGAATTGTTCTGTGTTTTATTCAGAACAAAAGAGAAATGAAAGAAGTGCTTTGAAATCCTACCCAGTATGTTGGTATGGGATATCTCTTGAGGGTCACATTAAGACAAACATACACACACACATACACACACTTCCTAAAAGATGTTTGAATTGTGAATGAGTGGTCACATGGCAAAAATAATGCATATAAAATTATAAAGGCTGGATATATCTATATTCAATTTACTATTATAAAACTAACAAAAAATTAAAACATCTGTTGTTCTACCCCAGAAGTTTTCAAAAGTGGTGCCTTAAACTGCAACCCCATAGACTCTGACTTAATTTATCTGAGGTGGGATTCAAGAATAGGTAATTGTTTCATACTCTTCAGGGGATTCTGGTGTGAATACATGGATGAAAACTACTATTTTGCACCACCAACCCTGAGAGGAAAGCAAAGACTTTGGGGAGGATTGTCCCTCAGTTGAACTCCTGGCTCTGCCAGGCTCTGCCACTGACTATGTGTCCTTGTGCAGGTTACTCTAAGAACACTTTCTCATCATTGACATGGAAAATATAAATCCACTGGATTTCTATGAGAATTACATTTAATATTTATAAAAGCCTTGGCACGGCTCAAAAATACTTGCTCCCTCCTATCTGTAGTGCATTTCTTAAAGTCTCTCATAACCCCAGGTATAAGGTCACTTTGTTATAATATTAAGGTAAAATTAGCATTATCTCCCCCACTATATTATGTAGTAAAAATGTTCAGCATTTTGGAGATGAGGTTAATGCATGTAATTATTTCTGGCTGTTGTTATCTCCTGCTTTTAAAGTTCTCATTCTCTGCCTCACATTTTGCTTCTTGCCTTTGACTCCATTTCTACTTTGCAGTTTACTACAGGACAGCGTCCCTATCCCTTTGCTACAGAAAGTATTGTCAGCTGTAGCTGATTTTACAAAAGGTTTGTTATTTGGCAAACAACTTAAAATTTCATCTCAGCTAGCCTTTTCCTTAAAAATCTCTCAATTATTTCTGGGTCTAAAAAATTTTTATTAGTTGTCTCTTCTACTGGGGGTCTGCCTCCTTTCGTGTTGCTGTGCCCTTTTCATTTCTCAAATGCCATCACACATTTTTCTAGATTCTTTTCGCTTCTAAATCCCCAGATGCCTAGGTTGTTTTTAGTTCTGTTTTTGGTTAACTTCTAAGGCATTCATTTATGCCCTGAGTAATATTCTTTTGCCACAAAGTAGCCAAACAAGATATTTTGCTAAATAAAAACTTCTTACTTGGAAGAGGAGTTTTGCCAATCATTAGAATAATTTTCCTCCCTATTATACAAGGTTATACAGTTGTAAAATTATAACTGATTATAATTAGCATTATTCTTATATTGCTTTTCATTTTAAAATGTTCTGTAGAATAAGTAGCAAGTTGTTGCGTGTAAGAATATCAAACTGTAGTGGTCATAAGAATAGCCCGGGAGTTTGCTAACCTGTAGGTTCCTGAGCCTTGTGCATGAGATTTTGATTTAGTAACTTAGCAGTGTAAACTTTAATGGGCATCCCATATGATTCCAGTGCAGGTGTTCTGTGTGTTGCATAGTGAGTAATATAGGCATGATTTGGCTCAGGTATAGCCTAGTTTATTTGGTTCAGCTAGTACCTGTTTATTCGCTGCTATGTATCCATTCTTCTACCTTTTTGCAAAAGATACACTAAATTGGGGGTGAGGGGAATGACCCCATTCTCAGCCATGCGGTTTGAGTGAGATTTACTCCAGCTTAGATCTAGAGGTGTTTTCTGTTTGCCTTAAGCCAAATGGCAGATCACACTGCACTGACCATAGTGTTTAGTTCAGCAAAGGGTATGTAAACCAATCAGAATCATCAATTACTAGCTGGAAGAAATGTTTTTGGTGGTTACTGGGAAAGAATCAGCTATTTTCATTTTTCCTTTGATTTTCTTATGGACATGAAGCTTGGAACTGCTGTGACTATCTTGTCTAAAGAGGTGAGTAAGTTAGAGGAAGCAGATAGAGCTAGAACCTGATGATACCACCAGCCTTCTGCCCAAGGACTAAACTTACATGAACAGATACATCCCTTTTTGCTTAACCTAGACTTGCAGACCCTCACCTCTACGTTAAGCAAAAAGGAATGTATCAGTTCTTAGAAGAGTAGAATTAGGTAAACTGAAGCAAAGGGATGGGCAGCTAGGAGGCTCCATCTCTTTTTTGGCATGAATGATGCTCATCCTTCTTAGGATAGTTAAACAGTTAAATTTAAATTTAGGCATAGTTAAATCTGTGCCTTTTGAACATTGGGACTCTGTGTCTACTGTGGTTGCAGCAATGGAGAACAAAGGTAGGAAAAATTCAGGATGGTTGGAGCATGTCTGCTACATTTTGGAACCTTCAGTGAGGTCTATAGGATAGAGATAAGCTAAGGCTGAAACTAGCCTTTCTGACAGCAAAGAGGAAGGAAACATGGTTTTTTAAAGGAAAGCTCTTTTGCTTGAGACCTGTATTTCAAGAGGACTGAAAGACTGATCCCCTGGGGCTGGCAAGTGTGAAAAAGCTCAATGAGAGCTTCCCTGGTGGCGCAGTGGTTGAGAGTCCGCCTGCCGATGCAGGGGACACGGGTTTGTGCCCCGGTTCGGGGAGATCCCACATGGCGCGGAGAGGCTGGGCCCGTGAGCCATGGCCGCTGAGCCTGCGCATCCGGAGCCTGTGCTCCGCAACGGGAGAGGCCGCAAGGGTCAACCCCATCCAAGGTTAGTACTAATGGAGGCAAAAGAGGTAGCATTGCAGCAGAAGGTAAGGTTGGAGCCCCAGAAAAGCCTAAGTGGCTCCATCTGGACAAATGAGACCGTCACCACCATTGTGAGGATGCAGCCTGTGGACCAGGAAGATTCATAGAGCTTCCCTGCCTCATCCTAGCATGTCATACACCTCTAAAGCAGAGGACAAGATGGGAGTAGGAAACTGATAGGGGAATGGGTAAGAGCACTGGAGATGTATTGTGAATAAACTATATTTTCTCTTTCTGGACCTTGTGTTAGTAGATCTCTGGCTATGGTTACTAGCTCATGGGGCTAACCAGTAGCATATAACTTGAAACCTCTGTATTTTTAGGCAGTTAATTCTGTTGCCCAAGAAACACCAAGATTGGTCAGCAACAGGTTATGATTGTTTAGTCCTTAAGCCTATTTTTAGGTTGTCAGCATGTACCAAGAGAAAGTGGGCTGCTAAAGAGGACTAGCCCCCAGAAGGGGCAAACACTCTTCCTCTAGATTGGATGGAGACTGCAGCTACTTTGCTGCCCATAACAAGAGCAGCCTGAGATTAGGTCAACCCTTAGATGGAGGAAAAACAAGAAATGAGTATGCCCCTTAAGCCTCAAATCAGGGAGTGCCTGAGGCTAGCCCTTCTTTGGACTTTGTAGATAAAGGAGGCAATAAATTCTCATTAAGTTTTGAGTTTTGTTTTTCCATTTGCAGCATAAATGATCGTCTGTTATACCTGGACATGCCCCTTATGTATTAGAGTTTTCCAGAGAAATAGAACCAATATATGATTTATTATAAGGTATTGGCATACAGGATTATAGAGGTTGAGAATTCCCATGATCTGTTGTCTGCAACTGGAGACCCAAGAAACCTTGTGGTAGTTAAAAGGTCTGAGAACCAGGAGTGCTGAGGGTAGAAGATTGATGACTCAGATTAGAGGGGGACAACTCCAACCTTCCTCCACCTTTTTGTTCTATTCAGGCCATCAGTGGATTGGATGACGTCCGTCCACGTCAGGGAGGGCCATCTACTTTACTCAGTCTACCAATTGAAATGCTAATCTCTTTCAGAAACACCCTCACAGACACACGCAGAAATAATATTTAATTGGATATCTGGGCATCCCTTGGCTCCGTCAAGTTGATGCAGAAATTAACCATTACACCTTACAAATAACTTTGTAGTGTTAATTAACTTTTTAGGAGCCTGAGTTTCTTCTACCCTATAATGAGAACAATATCTATTGTGAGCCTCAGGAATAATATATATAAAGCATAGTGCATGGTATATAATGAGTGCCTAATTAATGTTACTTTTATGGTCTATATCAGTGTTTTCCCCCGTCATGTATTATTTAGTCATCAACCTTATTGGATATTTTGATCACTTTTCTTCACCCTATTGCTGAGAGAGGGATTCCTATCCTAGGATTACGGGGATAGCCAAAAGCATGACACCTGACACTGGACAGATGAGATTGATAGCAATTCATCAGTCCTGGGGGAGGAGGACACTGCATGCTTCCCAGGGCCACATGGGGTTGCACTTGGGAATAGAATGAACAAGCAGGGACTGTGGGAAGCTGACTTTATAGTATTAAGAGCATAAGATGCCCCCTGGTTTTTGCAGGAGGGTGTGATTGGATTGTTTGAATAATTTCATGGACTGGCAGGGAATTGAAGACCACTCCTCAGGCATAAATAAGCAGGCAACGTGCCTGGGCCCCATGATAAAAAGGAATGTTTGGCTAGGGGACCATATCTGTCTGAGCAGAATGGGAAGGAGAACTTGTAGGAACTGAGGCCCTCTCAGTTTTCCTGAGATGTCAGGGCAACACAAAAATAGTAATTTTAGGCCTTATGCCGCATGGGGGTAGAGGAAAAAGCACTTGGATTTAGTTAGAATTTCTGGTTGCCATGTGGCCTATAAAATGAGAATATGCCAGTTCTGTCTCTCTTGAGGATCTTTGTGAAGATTATCAGTCATATTTGTGTCTAAGAATACATCAGATGCTCTTTCTTTTGATTGAGTAGTATTAGAAACAGAATCTTTGGCCCAAGACACCATGGACAAGTTTATTTTGGGCCTTCAGGAATTGGAGAGTAGGATAATGGTTCTCAAGGTTGAAAGTAGTTAAGAATAACTGTTGGTGCTTGTAAAACACATGCTTTTACACACTTTACTAATGAAACACACTTTACTAATCCACATCCTCAGAGAAGTTTCAGTTTTGATGGTTTAAGGCAGCATATTGATTTAGAAATGTACATTTAACAAGATCTCAGATTATTCTGATGCAGTAGTCCTTCAACCAAACAGTGTCAACATTGGTTTAGTGCCAAGGTTCTCAAACTTGACTGTGCATCAGAATGCATTGAGAGGTTGTTAAAACACACATCGCTGGGCCCTATCCTCAAAGTCTCTGACTCAGTAGGTCTGGGTGGGACCCCCAAATTTGCATTTCTAACAAGTTTCTAGGTGATGCTGCAAGGACCACACTTTGAGAACCATTGGTTTAGTGTAGTAATTCTCAGTTGTGTATGATTTTTCCCCCAGGAGACATTTGCCAATGTCTGCAGACACTTCTGGTTGTCACAACTGAAGGGTGCTACTGATATCTCATGTTAAAGGCCAAGGATGCTGCTGAACATCCTACAATGCACAGGACTTCATTCCTTCCCTACAACAAAGAATTATCTGACCCTAAATGTCAATAGTGCTAAAGTTGAGAACCACCAACATAGTGGCATTTTCTGGGGCGGATTGGTGAGATAGTCTCCTCATGGCAGCAGGTGCACATGATTCATGTACATAGACACTGTAGGGAGTTGGCCTGAAAAGAGCAGCTAAGTGGAATTTACCAAAGACATTTTATAAAAGAAATAACTTCACACTCTTAATGAGCCACTCATTTACTATCTTGCTGTCTACACTGCAGAGCTGATCTGAATCGAGTGATCCTTTCGAAATCAATGGAAACTATACTCTGGATGAGAGAAGGGATGAAAAGAAACAGCTATGTTAATTCTGATTTAAGCAAGGTTTCTCATTCCCTTTGATTAAATTGCAGGTGAAAGGAAGTAGATGAAATGATGCAATTGAGTGGGCACCAAAAATTGATACAAATGAATGAGTCTGAAGGATAAAACAGGTAATGATAGGTGAAACTTATGTGGATTAGCTAGTTAAAAAAATCCTCTTCGTAGGGCTGTACGCAGGTATTTAGATGCTCTTATTCAGCAATCTGACACTTGTTACCTAAGGTGTAAACTGAAATAAGCAGTTTTCTTACTTTTTGCTGTATTTACAGCAATCAATAATTGTAATAACTCCAAGGCTAGCAAAATATTGTTAAAGGGTAGAAATCTGATAGGTGAGATTTTTCTTAGAGCTTGGAGAAAATTTTGAGTTACTTTAAGTTATCGATGGTAACAAAGAAAAGTAAATGCATATTTTTAAACAAGGCTGTGCAAAACAGACCACATTTTACTGAGGCTTCTTTAAAGCACTGATGATGGAGCTGAGTACAAGCTAAGTAACATACTCATGAAATCTGGCATATACTCAGCATCTAACAGAAAGCAGGCATTGAACAGTCTAAAATTTAATGTTGGACTGACCACACACAAACATTTCAGTAAAGACCTCCTTACATCTTTTTAAAAGCAGAATTAGCGAATATACATTGATCTTCATTCCCCTATTCTCATCACTCATGAATAAGGATGGGGGATGGATTTCTTACAGAGGAAGAAAGATAACTAGAAGGACCAATTCCCAGCTAGGAATTCTACTTTGTTCCTCATTTTATCTTTTACTTTTCCTGTGCTCACCAATGCTGATCCCAGTTACACATCTTTAATAGATAACCAACAATATCTTTTGAAATTTTAGGTATGATGAATATTCTATGTACGTAAACATATTATTATCACCACCATCATTAATGTGTTTATAATTTTATATTCTCTCAATTTCTGTAGGTTTTAGTTTCTACATCTGTAAAATGTTTTTAAAATATTTTTTCTCCTTGGAATGCTTTTATCAAATAAATGTGTTAAATTCTAATATGTAAATAAAATCTGATTGGCTGCTCTGATTGAATCCTCCTAGTTAGAACCAGAAATTGGAAGCCAGGACCTCATCCATTGGTTCTCATGGTGGTTCCTGGAGAATCTTGAAGCTTTAAGATTACACAAAGCACAGTTTAATAATCAAGGGTCTAAAATTTTAGATACCCTCTAAAATCTCCTCAAGCTTGCCAAATATAGGCACTTATTACCTCCAGAAAGGATTTAAGTGAATTTATGAACAAGACCTTATTTATATTTAAAATTCAGGTAAGAATATCTGGAAATTTGACTCAGAGCTTCCTTGTAACACACAGACACACACACACACACACACACACACACACACACACAGAAGGCAATAGGTTACCTGGCTTGTCTAATAAATGTCTAAAAATAATTTATTAATTGGATCCTTTTAGTAAGGCTATTTAGCAATGTAACGGGTACCTTCAATTGTGATTTGGTAAAATATGGAGTTCTCCTAGACATATAGAATTTTCTTTTATTATCAGACAAAGCTGAGTACGTATAACTGAATCTTGAATTTTAGAAGCACAGAAAGCATTTGTGAGAGGATTAAGGTACATCTAAAAATGTTGATTTCTTTTTTAAAATTTCATTTGTTTATTTATTTTGGTCATGCCTTGAGGCACGTGGGATCTTAGTTCCCCACACAGGGATTGAACATGCACCCCCTGCAATGGAAGCACAGAATCTTAACCACTGGACCGCCAGGGAAGTCCCTAAAAATGTTGATTTCTCGTGACCTAGCTTGACCTGTAGGAGTTATGATTCACATGTTCCTTAAACTGAAGTAATTTACAAATGTTAATCATCTCAATCTTCAGTCATAGGCAAGATTGAGTTCTCTACAAAGTGAATGAAGTACAGATGCTCTGTATTGTGGTTTAAATGCAGATACTGTGTCTTATCTACACAGTATCCTGGAGAAAGGGTTGGCATGCCATTTTGAAATTAAGGGAACATGACCTGCTGAATGGAGGGTGGGCACCTTGCACAGTGGTATACAAAAAGGATTCCAGCAATTGGGGACCATGTTTTCTCTCAAAAAAAAAAGCAAACAAACCCTGTTTTTAGTATGTATAAATGCCTAGACAATTACTCACTTGAGACCTTAAAAGCAGCTTCTAGAGATCAACGTAGAGATAGTTGTGTCCTGGAAAATTTTAAGTATTGGTTGTCAGTCTACTTTGACCTTAACTAAATTTAAGAATCACTTCACATAACATCTGGTGTTGAATGTCAATGTCTTTATGTGTCTTTCTGGGTATGTTTATATGCAAAATGCCTGAGGGAATTGACTTTGGGGCAAATAATTTAATGGGTCTTTTTTCTTTTTACATAGTGATACTTGTTATAGAAAACTTAGAACTTAAATAGGTAGGGAAAAAAAGAAGCTAAAACTTATCATCAGTGCCACTGTCCAATGAAAATAACATTGATATTTGGTTTTAATCTTTCTTTCCATTCTTTTTTTTTCCTATACAGATGTTTTTGCTTACTAATAAAAAAGAGATTGGTATAAATACCATTATCTAACTTTTTTTAAGAGCATGATATTAGGCATATATCTTTCCATGTTATTAAATATTTACCTATAACATTGTTTTTAATGCTCTCTGTAAGATTCCTTTGTATGGATATGCTATAATTTATTTAATTTTCTATTATTGAGCATTTAGGGGTTTTTTTCCAAATTTTTACTATAAATGACATTCTAGTGAAAACTATTTTAATTAAATCATTGCACACATTCAGGATAGATTTTTTTATAGTTATAAAACAATACTTTCCTCTCATTTTTAGAATAACATTATTTTTACTCTGACTATAAAAATAAAATTACACTCTTGTAGAAAATTATAGGAAACCATAAGAAGGAAGTAAAAGCCATAATTTTTAATTTTTTAATTTATTTTTATATATTTTTTTATACAGCAGGTCCTTATTAGTTATCCATTTTATACATATTAGTGTATACATGTCAATCCCAATCTCCCAAATCATCACAGCCCCCCACCCTGCCCCCGCCACTTCCCCCCTTGATGTCCATATGTTAGTCCTCTACATCTGTGTCTCAATTTCTGCCCTGCAAACCGGTTCATCTGTACTATTTTTCTAGGTTCGACATATATGCGTTAATATACGATATTTGTTTTTCTCTTTCTGACTTACTTCACTCTGTATGACAGTCTCTGGATCAATCCACATCTCTACAAATGATCCAATTTCGTTCCATTTTATGGTTGAGTAATATTCCATTGTATATATGTACCCCATCTTCTTTATCCATTCGTCTGTCGATGGGCATTTAGGTTGCTTCCATGTCCTGGCTATTGTAAATAGTGCTGCAGTGAACAATGGGGTGCATGTGTCTTTTTGAATTATGGTTTTCTCTGGGTATATGCCCAGTAGTGGGATTGCTGGGTTGTATGGTAGTTCTATTTTTAGTTTTTTAAGGAACCTCCATACTGTACTCCATAGTGGCTGTATCAATTTACATTCCCACCAACAGTGCAAGAGTGTTCCCTTTTCTCCACACCATCTCCAGCATTTGTTATTTGTAGATTTTCTGATGATGTCCATTCTAACTGGTGTGAGGTGATACCTCACTGTAGTTTTGATTTACATTTTTCTAATAATTAGTGATGTTGAGCAGCTTTTCATATGCATCTTGGCCATCTGTATGTCTTCTTTGGAGAAATGTCTATTTAGGTCTTCTGCCCATTTTTGGATTGGCTTGTTTATTTTTTTAATATTGAGCTGCATGAGCTGTTTATATATTTTGGAGATTAATCCTTTGTCGGTTGATTCGTTTGCAAATATTTTCTCCCATTCTGAGGGTTGTCTTTTCATCTTGTTTATGGTTTCCTTTGCTGTGCAAAAGCTTTGAAGTTTCATTAGGTCCCATTTGTTTATTTTTGTTTTTATTTCCATTACTCTAGGAGGTGGATCAGAAAAGATCTTGCTGTGATTTATGTCAAAGACTGTTCTTCCTATGTTTTCCTCTAAGAGTTTTATAGTGTCTGGTCTTATATTTAGGTCTCTAATCCATTTTGAGTTTATTTTTGTGTATGGTATTAGGGAGTGTTCTAATTTCATTCTTTTACATGTAGCTGTCCAGTTTTCCCAGCACCACTTATTGAAGAGACTGTCTTTTCTTCATTGTATATTCTTGCCTCCTTTGTCATAGATTAGTTGACCATAGGTGTGTGGGTTTATCTCTGGGCTTTCTATCCTGTTCTATTGATCTATATCTCTGTTTTTATGCCAGTACCATATTGTCTTGATTACTATAGTTTTGTAGTGTAGTCTGAAGTCAAGGAGTCTGATTCCTGCAGCTCCATTTTTTCCCCTCAAGATTGCTTTGGCTATTCGGGGTCTTTTGTGTCTCCATACAAATTTTAAGATTTTTTGTTCTAGTTCTGTAAAAAATGCCATTGGTATTTTGATGGGGATTGCATTGAATCTGTAGATTGCTTTGTGTAGTATAGTCATTTTCACAATATTGATTCTTCCAATCCAAGAACATGGTATATCTCTCCATCTGTTGGTATCATCTTTAATTTCTTTCATCAGTGTCTTATAGTTTTCTGCATACAGCTCTTCTGTCTCCCTAGGTAGGTTTATTCCTAGGTATTTTATTCTCTTTGTTGCCATGGTAAATGGGAGAGTTTCCTTAATTTCGCTTTCAGATTTTTCATCATTAGTGTATAGGAATGCAAGAGATTTCTGTGCATTAATTTTGTATCCTGCAACTCTACCAAATTCATTGATTAGCTCTAGTAGTTTTCTGGTGGCATCTTTAGGATTTTCTATGCATAGTATCATATCATCTGCAAACAGTGACAGTTTTACTTCTTTTCCAATTTGTATTCTTTTTATTTCTTTTTCTTCTCTGATTGCCGTGGCTAGGACTTCCAAAACTCTGTTGAATAATAGTGGTGAGAGTGGACATCCTTTTCTTGTTCCTGATCTTAGAGGAAATGGTTTCAGTTTTTCACCATTGAGAATGATGTTTGCTGGGGGTTTGACATATATGGCCTTTATTATGTTGAGGTAGGTTTCTTCTATGCCCACTGTCTGGAGAGTTTTTTATCATAAATCAGTGTTGAATTTTGTCAAAAGCTTTTTCTGCATCTATTGAGATGATCATATGGTTTTATTTTTAAATTTTTTGTGTGTGTGGTTTTATTAAAACTCAGTAATTTAAACTCAGATTTACCTAGTAGGATATTAACTGTGATGTTCTTTATATATTTTTTAAATTAATTTCTATTAGAGTCGAGTTGATTTACAATGTTGTGTTAGTTCTTTATATATTTTTAAAAGAATTTTTCTTCAGTTATTTCTTGGTTTCCATATTTCTGTTGATTTTTTTTCTTGTTAGAACATGTATATGTGAAAAATATGCTTTGTTCCATTTGTCTCAGGATGGACAAAAATATGCTCTTTGTGGTCCCATGTGTTTCAGGAAGCAGGAGGCTACTATGAGCAGACTGGAGTTGGTCCACTGCCTGTTGTCCTGTTCATGGAATGCCCTTTGAAAAGGAGCAGCTAGACCCTGATGAGTTGGAAACCATCACAGTGCACAAAATCCTGGAGACTACACCTTCTTTCAAAGAGCAGTGTACTTGGTAAGTACTGTTTCAAGGCTGATTTTGAAAGAGAATGGTTTGCTTACATTTTTGTAGTCTCTGTAGTAGGTAGTAAAATGCTTTAAGTATCACTGTTTTCTATACACCACTCATAATTGATTTGCAGACTCCCAGCGGGTTCTGCTGTAGTGAAAATATCCATGAGACTTTTTGTACGTTGTTTTTGAAATAACTAATTTTTTTGGCTTCAAGTTAAAATTTGATTTTAAAAATTCTTAAGAATTTAGCCATTCTAAGAGACATTTGTTCTACTTGTAAGGAATTTTGACTCAGAAAAATTCAAATATTTGATATATATATATAGTTATTGTTGAGATATAACTTACATGCTGTAAAACTCAGCCTTTTAAGGTGGACTATGCAGTGGGTTTTAGTATTTACACAGAATTATGCAACTATCACCACTGTCTAATTTCAGAGCCTTATCCTCACCCCTAATATAAACCTGACAACCCAGCAGCAATCATTCCCCATTTTCCCCTACCCTACCTCCTGGCAACCATGAATCTGTTTTCAGTCTCAATGGATTTGCCTGTTTGGGACATTTTATATAAAGGGATTCATATAATATATGGTCTTCTGTGACTGATTTACTTAGCATAATGTTTTCAGGGTTTATCCTTGTTGGAGCATGTGTCAGCACTTCATTCCTTTTTATGGCCAAATAATAGTTCCTCCAGTGGGTATACCACAGTTTGTTTATCCATTCATATTTAGGTTATTGCCACTTTTTTGGCTACTATGAATAATGCTGCTGCTATAAGCAATCATGTAAAAGTTTTAATATAGACATATGTTCTCAGTTGTCTTGGGTATACACTTAAGAGTGGAATTGCCTGCTCATGTAGTTATTCTATTTTTAATAGTAATTCCATTTTTACAGAACTGCCAGACTGTTTTCCAAAGCACCCGCACACTTATACATTCCTCTCAGCAATGTATGCAGGTTCCATTTTCTATAAATTCTAGCCAATTCTTGGTATTGTCTGTCTCTTCGGATCATATAGTTTTTATTCTTCAATTTGTTAATATGGTGTATCACATTGATTGATTTGTGTATATTGAAGAATCCTTGCATCACTGGGATAAATCCCACTTAATCATGGTATATGATCCTTTTAATGTATTGTTAGATTCTGTTTACTAGTATTTTATTGAGGATTTTTGCATCTATATTCATCAGTGATATTGGTCTGTAGTTTTCTTTTTTTGTAGTATCTTTGTCTGGTTTTGGTATCAGGGTGATGGTAGCCTCATAAAATGAGTTTGGGAGTGTTCCTTCCTCTGCAATTTTTTGAAGACTTTGAGAAGGATGGGTGTTAGCTCTTCTCTAAATGTTTGATAAAATTCACTGGTGAAGCCATCTGGTCCTGGACTTTTGTTTGTTGGAAGATTTTTAATCACAGTTTCAATTTCATTACTTGTGATTGGTCTGTTCATATTTTCTATTTCTTTCTGGTTCAGTCTTGGAAGGTTATACCTTTCTAAGAATTTGTCCATTTCTTCCAGGTTGTCCATTTTATTGGCATAGAGTTGCTTGTAGTAATCTCTTAGGATGCTTTGTATTTCTGCATTGTCTGTTTTAACTTCTCCTTTTTCATTTCTATTTTTATTGATTTGAGTCCTCTCCCTCTTTTTCTTGATGAGTCTGGCTAATGGTTTATCAATTTTGTTTATCTTCTCAAAGAACCAGCTTTTAGCTTTATTGATCTTTGCTATTGTTTTCTTTGTTTCTATTTCATTTATTTCTGCTCTGATCTTTATGATTTCTTTCCTTCTAACTTTGGTTCTTGTTTGTTCTTCTTTCTCTAGTTCCTTTAGGTGTAAGGTTAGATTGTTTGAGATGTTTGTTGTTTCTTGAGGTAGGATTGTATTGTTATAAAATTCCCTCTTAGAACTGCTTTTGCTGCATCCCATAGGTTTTGGATCATCATGTTTTCATTGTTTTTCATCTCTAGGTATTTTTTGATTTCCTCTTTGATTTCTTCAGTGATCGCTTGGTTATTTAGTAACGTATTGTTTAGACTCTGTGTGTTTGTGTGTTTTACATTTTTTCCCCTGTAATTGATATCTAGTCTCATAGTGTTGTGGTCAGAAAAGATGCTTGATATGATCTCAGTTTTCTTAAATTTACTGAGGCTTGATTTGTGACCCAAGATATGATCTATCCTGAGAATGTTCCATGTGCACTTGAGAAGATAGTGTAATCTCCTGTTTTTGAATGGAATGTCCTATAAATATCAATTAAATCTATCTGGTCTATTGTGTCACTTAAAGCTTGTGTTTCCTTATTTATTTTCATTTTGGATGATCTGTCCATTGGTGAAAGTGGGGTGTTAAAGTTCCCTACTATTATTGTGTTACTGTTGATTTCCCCTTTTTTTGGCTGTTAGCATTTGCCTTATGTATTGAGGTGCTCCTGTGTTGGGTGCATAAATATTTACAATTGTTATATCTTTTTCTTGGATTGATCCCTTGATCATTATGTAGGGTCCTTCTTTGTCTCTTGTAATAGTCTTTGTTTTAAAGTCTGTTTTGTCTGGATGAGAATTGCTACTCCAGCTTTCTTTTAATTTCCATTTGCATGGAGTATCTTTTTCCGTCCCCTCACTTTCAGTTTGTATGTGTCCCTAGGTCTGAAGTGGGTCTCTTATAGACAGCATATATATAGGTCTTGTTTTTGTATCCATTCAGCGAGCCTGTGTCTTTTGGTTGGAGCATTTAATCCATTCATGTTTAAGGTAATTATCCATATGTATGTTCCTATTACTGTTTTCTTAATTGTTTTGGGTTTGTTTTTGTAGGTCCTTTTCTTCTCTTGTCTTTCCCACTTAGAGAAGTTCCTTTAGCATTTGTTGTAGAGCTGGTTTGGTGGTGCTGAATTCTCTTAGCTTTTGCTTGTCTGTAAAGCTTTTGATTTCTCCATCCAATCTGAATGAGATCCTTGCCCAGTAGAGTGATCTTGGTTGTAGGTTCTTCCCTTTCATCACTTTAAATATGTCATGCCACTCCCTTCTGGCTTGTAGAGTTTCTGCTGAGAAATCAGCTGTTAACCTTATGGGAGTTCCCATATATGTTATTTGTCATTTTTCCCTTGCTGCTTTCAGTAATTTTTCTTTGTCTTTAATTTTTGCCAATTTGACTACTATGTGTCTCGGCGCGTATCTCCTTGGGTTTATCCTGTATGGGACTCTCTGCACCTCCTGCACTTGGGTGGCTATCTCCTTTCCCATGTTAGGGAAGTTTTCTACTATAATCTCTGCAAATATTTTCTCGGGTCCTTTCTCTCTCTCTTCTCCTTCTGGGACCCCTATAATGCGAATGTTGTTGTGTTTAATGTTGTCCCAGAGGTCTCTTAGGCTGTCTTCATTTCTTTTCATTCTTTTTTCTTTATTCTGTTCTGCAGCAGTGAATTCCACCATCTGTCTTCCAGGTCACTTATCTGTTCTTCTGCTTCAGTTATTCTGCTATTGATTCCTTCTCATGTATTTTTCATTTCAATTTATTGTATTGTTCATCTCTGTTTGTTTGTTCTTTAATTCTTCTAGGTCTTTGTTAAACATTTCTTGCATCTTCTCAATCTTAGCCTCCATTCTTTTTCTGAGGTCCTAGATCATCTTCACTATGATTATTCTGAATTCTTTTTCTGGAAGGCTGCCTATCTCCACTTCATTTAGTTGTTTTTCTGGGGTTTTATCTTGTTCCTTCATGTGGTACATAGCCCTCTGCCTTTTCATCTTGTCTGTCTTTCTGTGAATGTGGGTTTTGTTCCACAGGCTGCAGGATTATAGTTCTTCTTGCTTCTGCTCTAAAAGCCATAATTTTAACAGCTAGGGAAAAATAGGAACATTCTGTTACATGTTTCTCCCTATGTATTTATTCCCTGTAATTATAAAGTAAAACCCTCTTGCCTTGTTGGTGGGAATGTAAATTGATACAGGCACTATGGAGAATAGTATGGAGGTTCCTTAAAAAACTAAAAATAGAACTACCATATGACCCAGCAATCCCACTACTGGGCACATACCCTGAGAAAACCATAATTCAAAAAGAGTCATGTACCATAATGTTCATTGCTGGTCTATTTACAATAGCCAGGACATGGAAGCAGCCTTTGTGTCCATCGACAGATGAATGGATAAAGAAGATGTGGCACATATATACAATGGAATATTACTCAGCCATAAAAAGAAACGACATTGAGTTGTTTGTAGTGAAGTGGATGGACATAGAGTCTGTCATACAGAGTGAAGTAAGTCAGAAAGAGAAAAACAAATACTGTATGCTAACATATATATATGGAATCTAAAAAAAAAAATGGTTATGAAGAACCTAGGGGCAAGATGGGAATAAAGACGCAGACCTACTAGAGAATGGACCTGAGGACATGGGGAGGGGGAAGGGTAAGCTGGGACAAAGTGAGAGAGTGGCATGGACATATATACACTACCAAATGTAAAATAGATAGCTAGTGGGAAGCAGCCACATAGCACAGGGAGATCAGCTCAGTGCATTGTGACCACCTAGAGGGGTGGGACAGGGAGAGTGCGAGGGAGGGAGACTCAAGAGAGAAGAGATATGGGGATATATGTATATGTATAGCTGATTCACTTTGTTCTAAAGCATAAACTAACACACCATTGTAAAGCAATTATACTCCAACAAAGATGTTAAAAATAAATAAATAAATAAAGACATGCTAATCATTGAAAATATGATACAGAAATGTATTCATTATCTGAATTCCCTAAAGTGACCACTGTTGTAGGTTCCATATAGTCTTTTCGTCTATATATTTTCACTTATTAAAGCTCATGTTGGATAGATAAATTTGTGTTGTGAGTTAATCACTTACTACTTTAGTGAAAGAATTTCCCTGTTATTAAGAACTCTAATATTTAATGCTGCTTAATAGTCTATGTTGTGGAAGGGTTTTCTATTACTTGGCCATTAATCTATTATTTGACTGCTACTTTGTATGATTGTATATATAAATATTAACACTATTTTATATACATTAATGCATTTTAAAATACACAATGGATTATTTCTATAATATTGATTCTCCCAAGTGAAATTAGGGGCCAAATGTTATGAACATTCTTTCAACTGTTTCCTATGTGCCTGGCTAATTCAAGCTAGTAAATGCAGCATCAAGATGGATATTCATCTTCCTTTTTTCTTAAGAATGCTAAATTTAATTTACAACTTTAGTAAAATTATTTCAATATAAATGAAAGAGAACAAAGAGCAAACATAAATATAGTGGTGTGTGTAGGTATTTAATTTTTCCTCTTTATTTTTGCCTCAGAATTCTTATGTATTTTTTCAAATGTCTTTTGAAATTAGCAAATCATGTGAGAAAAATACATGCTTAATTTTTAAAGTGATTGCTGTATTGATAATGGTCATTCACCAATCAGATATTTTTCAACTTTTTGTGTCAGGCATGGTCCTAGGGGCTGGGTTTATTATATCTTTTCTCTTATTTTATTTAATTCCATAAAAAACAATGATCGTGGAGATTTAAATAGATTAATTATTTCATTTAGTGAATATTTACTGTATCCACCTGCCATATGGGGTTTAAATTCTTGTGGTACAGAGATGAATAAATAATTCCTGTCTGGAGGACCTCACAGTCTAGTTGGAGCCAAGGGGTCAAGAGATGATTATAGTTCAGAATGGGAGATGCAGGAATGAAGTGTGCCTGTTGTCTAGGGGAGCAGAAAGCAAGAAGTGACTGCTCTGCAGGGGGGGGTGGTAGTCAGGGGACTTTGCATAGGAGGAGGCACTTGTACTGGTTCCTAGGGGATGTAAGGGTTGGCTAATGTGAGCAGATGGAGGGCAGGGGGATACTTGCTTCCTTAGTCTTGAGATAAAGGGAAGATCAAAGGTGCATACCAGGTTAGAAGATGGCATTAGTCTTGGTGAAGTCAACAAAAGCATATGGGTCAGTTAGACATAGCGATTTTATGAAATTAAGCTTGATGAACATGAGATACTTTTGGGTTAACCTTAATTAGTAGCTATTTGCATGTTTAACAATACAATAAACCAAAACAAATCTTTTTTTGCAGTAGTTGTGTTTTTCTATGTTTATAAAATATATACATGCTCATTGAAAAATTATGAAAATATAGAAAAAAGGAAAATACATATCATCCAGGCATAATTACTGTTAACATTTTGATGTATGTGTTTTAAAAATCATTCTAAACAGACAACTATCCTTTAAAAACTGGAATCAGAGAATGCATATGACTTACTGCCTGTTTCTTCTCACATAATAAATCATGAAAGCTTTCTCAAAATAAATATAAATTAATATTTCAAATAAACATATAATATTCTATTATGTGGATATGCCACATTTTTTCAGACAAATTCACCTCTTCTAGTACATTTGAGATTGTTTTCCCTTTTTTTTTTCTTATTAAAAAGAATGCTATATGGGGACTTCCCTGGTGGTCCAGTGGTTGAGACTTCGCCTTCCAGTGTAGGGGGTTGGGTCTGATCCCTGGTCAGGGAGCTAGGATCCCACATGCCTTGCAGCCAAGGAGCCAAAGCATAAAACAGAAGCAATATTTTAATGGATTCAATCAAGGCTTTGAAAATGGTCCATATCAAAAAAATCTTTTAAAAAAATGTTATAATAAATAGTCTTTTAAACTCATCTTTGTTCACTTCTTTATTTCCTTAGGAGAAATGACTAGGTTAAAATGTATGCACGTTTCAAATGCTGTCCAATTGTTCTGAAAGTTTGTATCATTTTATTCCTATTTTCATGAAGCAATATATGAGAGTATAACCAAATCTTACACTGACTTAAATTGCTTTTCTTGTAAAGGTAACATTATTCTGCTCAAAATAAAACCATTAGTGCCAATATACTTCAGTTAGGCTTGTGATTAAATTATAAATAAATTGAGAAGAGATCAGTATCTCTGTGCTTCTGAATTTACTCCCTCAAGAATATTAAATGAAAGTATAAAAGACAAAACTGAATGTAAATAAATTTAAAGTAATATAATTTTATATATTTATGGAACACTTTCTCTAAAAACTTAATAGAAGTTTTTTTTTTTAAAGTCAGACATATTATCAGGTTGATACTAAGAAGCTTCACATTTTCACGTGTTTCATTACTGAATAATAAGATCATCCTCAGATTTTTGTTCCCCTAAGCTAATGTTCTTTGTCCTCGAAGAAATTTACAAAATACGTTTTGCTAACTCAAATAACTTTACCTTCCACTAGAGTAAATCGCTACTTATTTCAATGTCCTAAGTTAACCCCTAGTAATATTCAAAGGATTAAGACAGCTTCTCAAAGTGTACAACTCATTACTGGAGTGTTTCAAACTAAACAAACCCAAAAAACCATATAGGTTTATGTGTGCTTTCATTATTACTGTTATTCAGTATCCAAAGTTGAAAAGAGAACTATGTTAACTTCTCAAGATTTAATAGGAATTCAAAGGTTTATATTAATATATAAATCAGTTGTTTATATTTATGATGCATCTATAGCTTAGCTATCCAGAATTCTTGGTGAATGAGCCACTTTAGATAGCCATTTTCTGAATAATGCAAATTTTTCCCCTAAGAATTAAAGATATTTCAGAATTAACTTTTACCCATTCTTGACTTATTTAAACAAGTCTTAGATAATTGTTATATATTATACTGTTTTATTGTCCTCAGGGCCTATTGAATTTTTTTGTTGCTCATGCTAATTGATCCCATATTGCTTTACTGACAACTCTTGAGCCTACTTTTTGTTTTTCAGTCTTATGCTATTTGTCACATTTTTCTGTCAGTGTACTATTTCCTCTTTTTTTCTAATTTGCTGGTGCCAATCTGGCATAAATAACCATGCTTATTAAGATTATAAAAAGCAAAAGCAGATGCGAGATGAAAAAGGAAATGACAACTTCTTGAGTAAAGAATACACATTTTCCTCTATAAATAAAATATTTGTTTTTATTAATATACTGACCAGTTCAGGAGTCTATTTTTCTATCTAGCTCTGGATAATTTTTTTTTTACGCGGGCCTCTCACTGTTGTGGCCTCTCCCGTTGCGGAGCACAGGCTCCAGACGCGCAGGCTCAGCGGCCATGGCTCACGGGCCAAACAGCTCCGCGGCATGTGGGATCTTCCCGGACCGGGGCACGAACCCATGTCCCCTGCATCGGCAGGCGGACTCTCAACCACTGCGCCACCAGGGAAGCCCCTAAATTTTGAATAAACTATTTCTCTTACTCCAAGTGCCCCTCTTAACCAAAACTAAATGTCAGGCAAAAAGGAAGGCATAGAAAACTGTTGTGCCTTACTCCACACAGTCATCACGTTAAGGTGTAACTGCCTTAAATTGCAGCAACTGTAGTCTCCATGTGCAAATTTCCCTTATTTCTGTGCTCTTCCAAGCATCAGCTGATCTCTGCCTGTGAGTTTATGAGCACCAGGTTTTGTTTTCACCCCACTTCTCCCACTTTTTTTCAATTCTGCTTTGTTTTTTCTTTTTGGTAAAAATCGGAGCATGTTCCAGTGGTCTTAGTGCATTTTTATTAACATACTCATTAGAAAAGAACTAGTCCTGTTATGATTCAGCAGAAATAGACATAATATGTATTTAGGGATTGTCTGGCCAGGGTTACTGGGTTAAATTGGACTTAAAGTTCTCATTTGAGTTTAACTGCCTTCTGTAGTCCAGTATGCACCAAAATCTTTCGTAGTCTAACAGCAAGTTAGAATGGGCTGGGCAGTGCACTTAGAGATGAGAAAAAATACTTAGAGGAATCACTGATCATGGATATAAAGTTAAAAAAAGTTAGAAAGCATGTCTGACGATACATTATTATAAAAAGTAAGTTAAAATAAAAGCCCAAACACTAACCAATATTTGATACTGATTTTTCTTTGTTATGTAGTTTAAGAAACATAATTATGAAATAAATCAAAAGAAACAATAGCTTTAGGGAGCATTAGAAATGACATTTAGGTACTGTGCATGACACTGAAGCACCTGAACCCTGAAGTACCCCTTTATTTAAAGACAATGTGGCTAAAGCTGACTAAATTATTTTCTGGTATGTAAGAAGTTGTTTGTTGTTAGAAAACTCCTAATTTGTTTCCCATTTTTACTAAGAACAGGATAAATCACACGTAATATACACATTATTCACCTAGAATTCTCTTTGGAATGGACCTATAAGAGGCAGGGGACTCTAAGAGCCTTATGATTCTATTTTTAAAAGACCAACAGAAAAGAATAGAAAGATATGAGCATTTTCTCATTTAAATGATTACATAAAGAGGAAGATCTCACTCAATTCTAGATTAAAGATGTTGGTGATTTTCTTCTCATCAGCAGTGTTGCTTATGGGGAGCATTGACTTCGGGCTTTCTCCTTCCCATTACCTGCAGATATGTTACTTTTCCATTTCTGAAAGAAGTGCTTGACATATTATATGAGACTACGACAGAGGTTTTGCAGTTGCTATTTTAAAAAATATATACATATTCATGTGGTTTTGGAGAACTCTTTTATTTCGGTTTTAGGGCAATCTGTAAAAACTACAACATGAATGCTTATTTATTTGAAAGTATAATACACTATGATAAGATGTATATTCTTTTAATGTGAGGAAGACTGATGATCATGTTTTCATCATTCTTCTTACCGTTCTCTTCCTTGAATATCTTTGACAAACTGTATGGCAATTTATTTTTCTGTAGGAGTAAAGAAGTTCAACCATTATTTGGAATACTAGAGCTATTTAATTAGCTGAATGTTTAATGTGCCAATAGTAAATATGTCAGTCATCTTAATTTATTTCGAAGTGGAGATATCAATTCATAAAATAGAATTTTAAGAGTGATTTTGCTCCACTTTTTTCAAGACATCTACCTTGAACACTTCAGATTCCCTATGCAATGTTTATGAACATTTAAAAAAGTCAAATTGTTATTACTATATTCAAGATAGAGGTCTTGGAGGTTTAGTTCCTATGCAAGCAATTAGATGCTATTAACAGAAAAACATGAATTTTTACTTTAACCTATGGGATCATTTTGTGAACATTTATTAAAATACATAGGAATGTCATTATGCTACTATTTACCATAGAACAAAATTCTATCTAAGGCTCATCTTTACTGAATGTTGTATTACAGGCTTCAGATACTGAATCACTTCATTATAAGGGGCTTTACTTAAGGCAGTATGACATTACAGACTCCAAGAATAGTTCTATAGCAGATATCATGTGTATATAAATATTCATGAAGTATATACAAGTATACATGTATATGCGTTTATTTACCAGGATACTATGACTGTTTTGTGGGTTGTTTAGAATGCTCTGTTAAGGTGTCAGAAGTTTTCAGTTAGCTCTTGGTCATGAGCTTCTTATTCCAGACTGCTAGATGGGAATGAATTGGCACATATTTATTCCTCCTCCTGGTAAATTTTAAATTAATGACAACTATTTTTCTGAAATTATGTTGAATATCAATGAATGACTATTACAGGAAAATTAATTCCTGTGTACCTTGGTGACAGTTTTTCAAAGGTACTACCTTTGAACATTTACAATGAAAAAAGCTTACCTACATATATTTTTGTCCAAACTTTTGACCATGCTGCTGATGAAAAATCTGTGTTTATGAAGCTATGAGTGACTAAAATTTCTTCCAGGTTGAACATTCATTCCTTCAACAGTTTTTTTAAACACCTTTGTTTGTGCACAAATTTAAACTTATACGTAGCCAAACTGATCTTTTTCTTTATGTTTTTTTCTTTTGCCTTTAAACATAGAAAGCCATTTTCCTTAGAGAATTTAAATAAATATTCATATATATTGTCTTCTAAAGTTTTGATAATGTGACTTTTTACATTTAGCTCTCTAACCAGCTGGAATATGTTTTGAATTGGATAATGATACATCCCTAGTAATGTTAAAGAGTAAGGATATATGTACGATATCTAGACCTGAGTGCTGTGCCAAACTCCTATCTGGTGCTCAGTACATTTTTTTAAATCCACCCTTCTCCCATCCTGCAGCCACACAGGGCATGTACTCGATCAGTGTTTCAGAGGACAACATCAAAGCATTCACCAAAAAGTAGAGGAAAAGGAAATGCAAACAAATGATTATAGTATAATTCCCTTTGGTAGATCAAGAAAACAGAGAAACTTTCAAAGGAGGCAATTCTTATGATGCTTCTTGAGAGATGAGTTGAAATTTATTAAATAAATGAGAGGAAAATGATTTTCCAGAAAGAGGGAAAGGTATCTGAGAGTGTTTGGTGTGTTCAGGGTGCCAACAAAGCTGACATGAGGTAGAGGATGGAAAGAAGACTCCGGGCAGAAAAAGAAAGGACTGGCAAGCCATGCTGAGGATTTTAGTCTCTAACTTGTAGTTCTTGTGTATATAAGTGTGCAAGTGGCATGATTCATACAGAGTTTTTGATTTTTACATATCTGGTACAATTTTAAGAGCATGTATAAAGTTTCTTTCATGCAGTTTTGTTGAATAATTAATAGTCCACAAATACTACAGATTAGTCCCAAATCAATTGAATATCTAATTTCTGGTAATGCTCAGATCACGTGGGTTGGAAAAGTTTGCCTGAGTGTACCGATTGATTTAGGTATGGTTCGATTTCCTTAAATATTTGGAGAGACTTTTATAGTGTAATCATGGAATAGCAATGTAGCCTTGGAACATGGAACTGTGCCTTACGAATTTCCTTTCCTCTGAGACAGAAAAATTATAATGAACTATGCCAAGACCTTTTTGCTTTTTCACAGTTTTTACAAACGTATTTGGTACTGTTAGCATTTATTAAGCAAGCTTGGCCAACCATGAAGTTTGTTAACATCCTAAGCTAACCACCCAAGGTATTATTTGGACATATCAGAGCATTTGGTACCTCATCTAATTTGTTCCTAGAGATAATTGGTTTGGATGAATTGTTTGTCCAGAGTGTGTGGCCTGGAGAGGGGTCACTGGAGTGGCATAGGTAGGGCTGCAGGTGTTAGTGAATGGTGGTCTTCAATAACCAATGGTGATAAAGCTACAAACTGAATTTGCCTGATTTGTGAATAAGATGTTGGGAATGATTCTACTAGGGTCTCTTAAATCATCGAGAACTGAGATGAGAGATATATTAAAGCTGTGATAACTGGTTTTGCATATTGTTTTTATCTAATTTATAACTTGATGCTGATGAGGTCTTGGAATATTTGAGTTATGCCCTGCTGACCATTATCTGACAAATGTCAATTGCAGTTTCAGGTTGATGACTAGGCCAGACATAAACCAAACCTGTTAAATCAGGCAAAGTTTACATATCTAAAGAAGTGCTTTCCAAGTATCTTTACATCACAGAATGCATAAAAGATGATGTATTTGGTACCCAGGGGTAAAATGGAGGAGCTTTGAAAAGTCATCTAACATGGGGCTTGGTAAAGAAAAATTGTTTTCTTTATGTTATATAATTATGATAGGAGAAATAAATACAAAATATTTAAAAAGGTGAAAGTTGAAGGTATGTAAAACTTTCAAATAAACAAACCTTACCAAAATTTTAATAAACTTGACTATGCTTTAATGAACATATAATTTCTGATGAAGGCATTTTAATGCTATCTCTTCAATACTTGACAGTTACATAATATAGATAAAAACTTTGTTTTAAAACTCTATTTTTACAGCAACCCAAAGTTTTCAACAATTAAAATGAATATTTAAAAAATCATATGGCTATTATTTTTCTTTCAATGGCAAATGTAATGCTAATATTTATTGTGGCGAATTCAAATGAATTTCAAATCCAATTGTGCATTTTTAATTTTTTTTTTTTTTTTTTTTGCGGTACGCGGGCCTCTCACTGTTGTGGCCTCTCCCGTTGTGGAGCACAGGCTCCGGACGCGCAGGCTCAGCGGCCATGGCTCACAGGCCCAGCCGCTCCGCGGCATGTGGGATCTTCCGGGACCGAGGCATGAACCCGTGTCCCCTGCATCGGCAGGTGGACTCTCAACCACTGCGCCACCAGGGAAGCCCCAACTGTGCATTTTTATAGCAAAGATTTCAAAACAATAATCAAGTTCTAACTGCAGAATGTACATGCATTTTTACTCTGTAGCCAGCTTGAATGCCCCTAAATGGGCACAGACATACAGATGTATTGAATATAAGGGAAGAAAGAGATTGGAGTTCCCCCATCTCTCCTCTGTAATTTGAACAGTTGGGCTGTGGTCCTTTACTTCTTGGGTGTGAGCTCTTCCATCAGCTCCGTAGGCCTCTTGAGCAAGATGGGGTGTGATGTGGTCCGCCCCAGGATGTTAATGCAGATATCCAGGTAATAGACCACCTCTCTGGGGAAGCTCATGATGCCATAAAGGAGTGGTAAGTGCATGTTGTCACATCTTATGCTCTCCATCTGTGGGTACACAAGGTGAGCCTGATCCTAATCTCTGACCCTTCTCTGAGGAGTCCTGGAAAATGCTTATCGAGGTCAAAGCCATCCAATGGGGGAACTCCAGTCCCAAAGTCTGAGTGGACCAGCATTTCTACATATACCTCTAAACCACTGGATGTATACTAATGTGCTACAATTTACCATTTGGGAAACTCTGATATAAGTCCTACAGAGGACAGTAACAGAGCAGAAATATCAGCAGTAATCTCCAGTGACAGACTGGGGTGTTTCTGGGTCTCCCCAAAGTATTTCACACAATTGCAGATGATAGGTCTGGGTTAATAATGGTCAGTTCAGGACTTCTGGAAGCTCAAATGTTCCCGTTATGCCCCAACCTTAATTATGAGAGGTTAAAACATTTCAGGATACAACTTTGCTGGGATATGTGCTGGTATTTTCATACCCAGGCCAGGGTACATCATTAATCTCAGAATCATAGAGTCCAGAATGTACAGTGTACAGTGTACTTGGACCTGAATAAACTCCTTGCCCATCACTTTCAGCTTCCCAGTAGGACTCACGTTGGGCCAAAAATATCTCTTTCTGTGGCATTTGAGAAAGTGGCAGTTACCAAGTTTTCTGGAATTCCTTCTCATATGTCCTGAGATACACCAAAAGACCAATTGTGCAACATCTGATCTGTACAGTTTCTGAAAAATTTAAAAGTATAACTGGCTAACATAAAAATTAATTGTAGGCAATATTTGATAACATTTCCTAGGCTCTCGGACTGAGAATGTTTTTCCTCTTTCGTGGACACAATGAGAAGAGTGGGAAATGTTCAACTATGAAGATTGAGTTATCTTTTTTCTTAACATTTAGATGCATAGATTTATTTTAGTTTTATTATTTAAAGGAAGAGAATGCCAAGAAGAATTTAGAAGCAGGAGATTATGTGAAATATACATTAGTCTTTCCATGGAAATGGCTATTCACAGTACAATGGAGAACCTCATTCCCTGGGGAGACTTCAAAAAAAATGGTTTGTCAAATGTCTTGTAGATGTTGGTGTCCTGCTTCTGAATGCAGCCAGAAGATGCTTCTGGCAAATGAGAAGTTTTAACATTACTCATCTATAAAGTTGGCTTATGCTCTGGAGCCAAGGCACATTTTACTTCCTTGCTCCTCTGAACTTTCTGGGTTAATTAAAAACTATCATTATCACTGTTTCAGCAACTGACGTGCTATAAAAAATGAACTTTAGCAATGGATTCATTGAAAGGCAGAGAGCTATTTCAGAAATCTTAAGAGGGAATGTGCTTCTTGGACCACTAAGATCATACTAGAATCAGTTCACATTCAACAAGCCTAACCAGGTCCACAGATGTCTACCAGACTCTGTGTTTTGGAAACCTTGGGGTTTATCCTTCTCTGTGTGTGTTCCTTATTGATTCTTACCTCAGAGGTGGGAGTCATAAGGGAACCACTAAAGGGCATATGGCATTTAGCGACTACAGCGTGGAATATTGTAGAGTCCCCAGAGTTGAAAGATACATCCTTATTCCTGCTCCCTACCACAGCAGTAGGTAGATCCTACATCCTGAAAATATTCTGAGTCTTTGCTCTTCATTGGCTAGTGGTTTTTATTTTTGAGACTTCTTTCACAGGATCTTAGAGCTAGTTCTCACTGCTTGGTAGAAGAAGATCCTAATTCTTACTTTTCCCCTTTCAAACTCAGGCTAAATGATTTCTGTTTTTGTTGAGTTAAGGTTGTAGTTGTGGTAATTATGCTTTTTGTCATATAGTTAAGTTGATACGAAGTCATGTTGTTACATTTCAAAATTCTGTTTTGAATATCTCTTGATACTTTTAGGAACTGAAAAAAATACAGTATTCTATTATAAATATCTATCTTTGAAATAAAAATTCCTAAGCACCCCAGGAATCTCCTTTTGATAAGAGTAAATTCAGTGTGGAAGGCTTCTCATGGTTCTAGTTCCAGATCAAATGTTTTTTCTTTTGTGAACTCTCTCTTAACTCTCCAGATAAAGAAAATTGTTCCCTCCACTGTGCTCCAAATCTATCCTTTGTACATGTTTCTATCGTAGTATTTGCCACACTAAACTCTAGTTATTTCTTGATATGCTTTGTTCTCTCAGACCATGAACATCAAATTGTCAGTATCTTATTTTTCTTTGTATACCTAGGGTCAAACACCCAGAGAGAAATAATAAAGGTTGAACGGATGGAAGAAAGGATGAATAAACCATTTGTAATAAACCCTAATCAAAGGGTTTTAGTTACTTAGATATCAAGAGAACTTTAGAATTATCAGGGTATGGAACCTAAGAACATTGCTCTATTAATATATCAGTATTTGTGACAAATTAAGGCTTTTATTTGGTTTATGTAAATCTGTATGCAAAGGAAGATGTTTGATCCTAAAGGTATACTTATTTATTTATAGCAGTCTTCTTTTGAAATTCTGCCATTTTTATAATATCTTATTTTGTTAGTTGTATTAAATTTAGAGCTTTGAATGATTCTCTGATATAGAAATTAATGCTGGAATATACTGTCATCATTGTACTTAAATAGGAGATAATGTAGGGTTTGGAGCTTGAGATTTCATAGCTTGTATTTCTAGTATCAAATATATTAAAAGTTGATTACTAACCTCTGCTTTTATGTAATCTGGTAAAAATTACTTCCTTAAGGAGATACTGAAAAAAAGAACTTTGAGATATCAATTTTTAAAAATTTATTCTTCTTTCTGAAAAACTAAGCCATAAACTATAATATTTTAAAATAACTTTAAGGAATTATTCAGAATCCAGGCCAGAAATAATGAGAGAAAATAATAGTTTGGGTTTTTCCTCTCCCCTACTCTTGTATTTGTTTGTATATAAGATCTTTGGCAGATTTCCAGATGGTTTTATGAGAGAATTGCCAAATAATAGGGGCTCAATCACCCATTGTAGCCATGATGTAGGCTGAAGCCTTATATTTCTTTAGGCAAACATATTACTAAAAGAGCTCATGTTTCCTTTTTGCTGATATTATTTGTTTAAAATATGCTTTTATTTTCCACTTGGTTGGGATAATAGTTAACCAAATCATATATTTAGAGTGAAGATTGTAGGATTAAACCAAAATCATCTCCAAATATATGCAAGACAATGGATAAGCAACAAAGGGAGAAATCTTGATCTTCAGGTGCTTTCAGGGAGAGATTAAAAAAATAAGATGTAGAAAACAAGTTTATGGTTGCCAAAGGGAAGGGGGGATAAAATTAGGAGTTTGGGATTCATATATACACACTATTATATATAAAATAGATAACCAACAAGGACCTGCTGTATAGCACAGGGGACTGTATTCAGTGTTTTGCAGTGGCCTGAAAGGGAAGAGAATCTGAAAAAGAGTATATATATAATTGAATGGCTGTGCTGTGCACCTGAAAATAATACAACATTGTAGATCAACTATACTTCAATTAAAAAAAATGATGTCTAGGTTGTACTATGGAAAGATGAAAATGACCTATTATTGATGAATCTATTTTATAACCTCAGATTTGTCCTCTTTCTGGAAAATGTTTTTTTTTTTTCTTTTTTGACATTTAAAAATACTCAAATGAAATTATTATGGTAGAATCTGGAATTTACTCATGATGATTTATTCTTAGGCTCCACATGGTAATAAGGAACTTCAGGCCTATATCCACCTAGCTTCAGGTTCAGGGGAAAAAGAACATGCCTCTTTTTCAGAATAAACAGTAAAATCCAAAGACCAAGTCTCATTGACTCTGATAAAGTCATGTGTTATTTCTGAGCCAAACCCAGGATCAGGAGAATGAGCTACTTAGACGGGCCAGACCTGAGTTATCTGACACATCCCTAGAATGGTAGTAGATTAACTTCTACAAGAAGCACATAGATTCAGAGTAGGGGCATGAATAATCCCCCGCATAGAAAGATCAGAATTATAGAATTTTCTGGGACGACTAGAGAGGCAGTAGACATTGAGTGGAAAATACAACTAATTTCTTCTACAAAGATATAATTATTGTTGCAAAGATAGTCCATAAAAATCATAGATATATAACAGTTATAGGCCATTACATATGTGATGTTGAATGAATGTATATAAAATACACTTTAGAAGATAGAAATACTCATTGGGAACACTTCGGAATAGACTTAGTATTTAAATGGGAAGGACATTGAATGGGTACTAGGTAGATACAATGTGGAGATACTGTGCTAAGTGCTTTCATTATGCTTTTTATTCTACCGTTGAAAATAGGTAGTACAGTAAATATATTATTTTCCTTTTATAGATGACAAGCTAAAGTCCAGAGAAGTCAGGCAACTTAATAATAATGGTGGTTGGTATTTATTAGTGCTTTCTATATGTTAGAAAGTGTGAAAAAGGCTTTATTTGGATATATTTATGTAGATCTTCATCATTATCACCATCATCATCATTATCAACCCTTATTTTAAAGATAAAGAAATGGAGAATTAGGGGCTTAACCCTGGTTAAGTTACTTAACACACATGATAAGTAGTACCCCTGGGCTTTGAACTCAGAAAGAATTGACTTATGAATCAATGGGCTCAACCCATTTAGCGGGCTCAACCCACTAGACTCTTTTGAGTGATTTACTTTAGGTTACATAGCCAGTAAGAGATAGAGCTGGAAGTCCTATCTCTGACTTGTCTGACTGCCAAGCTTATGATTATTTTCTCTTTTATCTTTGTTGCTGGTAAAATTTAGACACGAATTAAATAAGAGAGTATTTAAGTTAAAGTGTTAGGGTTGTAATGATTACAGTAAACTAATGTTCCCGAAGTAAATGATCTCAAAAGGAGTCATACAGCTAGAAAGGCAGTTAGATAGCTTAAGTGATTTGGCTATTATTGACTTCCATTTCCCATTTTGATAAGCAGAATTTCCCCTTTCATCTGTTCCTTTCCAAGTATTTACCCTAGACCCTCCACAATTCTAGACAATTTTTGCTCTGGTTTCTACCTGAGTTTGGCCCTGCTATATTTTTTTCTAATCCAGCTATGTCTTTTCCAATCCTTTAACCTTGGGCTCTTTATATATTCTTGGAGGACCACTAGCTAATCCAATAAACCAACATATGACAGAAGATTAATGGAAGTTTTGCCTGCTGGAAAGTATGTATATTCTCTATGGTTGCCTTAATCATCTATCCAAGGAAATGATTCTAATGGTGAGAATATCAAACATGGTAGGAGAGAACAATCCTATGGCACAGGGTCTCACTTGGTGAAACCATCAGGCCAACCATATCAGATTTCACAGGGGTAATTTCAGCTCCCTCTATAGATTTTAAAATGATAAACCTGAATATTAGAAGTAATCCTGCTTTGCTTCCATCAAAGTCATGAACTAAAAGTATCTTGAGAATTTTAGGAAGCAAGAGGATCTCTGTCCAAAAGGTGGCTTTTCTCTTTAAAGCTATTATCTCAGAAAATACTGTTCCATATGGCTAAATTATTCTAATTTAATTGTATTACAATTCTTTGAAAATTTCCAATCCATGTGTACTTTATATATAACTTTGATTAGCCAGAAGATGGAAAAACTTATTGCTGGACCTTGTTTTTTGTTGTAAATAAAAATGCTGATATTTTAATTTTACCATTTCATTTTTTTGTTCATTCAATGATTCTTTCTCTGAGCGGATATAGCAAAGTAAATTTAAATGGGGCTAAGCTGGTTTATAAGGGACAGTTTCTAAGATAACAGTCTTTACAATCTAGTTGAGGATATGACACACACACACATGAAAAAATATAATAGAAGAGAGCCATACAATTTCAATAAATATATTTTAGCTTAAAAAAGGACCATTAAAATCTTTAATCAATTGGCTTTCACTGGGGTTTCTCAGAGCCTTCTTAGGGATTGCTAATTTCAGTGGTGAAGTTCAGGGAGGGGAGAAGGAATGGAACCATCTGCAGAGCACTGCATACTTCTTATGCTTTAGCCACAGGCACTCTACTTTCACCTACTTTACATAAGATTTAGTTTGATCAAAGATTTGCAGGATTAAAAAATGTGAGACTCACAGGTCCAATACAATTCCTATTGTTTTACAGATGAGATAGTTGCCTGAAGCCAAGATAAATTACAGGGCTGCCCTAGTCTGAAGAACTTGGAGTTAAGGGAAGGCTTAAACTGGTTTTATTAATGTCCTGGTATTGGTCTATGAATGCCAGTGTTTTAATATCAGACATAAAATGTTTTATGTAAATTATACTTTATTTTTAACATGCTTTATATGTGTGATAGACATTAAAAATGTAGAGTACTCATCTAAGATCTAAAACAATTAACATTTAATTTTTCACTCTTTTCTGGTCTCTCATGTATAAGTAGTTTTATATAACTGTAACTATACTATAGATATAAGTAGTTTTTATATAATTGTAACTATACTATATATATATATTTGTATTTGGTTTTTTAACCTATTTTATGATAAGTATTTTTTTCATGTTGCCATAGACTTCATATTTATAAATTTTATTTTTTGTACAATGACCTATTGAGTCAATATAGCATACTTTATTTAATCATTTGCATATTGTTAGACACTGAGGATATCTTCAATTTCTTTGCAGTTTTGTTGCTTTTGTGTATGTTTTCTCTCTTTTGGATTATTTTTCAAAATAAATTGTGAGGAGTGGTATTAATATATCAAAGTATATAAAAACTTTTGTGATTCTTGCTACATTGCTATCTGAAAGGGTTGTGTAAGTATCAGTTTACCATAGCCTCCCACCTATAGGAATTATCAATATTTTGAAATTTTGTTAAGTTTCTTTAGGTAGTACAGCATTGATGTTTTGCTTTGTGCTTTGATTATTAGTGAAGATTATTATTATTATCATTATACCTGTGTGCAAATTATCACCTTTTGAGTGGATTGTTGGTTTATATCCTTTCCTTATTTATTTTGTGGTTCTTTTAATTTGGTTCTTTTAAGTTGTAAATATTTGTATATTTTAAAATATATCTTTTTGCTAAAAATGTGTTCATAGTCACCTTCTAATATTTTTAACCAGTGACTTTTACATGTTAACTCAATTTATCATTACTATTGATGCTTTTGACTCGGCTTTAACAATTAACATTAAAATGTTTCTTTTTTCTTGTTAGAAACTGTCTTATTTTGATGAAATTGAGAGTATACTTGTAATAAAAGAATTAGTTGCACTATCTAATAAGTACAGACAATTAATTTTTTTTTTTTTTTTTTCTGGTACGCGGGCCTCTCACTGTTGTGGCCTCTCCTGTTGCGGAGCACAGGCTCCGGACGCGCAGGCAGTGGCCATGGTTCACGGGCCCAGCTGCTCCGCGGCATGTGGGATCTTCCCGGACTGGGGCACGAACCCGTGTCCCCTGCATCGGCAGGTGGACTCTCAACCACTGCGCCACCAGGGAAGCCCCAGAAAATTAATTTTTGACTAGGCAATTTGAGTAAGCAACAATAAAATTTGTAAAACTCAAATCTTTTGAACTCTGCCCTACCACTACTCATATAAAGCACATGTGTTTTCAGCTAGTTTTATTCTATTTTTACTAGCAAATTTCCTCTTTTTAAACCAATTCATATCACTGACAATTCTAATCTTATACTTTTATCATTTATAATTCTAGTTCTCTAACTGTCAGAATCAGTTAAAACTCCTTATTCTAATAATATCCCCCAAAAAACAATTTACCTAAATAAAATAAGCAAACAATCAAATATTCCTATGCAAATAATCACTAAGTTACATGTTTGAGTTGGTAAAGTTCAGAAGGATTCTTCTTCATTTGAGAAGGAATATTCTTTGATAAACAATGAATGCATAAACAATGCAAGCATTATCTTTTCCTTCTTTTCTTCTCTTAACCCTACAGGCAAAGAAGATGTTTTAAGAATTTGACACTCATACATATATTATCCCAGTGGCATTTCAGAGCTTCCAGAAACATTAAATCCAATTGGAATGTTCAAAACCATATTTGCTTGCCACTGCAACTGGTACAGTGAGCTAATTTTTCTGAGGTTACTGGCCCCTAACCTGAATTTCTCTTCAGCTGCTTTCATCAAACGAAGTTAGAATCTTTTCCATTGCTGTGAGGTTAATAGCATTTTCAGATTCTAATCTAGTCTCTGGAAAATTGTCTTTTTAAAAAATTAATCAATAATACTCATTTTTACATCAGTATGTCAAACAAGGCAGAGTCTACCACACCAGGCATTTCTGCCACTAACTGTCCTATCCAATAGATATTCCTACATGACAAAAGTCAATAAACTCACCATGCTTGCAGCGCTGCCATTTTTTCATGCTTTTAATTCACTCATGTATTAAAGAGAGCCTGGAAGACTCACTGGGCAAAGACATTAAATTACCCTGAAACAAATATTTTTAGGAAAAAGGCTTAAACACATTTTCATGTCTGTGTCCTGATTTATTCTCCTTAGGGATACTAGACAGATGCTCTCTGAAGACAATTTATGTGTATTGCCACAAAATAAATAACCAATTAATGTATTTATTTCCAAAGTGACTTGGAGGCCACATCAACACAGATCTATTTAAATAAGAAATGGGAATGAGTTGTTTGAAGATTGAATTAGATAATCATATAAAAGCACAAAGTCCAATGTCAGACACATAATAAATACTAGATGTTAATAATAGCATTATTAATTATTATTACTTCCATTATATCAAAGAATAATTATAAAGTATAATTAGGACTCTGGATAGGGCAATATTAAGCGTAACTGTTTCCATTGTTGGTCCCACCATGTTAATATTGAGTGTCATAATGGTAATGTAAATGCAAACCAGGAATAGGATTGTTTCTTTTTGCAAAGAGAACCAGGCTGGCTAGAAATAGATTAAACTGTTAGTATAATTACTCATGGAAGAGATTCTTCATTAAACATACTATGGAATAGCACTTTTAGTTCAATTAAATTGATGTTGAGTCCCTACCAGGGGTAAGACACTATCCTATAGAGGTGCAAAATGTAACTTTTAGTTCCTGTCTTTTTAAGGGACTATAATGGGGTATGGGAGATAGGAATGTAAATTAATTATATTGCAGCGTGGTAAATGGAATAATATAATATATGGGTACAGAAGAGTACAAAATAATTACTATCAGCAAGATCAGAAAAGGCTGCATGGAAGAATATCTAAGATGGACTTTGAAAGATGTAAAATTAAGTAGCAAGTTTATAACAGGTAGTATAGCTGTGAAAAAGCCTAGAGCCAGAACCATGGTACTTGAGGGAAATTTTGGATGGTTACATTGTTAAGTATGAGATGGAGATTAGTGAAGAGAGATGAAGCTGGAATACTAAATAGAGACCAGATTTTTGAAAGGGTTTGTAACTATGTTTTGGAATTTGAAATTAATTTCAAGGTCAGTGGGGAACCATTGAAGGGTTTGAAGCATGAGATAGACCTGACTGATCATTCTTAAATTTTATAAAGAAGACTCTTACTCTGAAGTGTGAAGAAGGGATGGTAAAGAGCTGAAAATGAAGGCAGGAATTTGTGTTCTTGACTGCATTCACTGAGATAGAGTCTTGTAAAGCCAAAAGTGATGGAAGTTCTTATTTAGCAATAGATTAATTGACCAGTGGTTTTCGGCAATAGTCATACTTTTTTTTTTTTGTCTTTGGAGGATTACTACTGGGCTCTTAGTAAACTGGCTTCATGCTTTATTTTTATTTTCGGATTCCAGGAGAGGTGTTAGGAGGCCATTAAATGTCTGGGACAGAGATAATGAGGTTTTAGGTTCAGGCAGGGCAGAGGGTGAGGGAGGAAGATAGAGGCTTAGGAGGCAAGATGGATATGGTTGTGGGAGCAAGAAATTGGTGAGGGGGGGATGACAGAGGAGCAGAAATGGGTTCATGAAGTCAAATGTCCTGAGAGCAGAACACAAATGATCAACTCATTTGCAAATATAGGCAAATGACATTTTATTATAGAACTCTAAATGCCATTATGTGTATAGATATTTTTATAGATAATTTTTGAGTACATATCACATAAGTGGGGCATTCAAAGACATAAGGGTGAGTGGATAATATTCAAAAGGAGACCTCTCAGTAAAAATCAGATCGCTTGCTGCTTGCCTTATTTAAAATCAAAGTATTTATTAAAATAATTATTTATATTTGCCTAACATCTCATCACACTTTCTTGGTCTACTTAATATACTAAAATTCAGGTAATTGAAGGTATGATGTGATAATTTTTTGCCATCATCTGACTTTCCTGATACTCACACTAATTGTTTAAAGGTATTAACATTTCTTTGTCCAGTTAAAATGTGAGTCCTGTTGCTAAATGGTATGAATTATAGGTCTATTAATTAGTAAATAACTGTATGAATATTTAAATGAAACACTTTCTGATGGAAGGAGCCAATGTCATAAAGAAAAGTAAATTCATTATATATAACAAGTAGATGAAATGGCTCCTTTTATTAGCAGAAAGAGGACTGTTCTGGAAAGGAAGAAGGGCCACTTCCTTGGCCATAAATGCTTTTCTTAGGTTTTTGGTGTTGTGTATCTGAGAGCAGATTTGAGATCTGTGAGGTGAACAGCATTACTAGAACCATTAGAGAGTGGTGGAACGCCTCATTTGCTTTGAGGCCTGTTTCTTAAACTGGGAGAATGTAGAGAGATCACTAACCCATCAAGGGGGAAATTAACCTTAGGCTAAAGAGTCCAGGGTGAAATACAGTGCATTCAATTTGGGGGTTAGACTGAACTGCTAATTGTATAACTAATATTTAGTCAGACAAAATATCAATTAAGTATCATGGGAAAAATTTAAAACATATTTGATATTTGTTTAAACAATAATTATATTACATTTGAAATAATTTCCAAAAAAGAAATTAGTTCTGATTATAATACTAATAATATATACTTTAAAACATATAAGCCAGTGGATGCAAAGAACCAGCAGTCCAGCACAGTATCTGGAAAAGAGACTCATAGTTTCATTGAAGGAATGAATGACTGTGCCTTAAGTATTAGGAAATTTAGTTGTTCTGGCTGCTGAGACTACAGCACTGAGCACTACTCCCACCTAGTGGCAATCTACCTGGAGTGCATGGGTAATTAAAAAGGCAGTGAAAACAGGCCCCTCTGGAAGGGAATTATATGTACTTTGACCTCTTGTAGAGTGACCTCTTACATACATTAAATTATACGTTCAGTATTATTGAACTTACTGAGGGAAACAGCCCTATAAAACCCAAATCCCAATTTTCTTTGAAAATGTAGTTGAAGATTTTGTTCATGATTTTCATGAGTCAGTGCAGCTTAATTGAAGCTGTTATAGGCTTTTATTTAAGAAAATTGTGCCTGGAAATGAAAAAGAAATAGACCATTTATAGATTAGAAATATAAATTGCTAATAAACACGAACACATTTTCAGCCTCATTAGTAGCAAATAAATACACATTAATATTATTTATCCCTATCAAAATAGCAGATTACAAAAAACAATACTCTGCTGGGAAGGAAGAAATGAGGGAGGTATACTCAGTAATTGTTAGTGGGAGAGTAAGTTGAAACAATCATTTTTTTAACTTAATTTTTTATTATTAGCAAATAATTTTAAGCTTATAGAAAAGCTCCAGGAATGTGATTTGTACAAAAAACAGTTACATAACTTTTACCTAGACCCATCTATTGTTGATATTCTACCCAATAGGCTTTAAAATTGTTTTGTGGAACTATTTGAGGCTAATGTACGTAGATCATGACCCTTTAGAGCTGAACACTTCAAAGTGTATTTCCTAAGAATAGCGATGTTCTCTTACATATCCACAATACAGTTATCAGCTTTAGTGAATTTAATATTGATGTGATCATTTTATCTAACTTAACATTCGTTTTATAATTTTCTCCATTGGCTCAATAGTCTTTTTCTTCCCCTTCAGTACAGGATCCTCCAGTTAAGATTAGGTATTGCATTTAGTTCTCATGTCTCGTTAGCCTCCTTTAATCTGGAATATTTCCACAGACTTACTTTGTCTTTTATAACCTTGACATCTTTGAAGAATATAGACGGTCCTCTTTTCTTTTATAGAACATTCCTTATTTTGTTTGTCTATCTAATGATCCTCATTATTATATTCTACTTATATTCTCAGTTGAAATGTCTTTTTTGTGATGTGTACTTCTCAGATTATCACATCTGAAGACACATGATGTCTGTCTGACCCTCACTGGTAATGTTAATTTTGTTTACCTGTGAAGAGTGGTCTGATTTCTTCATTGCATTAATTATTAGTATTATTTTCTGTGGAGAAACACTTTAAGACCACACAAATATTCTGCTTCTCATAAAAATCCCTCTGAAATTTAGCATCCATTGGTGGTTCTGCCTGTTTTGATCTTTATCATGACGGTTGTAAAATGCTAATTTTCAGTTCTTGGTACTGCCTAGATTTGACCAGTGGAAGCTCCTTCAAGATGGGTTTTTTTCTGGATAACAAAAGAAGAAAAAAAGAAAAAATACATATGTAAATATATACAAACTTTTGTACTTTTTAAAAAATGTAGCAATATTTTCTGGAAATCATTCCATATCAGTTCATAGTGATCTTCCTCATTCTTTTGTATAGCCACATTGCACTCCATTTGGAACAATTGTTTCTAATAGGAAAGCATATGAAGAATCTTAAAAATGTTTATATTCGTTGGCCAAGTAACTGCAAATTTGGGGATGTCTCCAAAGGAAATTCTCAGATATGCATATAAAGGTTAATGCACAAAGATGTTCAATAAAGCATTATTTATAATAGTAAAACTTTAGAAATAATGTGAATCACTTATATTAAAGGAATGGTTAATATACTATATCCACATAATGAAACTTTATGCAGTCTTTAAAAAACATTATGCCTTAATTTAATATCATGTTAACTAGAACAAACAGATCTCAAAGTTATATACTTTGATCTCATTGATTTAAAAATGCACTGAAAAGAGATTGGCAGGAAATATATTGCAATGATAAAGAAAAGGCTGCTTCTGAGGGTAAGGTTTCGGATGTTTAATTTTTCCTTCTTTGTTATATTTTTTGTACTGTTCAAATTATATTCAGTGAACATACAATCTTATTATTTTCATAAATATTGAAATCAGTAATCTAGTATTATAAGAAGCTTTTCTCCCTTAGGAATTGGACTTTTCTTCACTGGGGATTATTATAGGTCTTTATTATATTGTATATTGTATAGATATTTCTCTTTTTGCTCTGGGTGCTAGGAACTAAGTCTGAAGGTCAATCATGACACCTTATAAAACTTGAGTTCTCTTTTCCCCCTTTCTTGACTTTTTAATGTCTGTTTTCTTAACCTTATTATGATGTCTTCTGCTGCAAACTGTCTTAAATCCTTTTTAAAAAGAGGTGGAAGTACAATTAAATAGAATGTAATGGAATTCCTGCACAACAATTGTCCAAAATCTTCTGAAATAGATATTATGGATGCATTAGAGATTTAGTTTGAATATTTAAAATATTTTGTTGCATACCACAGCAGTCAAATTCTAGACCTCTCTGATGGTCAGCTGGTGGGGGTGGGGAGGAATTTACCCAGATTGCTCTGTTTTCCAGACAAATTAAAAAGAGAGAGAAAGGAAAAATAAAATCCATGATGTTGCGTTGACACTGTGGAAAATGTACTAAAAAGCAGCTTAAAATTTTACCTTAAAAAGTTGTGTAATATTTTTGGAATAGTAAATGTCCCCTGTCAAGACATAATCGACTTCCCTTTGGTACTGTTCTCATTGTCCAACTCTGCTAATGTTAAACATGTGCTTGCTCACCTGCTCTACTTTTCCCTGTCTAGTATTTAGGAATTATCTAACTCAAATCTTCCATGTTCTCATTTAAGCCAGTTCTTTGTGGCATTGGCCTCCAAGGACAGGTAGAACAACTGTCTGGTTTCCATGTGTTCTTTCATAAAAATGAAGACAACTGTTAAACCCAGCTCCTCTTTCCCTGTCCCACTGTTTTTCAGAATACATTCAAATGAAAGATAATGGATCCTTTTACTTAATTGTAGGGAAATAAGCACCAGCTAAACGTGGTAGGGCTTGTAGGACCTTGAGAAATCATTGAGTTTATTCCCCCATATCCACACAATTTCTGATACAAGAGGATGTCACCTTTACTTAAAAAAAAAAAAAAAAAAAAAAAGGAAAAACATTCTTCAATTTAATTTTTAGGATAATCATTTATTTGAGAACTCTTGCAACAAGACCCTTCTCACCCCTCAATCAAACCAAACCTTTATGCTTTAACTTGGGCCTTTGTTCTCAGCGGAGACAAAAAGAAGCAGAATTTATGTTGCTGAATTTACCTGACAACTCTCATTAAGTTTCTTTTGATTTTTCTGTTTTCTAGGTTTAAAAGCCTAGCCTTTTAAACTTTTTCTGCAGATATTATTTTCCAACCAGCTAACCATATTTGTAGCTTGCCTATGAATCATTTCCAAATTGTTCACATGATTCCTCTACTATGCATTTAAAACAAGACCCTGTACTATAAGCATCAAGCCAGGATGGTAAATAAACAAAAATATCTTCTCACATATTCTGTGCTCTTTCTGTTACTCAGTTTGCTTCTGAGCTTGGTTTTATGAAAATGCTACTTTATTACAGATTTCTGTTAAGTGTGCTAATCAACCGAAGATTACTAAAGATCATTGTATAAACTAGTAACCATTATCTAGCATCAGAAGGGGAATAACCATATTTGTTTGGCTAATCGTTATATCCATAGTGCCTGACACACAGAAGGAATTTAATATTTGCAGACTGGGTGAAAATTTATGCAGCATTTCATTATTTGTAATACAGTATTTTAAAAGAGCATTTCATTTAATTTTCAAAGCTATTTGTAAGGTAGCTATTACAAACTGTGGGGACTAGAATTTAAGATAATCTGCCAAAGGCTGCACCTAACCAAGAAGTAGTGGAGCCAGTGCTTTACCTACCACACTGTTCTGTGTAGTGGTGGCACTGTGACTTGGAAGGTGGAATAGTCTCAAGCTACAGAGCGGCCAGGTCACACTGAGTGTCTGTGTAACAGGTCAGGTCAATGGGACTTCAGAATATGGTATGGAACCTTAAGGTAAAATTATCTTCCTGTGTATGTTGGCTTCTTGGAATAAACTGGTGTTTTTGAGCTTCAGTTTCCTCATCTGCATAGTGAAGAAAATTGTGATACCTATTAACTAATTCACAGAGCTGATGTCATGAGCATAAGGATACAGAGAGTGCATGAGTTTGAAAGCACTATGGAGACTGTAAAGTGCAATGCCTGTGCAGCGTGGTGACACTGGTATAATTACATCCCTTAGTATGTGGCTAGCCCACGGTTTCCCAGAGAAATGCTCCTCTCACTGACAGGAGGTACTCAGTATACCTGATCAACAAATATGATCTAAACTATATTTCTGGTTTTAAATTGATTTCTGTGCTTGGCTCCTCTATCTTACAGGCTGTCACTATCATCACCAAAACACCTAAACAACTCCTTACCCCCACCCCACCATCCCTATCCATTAAAATGAGAAGACAGAAGACTTGCACTCCTTTTGGTGAAGTACCTGTGAGACCATGGACTTTTAATATAATTACCATATTTAGTAGATATTTGCTAATGCTAGTGCATTCAATGTTGTTTGTTTCCAAGTATATTTCAAGGTGTCAATTATTATCTATAAATTTCTAAACAGTTTAGATCTTTTTTCTACATGGATAACTCAGTGTAGCGACAGCACTGTGGAAATTAATTCTGAGGTTCATTACCTGGTGACAGGAAGAATTGTGGAGTTTGGTGGAGGCTTTAATTATTCTTGGCAGGGAAATCCAACCTATTGAGTTTGGGAGCATCTTTACAGATGCTGCTTGGTGTTGTAATATATGATGATGGCTGTTGCTGCTGTGCTTTTTTGTATTTTAGGTAAATCTTTAATGTTTGCATTTGTACCTTCAGGCAGTTTAATCCTGAAATATTTACATATTCATAAGTAAAAAAAGCCACAAAAATAAGAAAAGTTTTAAAAATGTATATATATATAATATATGTATATATACACACACATACAAATAAACTCCCTTTCAAATAAAACCTAAATAAAAATAACAGCAAACCAGAAATTTTTAAAATGACCTTTTATAGGCTAATCTGAAGAGTTACCTTTTCCTATTATTAGGATTATTTATTTATTTTTAACATTATGGGGTTGATTTTTTAGAGGTGTGTACTCCCCTGTGATCTCAAAACTGGCTAGCAAGCCACTGTTTCTGAGTCATGTCTCTCAGTTGTGTTGGAGTAGAAATGATGTTTGAGAAAAAATGATTTCAGGTAAATATAAGGGTACTGTTTCATCAAAATGCAGTCTATTTTTCCAGGATGCCAAAAGGAGAGAGAAAAAAATGTGGAAAGCATATTGTGAATAAAAAAGTAGCTTTAGGTGGAATATATACATTTAAAAGAAATGTAACTAAAGAAAACTTTGAGGGGATTATGCTAAGTGAGATAAGTCAGACAAGGGCAAATATATGATCTCACATATGGAATCTAAAGAAAAACTAAAAAAAAAAAAACCTGAGCTAATAGATACAGATAACAGATTGGTGGTTGTTAGAGGTAAGGGGTAGGAGGTGGGCGAGATTGGTGAAGAGGATCAAAAGTACGAACTTCCAGTTATAAAACAAATGAGTCATGGGTGACTACAGTTAATAATACCATACTCTGTATTTGAAAGTTACTAAGAGAATAGATCGTGAAAGTTCTCCACAAGAAAAAAAAAAGATTTTTATAACCATGTATGGTAATGGATATTAATTTTATTGTGGTGATATATAAAAATCATAATCATCAAATCATTATGTTGTACACCTAAAACCAATATAATGTTACATCTCAATTATGCCTTAATAAAAAAGGAAAACTTTGACTTAAAGAACAATACTATTTATATCTTCAGTAAAAAGTTCTATTCAGATTTCTAAATATTTTAGATAATCCAGTTAACGATTAGGATAAAATTTTCTTCTATATTTTCTTGAAAGAGAACTTGTTTAAACAAAGCAGTGGTTGAAATAATGTTGTAAGGGAATAGTTAAAAAACTTATAAAGAGTTTTGGAAGTATTTAGTTATGAAAAAACAAGAAAATGTCAATGTTTGTGCAGTTAGCATTATTTAGTCTGGTAAATAGTAAATTAGTATCTTTAGAAGGTGATTACAGACTGTCTTCATATATAATAGATATGCTACATTAAGGCAAATATTTCCCATATATACACATATTATATGTATATTACATATATGTTTATTTACTTATTCTTTATGTTTTCTAATAGAATACATTGAAGTCTAAAAAGATTTAAAAGCTTAGTGATTCTACAAATAAAGGAATTAAATGATTTATTGAGCCTTAAAAAAATATCATCTACCTTGGAAATAAACTGCACAACTTCAATTTAAACGTCAAACACCGTGTACGGCCCTTGGCAATATCTTTGATGAGCAAAATCTTTAATTGAGGTTCAGTAAGGAAATATACTGTTCCACTTTTGACTCACAATGCCTATGAAATCAGTCTGCAGAAGTGCTGGCTATGACCCAAGACTTTTCATTGAACTGCCAGTTCCTGTGTGAGAGGTCCTTATATTTGCCCTTTAATATCCTGGGGTTTAAAGAAGGACAGAGAAAATCTGACTTAATCACCAGGCCTGCAGCAGGGCCACAAATCAGAAGAGCCGATCTTTCTCAGCTGCTGTACTGTTCACAGTTCTTTCTGAGATGTGTACGTTCTCAGAGGTGTTTTCTTCAGTATCAGGTAGGGATCTCATTGAGCACCTATTGTCCTTTTCCTCTAGCATCTTCTTCAACTCAGAAGAAAATGCTTTGGCTTGGCAACTAATCTCCTCCCCCTCATCACCTTCATATCATGCAAAAAGAAAAAAAATACTTCTTAATATTCTTTGACCAAAAGAATCATGATGAAAGAATCTTCAGTAACTGTTCTTCACTACAGGGTGCATGCAGGCTTTCTTCTGAGAGTCATGATTCCCATGCATAGTCACAAACAGATTAACCATGTTTTCAGTGTTCACTGAAGTTCTACCCATCACTTGGAGAATGAGTTTTTCATTATTGGAACACTCACTTATGGTGGGTTTACCAGTGCCTAAGATCTGACTTCCTGTTGGGCTGCTGCGTTCTACACTCTGTCCTATAATTTATTCTAAACTTCTGTTTTCAGACAACAGTCACATTATAAGAATTTGTATTTTTATTCTATTATATTATCTAGCAGATAAACTTCTCCTGATGGCCAATATACACAAGGAAGCAAAGTTAAAATAAATCAGTCACCTCATAAGTATTACTGTACTTGCAATAGTAAGTTGAGAGCAACAAAATTGGACACTGAGTGTGATGGAGATCTAGGTTTACTTGCCATCCAAACAGCTCACTCTTCCTTGCCTGAGGTCAGACCCTTGCCTCTGTAAATCATGAATGACTTCATATTCTGGATCTACAGGGTTGCTGGTAGATTGTTGAATCCACCTTGAAGGATAGATATTGGTAGGTCCAGTTCCAGGTATTAACATGTTCTGCGTACTAATGAAATAGTATTTCAAACTTTTTACAAAATTTCATTCAATTATTGATTTAATTTAGTAATTATTGACATTAAATTCCTATGTGGTAGAGGAAATACTTGAGTTGTAAGTGCCATTGGTTTGTATGCAATTAAACCTACCTTTTCTTTTTTTCTTTTTTTTAAACATCTTTATTGGGGTATAATTTCTTTACATTGTTGTGATAGTTTCTGCTGTACAACAAAGTGAATGAAATGTATGTATACATATATCCCCATATCCCCACTCTCTTGCGTCTCCCTCCCACCCTCCGTATACCACCCCTCTAGGTGGTCACAAAGCACTGAGCTGATCTCCCTGGGCTATGTAGCTGCTTTCCACTAGCTATCTATTTTACATTTGCTAGTGTATATATGTCAGTGCTACTCTCTCACTGCGCCCCAGCTTACCCTTCCCCTTCCCCATGTCCTCAAGTCCATTATCTACGTCTGCGTCTTTATTCCTGTCCTGCCCCTAGGTTCATCAGACCTTTTTTTTTTTTTTAATTCCATATATATGTGTTAGCATACGGTATTTGTTTTTCTCTTTCTGACTTACATCACTCTGTATGACAGACTCTAGATCCATCCACCTAACTACAAAAAACTCAATTTCTTTTCTCTTTATGGCTAAGTAATATTCCATTGTACATATGTGCCACATCTTCTTTATCCATTCATCTGTCAGTGGACAATTAGGTTGCTTCCATGTCCTGTCTATTGTAAATAGTGCTGCAATGAATATTGTGGTACATGACTCTTTCTGAAGGTAAGAGGGTATATGCCCAGTAGTGGGATTGTGTCATATGGTAGTTCTAGAACCTCCATACTGTTCTCCATAGTGGCTGTATCAATTTACATTCCCGTCAACAGTGCAAGAGTGTTCCCTTTTCTCCGCACCCTCTCCAGCATTTATTGTTTGTAGATTTTTTGATGATGGCATTCTGACCAGTGTGAAGTCTTACCTCATTGTAGTTTTGATTTGCGTTTCTCTAATGATTAGTGATGTTGAGCATCCTTTCATGTGTTTGTTGGCAATCTGTGTATCTTCTTTGGAGAAATGTCGATTTAGGTCTTCTGCCCATTTTTGGATTGGGTTGTTTGTTTTTTTGATATTGAGCTGCATGAACTGTGTGAATATTTTGGAGATTAATCCTTTGTCAGTTGCTTCGTTTACAAAGATTTTCTCCCATTCTGAGGGTTGTACTTTTGTCTTCTTCATGGTTTCCTTTGCTGTGCAAATGCTTTTTGTGCAAATGCTTTTAAGTTTCATTAGGTCCCATTTGTTTATTTTTGTTTTTATAATCCATTTCTCTAGGAGGTGGGTCAAAAAAGATCTTGCTGTGATTTCTGTCATGGATTGTTCTGCCTGTGTTTTCATCTAACAGTTTTATAGTGTCTGGCCTTACATTTAGGTCTCTAATCCATTTTGAGTTTATTTTTGTGTATGGTGTTCTAATTTAATTCCTTTACATGTAGCTGTCCAGTTTTCCCAGCACCACTTATTGAAGAGGCTGTCCTTTCTCCATTGTATATTCTTGCCTCCTCTATCAAAGATAAGGTGACCACGTGTTCGTGGGTTTATCTCTGGGCTTCCTATCCTGTTCCGTTGATCTATATTTCTGTTTTTGTGCCAGTACCATGCTGTCTTGATTACTGTAGTTTGTAGTATAGTCTGAAGTCAGGGAGCCTGATTCCTCCAGCTCCATTTTTCTTTCTCAAGATTGCTTTGGCTATTCGGGGTCTTTTTTGTTTCCATACAAATTGTGAAATTTTTTGTTCTAGTTCTGTGATAAATGCCATTGGTAGTTTGATAGGGATTGCATTGAATCTCTAGGTTGCTTTGGGTAGTATAGTCATTTTCACAATGTTGATTCTTCCAATCCAAGAACATGGTTTATTTCTCCATCTGTTTGTATCAACTTTAATTTCTCTCATCAGTGTCTTATAGTTTTCTGCATACAGATCTTTTGTCTCCTTAGGTAGGTTTATTTCTAGGTATTTTATTCTTTTTGTTGCAGTGGTGAATGGGATGTTTCCTTAATTTCTTTTTCAGATTTTTCATCATTAGTGTATATGAATGCAAGAGATTTCTGTGCATTAAGTTTGTATCCTGCTACAAATTTAGGATTCTCTATGTATAGTATCATGTCATCTGAAAACAATGACAGCTTTACTTCTTCTTTTCCAATTTGGATTCCTTTTATTTCTTTTACTTCTCTGATTGCCATGGCTAAAACTTCCAAAACTATGTTGAGTAATAGTGGTGAGAGTGGGCAACCTTGTCTTGTTCCTGATCTTAGAGGAAATGGTTTTATTTTTTCACCATTGAGAACGATGTTGGCTATGGGTTTCTCATATATTGCCTTTATTATGTTGACGTAAGTTCTCTCTGTGCCTACTTTCTGGAGGGTTTTTATCATAAATGGGTGTTGAATTTTGTCGAAAGCTTTTTCTGCATCTGTTGAGATTATCATATGGTTTTTCTCCTTCAATTTGTTAATATGGTGTATCACATTGATTGATTTGCATACATTGAAGAATCGTTGCATTCCTGGGATAAACCCCACTTGATCATAGCGTATGATCCTTTTAATGTGCTGTTGGATTCTGTTAGCTAGTTTTTGTTGAGGATTTTTGCATCTATGTTCATCAGTGATATTGGCCTGTAGTTTTCTTTTTTTGTGACCTCTTTGTCTGGTTTTGGTATCAGGGTGATGGTGGCCTCGTAGAATGAGTTTGGGAGTGTTCCTCCCTCTGCTATATTTTGCAAGAGTTTGAGAAGGATAGGTGTTAGCTCTTCACTAAATGTTTGATGGAATTTGTCTGTGAAGCCACCTGGTCTTAGGCTTTTGTTTGTTGGAAGATTTTTAATCACAGTTTCAATTTCAGTGCTTGTTATTGGTCCGTTTATATTTTCTCTTTCTTCCTGGTTCAGTCTCTGAAGGTTGTGCTTTTCTATGAATTTGTCCATTTCTTCCAGGTTGTCCGTTTTAGTGGCATATAGTTGCTCATAGTAATCCCTCATGATTCTTTGTATTTCTGCAGGGTCAGTTGTTACTTCTCCTTTTTTACTTCTAATTCTGTTGAGTTGAGTATTCTCCCTTTTTTTCTTGATGAGTCTGGCTAGTGGTTTATCAATTTTGCTTATCTTCTCAAAGAACCAGCTTTTAGTTTTTTTGACCTTTGTTATCGTTTCCTTCATTTCTTTTTCATTTCTTTCTGATTTGATCTTTATGATTTCTTTCCTTCTGCTAACTGGGTTTTTTTTCTTCATTCTCTAATTGCTTTTGGTGTAAGGTTAGGTTGTTTATTTGGGATTTTTTGTTCATTTGTTTCTTGAGGTAGGATTGTGTTGTTATAAGCTTCCCTCTTAGAACTGCTTTTGCTGCATCCCAAAGGTTTTGGGTCGTTGTGTTTTCATTGTCATTTGTTTCTAGGTATTTTTTGATTTCTGCTTTGATTTCTTCAGTGATCTCTTGGTTATTTAGTAGTGTATTGTTTAGCCTCCATGTGTTTGTGTTTTTTACAGTTTTTTCCCTGTAATTGATATCTAGTCTCATAGCGTTGTGGTCGGAAAAGATACTTGATATGATTTCGATTTTCTTAAATTTACTGAGGCTTGATTTGTGACCCAAGATATGATCTATCCTGGAGAATGTTCCATGAGCACTTGAGAAGAAAGTGTATTCTGCTGTTTTTGGTTGGAATGTCCTATAAATCCCAGTTAAGTCCATCTTGTTTAATATATCATTTAAAGCTTGTGTTTCCTTATTTGTTTTCATTTTGGATAATCTGTCCATTGGTGAAAGTGGGTGTTAAAGTCCCCTACTATTATAAACTGTTAGCCTTGATTTTCCCTTTTATGGCTGTTAGCATTTGCCTTATGTATTGAGGTGCTCCTATGTTGAGTGCATAAATATTTACAATTGTTATATTTCTTCTTGGATTGATCCCTTGATCATTATGCAGTGTCCTTCTTTGTCTCTTGTAATAGTCTTTATTTTAAAGTCTATTTTGTCTGATATGAGAATTGCTACTCCAACTTTCTTTTGATTTCCATTTGCATGAAATGGAAATCATTTTTCCATCCCCTCACTTTCAGTCTTTATTTGTCCCTAGGTCTGAAGTGGGTCTCTTCAGCATATATAAGGGTCTTGTTTTTGTATCCATTCAGCCAGTCTGTGCCTTTTGGTTGGATCATTTAATTCATTTATTTTTAAGGTAATTATCTCTATGTATGTTCCTATTGCCATTCTCTTAATTGTTTTGGGGTTTTTTTTGTAGGTCTTTTCTTTCTCTTGTGTTTCCTGCCTAGAGAAGTTCCTTTAGTATTTGTTGTAAAGTTGGTTTAGTGGTGCTGAATACTCTTAATTTTTGCTTTTCTGTAAAGCTTTTGGTTTCTCTTTCAAATCTGAATGAGATCCTTGCCGGGTAGAGTCATATTGGTTGTAGGTTTTTCCCTTTCATCACTTTAAATATGTCCTTCCACTCCTTTCTGGCTTGCAGAGTTTCTGCTGAAAGATCAGCTGTTAACCTTATGGGGATTCACTTGCATGTTGTTTGTTGCTTTTCCCTTGCTGCTTTTAATATTTTTTCTTTGTATTTAATTTCTGATAGTTTGATTAATATGTGTCTTGAGGTGTTTCTCCTTGTATTTATCATGATAAAGGGCAGATTTATCTCTGCTCTTGCTGGACTTCTTTCCTTTCCCATGTTAGGGAAGTTTCCAACTATAATCTCTTTAAATATTTTCTCAGTCCTTTCTTTTTCTGTTTTTCTTCTGGGACCCTTATAATTCAAATGTTGGTGCGTTTAATGTTGTCTCAGAGGTCTCTGAGACTGTCCTTAATTCTTTTCATTCTTTTTTCTTTATTCTGCTCTGTGGTAGTTATTTCCACTATTTTATCTTCCAGGTCACTTATCAGTTCTTCTGCCCCAGTTATTCTGCTATTGATTCCTTCTAGAGAATTTTTAATTTCATTTATTGTGTTGATCATTATTGTTTGTTTGCTCTTTAGTTCTTTTAGGTCCTTGTTAAACGTTTCTTTTGTCATCTCCATTCTATTTCTGACATTTTGGATCATTTTTACTATCATTGCTCTGAATTCTTTTTCAGGTAGACTGCCTGTTTCCTCTTCATTTGTTTGGTCTAGTGGGTTTATACCTTGCTCATTAATCTGTTGCTTATTTCTCTGTCGTCTCATTTTGCTTAGCTTACTGTGTTTGGGGTCTCCTTTTCACAGGCTGCAGATTTGTAATTCTCGTTGTTTCTGGTGTCTGCCCACAGTGCGTGAGGTTGGTTCAGTGGCTTGTGTAGGCTTCCTGATAAAGGGGACTGGTGCTTGTGTTCTGGTGGGTGGGGCTGGATCTTGTCTTTCTGGTGTGCAGGGCTGTGTCCGGTGGTGTGTTTTGGGGTGTCTGTGAACTTAGTATGATTTTAGGCACTCTCTCTGCTAATGGGTGGGGTTGTGTTCCTGTCTTGCTAGTTGATTGGTATGGGGCGTCCAGCACTAGAGCTTGCTGGTGGTTGGGTGGAGCTGGGTCTTAGTGTTGAGACCAAAATCTCTAGGAGAGCTCTCGCCGATTGATATTACGTTGAGCTGGGAGGCCTCTGGTGGTCCAGTGTCCTGAACTCAGCTCTTCCACCTCAGAGGCTCAGACCTCACACAAGCCTGGAGCACCAAGACCCTGCCAGCCCCACAGCTCAGAAGAAAAGGGAGAAAAAAATAAAGAAAAAAACATTGTTAAAATAAAAAAAAACAGTAATGAAAAAAAAGGAGAGAACAACCAAATCAATAAATAAATCCACCAATGATAACAAGTGCTAAAAACTATACTAAGATAAACATAAAATTTAGAAACAAGTCGGTTGCAGACAGCAAATCCCAGGCCTACAGTTGCTCCCAAAGTCCACTGCCTCAATTTTGGGTCGGTTCATTGTCTATTCACGTGTTCCTCAAGTTGATTGTGGGGATTTAATCTGCTGCTCCTGAGGCTGCACGGAGAAATTTCCCTTTCTCTTCTTTGTTCGCACAACTCTTGGGGTTTAGCTTTGGTTATGGCCCTACCTCTTCCTGTAGGTTGCCCTCAGCCTTCTGTTCCCTCCCAGACAGGATGGGGTTAAAGGAGCTGCTGATTAGGGGGCTCTGGCTCACTCATGCTGGGGGTAGGAGGGGTACAGTAGTTATAATTTTTTTTTTTTTTTTTTTTGCGGTATGCAGGCCTCTCACTGTCACGGCCTCTCGGGTTGCGGAGCACAGGCTCCGGACACGCAGGCTCAGCGGCCATGGCTCACGGGCCCAGCCGTTCCGCAGCATGTGGGATCTTCCCGGACCGGGGCACGAACCCGTGTCCCCTGCATCGGCAGGCGGACTCCCAACCACTGCGCCACCAGGGAAGCCCACAGTAGTTATAATTGGAATGCTGTGCGAGCCTGCAGCAGCAGAGGCTGGCGTGACATTGCAACAGCCTGAGGCACACCGTGTGCTCTCCCGGGGAAGTTGTCCCTGCATCACAGGAGCCTAGCAGTGGAAGGCTGCACAGGCTTCTTGGGGGGAGTCCCTTGGTGGCTGCAGTAGCAGTGTTAGCATTTCATGCCCGTCTCTGGTGTCTGAGCTGATAGCTGCAGCTCGTGCCCATCTCTGGAGCTCCTTTTGGCAGTTCTTGGCCTCCTGTGGGCAGACAGGAAAGGAATCCCCTCTCCCCGTGCACCCCAAAACGATGGTCTCTTGCCTCTTATGCAAGTCCAGACTTTCTCCCAAACTCCCTCCCGGCTAGCTGTGGCACACTAGCACCTTCAGGCTGTGTTCACGCAGCCAACCCTAGTCCTCACCCTGGGATCTGACTTCCGACGCCTGAGCCTCAGCTCCCAGCCCCCACCCGTCCCGGCAGGTGAGTAAACAAGCCTCTAGGTCTGGTGAGTGCTGGTCGGCACCAATCCTCTGTGTGGGAATCTCTCTGCTTTGCTCTCTGCACCCTTGTTGCTGCGCTCTCTTCCGTGGCTCCGAAGCTTCCCCCCACCACCACCCGCTGTCTCCGCCAGTGAAGGGGCTTCCTAGTGCGTGGAAACTTTTCCTCCTTTACAACTCCCTCTCAGAGGTGCAGGTCCCATCCCTATTGTTTTGTTTCTGTTTTTTCTTTTTTCTTTTGCCCTACCTAGGTACGTGGGGATTTTCTTGCCTTTTGGGAAGTGTGAGGTCTTCTGCCAGCGTTCAGTCGGTGTTCTATAGGAGTTGTTCCACATGTAGATGTATCTTTGATGTATTTGTGGGGAGGAAGATGATCTCCATGCTTTACTCCTCTGCCGACTTGAAGGTCCCCCCTCCCATTTTTTAAGTTTTGTGTTTTATATAAAAATGAGAGCTAGAAAATAAGAAATATGATCTTCATGTAATTAAGTGAGGTGTATTTTTTTCACCTACATTATTTCCATAGAAACATGATCAATAATCACTGTGTGATTATCGGTGAGCTGGATACTAACACCCTTAAAAATGCATTTTCCAGATCTCTAACTAGCAACTGGTAATGTATGGCTTTGTGATAATTTTTTGACTGTTCATCATTTAACTCCTATCAATTTATCTTATTTTCCAAATATCTTCTTACCAATATTATTTATACTACTAAGTCATTCAATTTTTTTTGAGTCAATATGAAATTCAACGTTAATCTCAGCCTTAAATGAAATTGCTTTAATACAGTTTTTGTCAAACCTTGACTTAAACTTTTTATTGATGATATCACTAAAAAATTATTTTCTCATTTGGATTATGTGCTCAATACCTTTTGATGGGTGAGTTTCTAGTTACGTTTTTAAAGAACTATGAAAGACATTATAAGATACCTAATGTAGTAGTATGTATACTTAATTTTATGAAATTTAAATGCCTATCCACATTTAGTGACAAATTTAATGGATGGGTTTCATGTGGAATTTGTCTCATGAATAGTTTCTGCTTGAACAGCACCTGATACACTTCCATTGATTTGATTTTTAGATCATGTATATCTTTTAAAATGAAATACCCAATATAAATATAAATTTTGTCCAACATCTAAATTGAGTTAATTCATTGCATTTTAATAAATCCTCAAACATGAAGAGGGTAATTCACTTAAAAATGATTGCTACTTTTCCTGCTTTTTATGTTTAAAGCTAAAAGAGATAAGCTTCCATTCTACCCATAAAAGTACCTTTTTTGATGTGTCTCGTATGCTTGTCTGCATCTCAGATCCTTTTAGTTTCTATAGAAAATGTATCGACACCGCCAAATGTTGGAATTTGACTCATTTGTAAAGTCTATGCCTGTTGACATTTTATAAACACTGCTTGCAACTTGCTTAAAAGAACATGATATGTTCCTTTTTCTCCCTAAAACCTAATTTATAGAAAGGCATGGCAACTTAATTTCAGTAGTGATCATTTAGGGCTATAGCTTCTGAATATAAATCAGAAAATAACGTGGTTAGTTATAGCATCACTGTTCATCTGTGAATGAGATGGTTTGGGGGATTTTGTTCCCACCATAGACTTAACATTTTCTGTTCATCATCTTCTTCATTATGTATTTGTTTGTGTACTACTGAGTGAACACAATTTCTGAGGCTAAATAAAGTGATATATAATAATATATTTCAAATTTAATAATAATAACAATTACGATAACTAACCTTGAGTGCCTATTGAATGCTAGGTATTGTTCTAAGCACTTTATAGGTATTAAATTACTGATGCTTTACAACAACATGATGAAGTAGATTCTATTGTTATCCAATTTACAGAAAAGAAAACTGGGTCTCAGAGAGATTAGATAATTTGTCTAAGTTCACAGAGCTGCTAAATGGTAGAGCTGTTTGTACTCTGTATCTATGAGTCTGTTTTCATTTTGTTTTGTTTGTTTGGGGTTTTATTTTATTATTTAGATGCCATGTATAAGTGAGATCATGCAGTATTTGTCTTCTCTGTCTCACTTATTTCACTTAGCATAATACCCTCTAGATGCAACAATGTTGTCACAAATGGTAAGATTTCATTTTTAATGGCTGAGTAATATTCCACTGTATATATATATATATATATATATATATATATATATATATATATACTACATGTTCTTTATCCATTCATATGTTGATGGGCACTTAGTTGCTTCTATATCTTGGCTATCGTAAATAATGCTGCAGTGAACATTGGAAAGCATATATCTTTTCAAATTAATGTTTTCGGTTTTTTTTCAGGTAAATAACTAGAATTGAAATTGCTAGATCATGTGGAAGTTCTATTTTCAATTTTTTGAGGACTCTCCACATTGTTTTCCATAGTGGATGCATCAATTTACAATCCTGCCAACAGTGCCCAAAGTTCCCTCTTGTCCGCATCCTTGCCAACCCTTGTTGTTTGCTGTCTTTTTGATGCTAGCCATTCTGACAGTTGTGAGGTGATATCTCATTGTGGTTTTTTTAAATACTTTTTTTCTATTGAGATATATAATATAACTTCAATATTATGTAAGTTACAGGCATACAACGTAGTGATTCACAATTTTTAAAGGTTATACTCCATTTATAGGTATTATAAAATATTGGCTATATTCCCTGTATCGTACAATATATCCTTGTAGCTTATTTATCATTGTGGTTTTGATTTCATTTCCCTGATGATTAGTAATGTTGAAAATCTTTTCATGTGTCTGTTGACCATCTCAATATCTTCTGTGGAAAAATGTCTATTCAGGTTTTCTGCCCATTTTTCAATCTTTTTTTTTTTTTGATGTTGAGTTGTATGACTTCTTTGTATATTTTGGATATTAATCCCTTATAGATATATATCATTTGTAAATATCTTCTCCTGTTTTGGTAGGCTGCCTTTTTGTTTTGTTGATGATCCCTTCACTGTGCACAGTTTTTCAGTTTTAATAGAATCACATATATTTATTTTTGCCTTTTTTTCCCCCATGCCTGAGGGGACAGATCCAAAAAAATATTGCTAAGACTGATGTCAGAGTGTACCGCCCCATGTTTTCTTCTAGGAGTTTTATGGTTTCAGGTCTTACATTTATGCCTTTAATCCATTTTGAGTTTATTTTTGTATATGGTGTGAGAAAGTAGTCCAGTTTGATTCTTTTGCGTGTAGCTGTCCAGTTTTCCCAACATCATTTATTGAAGAGGCTGTCTTTTCTCCATTGTATAGTCTTGCTTCCTTTGTCATAGATTAGTCTATATAAGTGTTGGTTTGTTTCTGGGCTCTCTATTCTGTCCCATTGATCTGTGTGTCTGTTTTGGTACCCATATGGTACTGTTTTGATTCCTGTAGCTGAGTAGTATAGTTTGAAATCAGGGAGTGTGATAGCTCCAGCTTTCCTCTTCTTTCTCAGGATTGTTTTGGATATTAGAGGTCTTTTGTGTTTCCATACAAATTTTAGAATTATTTGTTCTAGTTCTGGGAAAATGCCACTGGTATTTTGATAAGGATTACATTGAATCTATAGATTGCCTTGGGTAGTATGGTTATTTTAACAATATTAATTCTTCCAATCCATGAGCGTGGTGCCTTTCCATATTTTTGTGATTTCCTCAATTTCTTTCATAAGTGTTTTGTAGTTTGCCAAGTACAAGTCTTTTACCTTTTACCAAGCACTGTGCATACATTATTTAGTCCTAAAAACAACCTTCTGAGGCAGGTATTATTATTTACAGATGAGGATGAGTCTTAAGTGAATGGCAAAACTGGGATGCAAACTCAGGTTTTCCTGTTACCAATGTCTGTATTCCTGTAGAAATACTAGATGGAGCTTAGAGAAGAGCGTCTAGATATGTGCAGTACCAGCTTTCTACATACACATTTTTTCATAATCAAATTGTTTAATGCCAGTGATAAGAAAAATCTTTAAATCAGCCAGAAAAAAAATTATGTATAGAGAAATAAAGACTATAGCAGTTTACTTGTTAGAAAGAATGCAAGCCAAAAGAATGTGGAACAATACCTTTCAACGTTCAAAAATAACCTAGAATTCAATGCCCAGTAAAAATATCCTTCTTTTTTATACCTTGTTTAAAATTAAAGTATAGTTAATTTACAATGTTGTGTTAGCTTCAGGTGTACAGCAAAGTGATTCAGTTTATATGTATACATATATGCATATATATGTATATATATATATTCTTTTCACATTCTTTTTCATTATAGGTTATTATAAAACATTGAATATAGTTCCCTGTGCTATACAGTAGGTCCTTGTTGTATATCTATTTTATACATAGTAGTGTGTATATGTTTATCCCAAACTCCTAATTTATCCCCCCCCAATCCCCTCTGGTAACCGTAAGTTTGTTTTTACTTCTGTGAGTCTATTTCTGTTTTGTAAATAAGTTCATTTGTACAATATCTTTTTTTATTAGAGTCCACATATAAGTGATATCCTATATTTGTCTTTCTCTGACTTATTTCACTTAGTGTGACAATCTCTAGGTCCATCCATGTTGCTGCAAATGGCATCATTTCATCCATTTTTATGGCTGAGTAATATTCCATTGTGTATGTATACCACATCTTCTTTATCCATTCATCTGTGGATGGGCATTTGGTTTTATTCTATGTCTTGGCTATTGTAAATAGTGCTGCTATGAACACGGGGATACATATATCTTTTTGAATTAGAGTTTCCTCTGGATATATCCCCAGGAGTGGGCTTGCAGGATCATATGGTAACTCTGTTTTTAGTTTTTTAAGGAGCCTCCATACTGTTCTTCATAGTGGCTGCACCAATTTACATTCCCACCAACAGTGCAGGAGGATTCATTTTCTCTGTACCCTCTCCAGCATATATTATTTGTGGACTTTTTAATGATGGCCATCTGACTGGTGTGAAGTGATACCTCATTGTAGTTTTGATTTGCATTTCTCTAATAATTAGCAATATTAAGCATTATTGCATGTGCCAGTTGTCTTCTTTGGAGAAATGTCTATTTAGGTCTTCTGCCCATTTTTTGATTGAGTTGTTTTTTTATTTTGATAGTAATCTGTATGAGTTGTTTGTATATTTTGGAAATTAATCCCTGGTTGGTAGCATTGTTTGCAAGTATTTTCTCCTATTCCATAGGTTGTCTTTTCATTTTGTTTATGGTTTTCTTTGCTGTGCAAAAGCTTTTAAGTTTAATTAGGATGGATACAAAATTAATACACAGAATTCTCTTGAATTTCTATACACTATCAATGAAAGGTCAGAAAGAGAAATTAAGGAAACAATCCTATTTACCATCACATCAAAAAGAATAAAATACCTAGGAATAAACCTACCTAAGGCAGCAAAAAGACCTGGACTCTGAAAACTATGAGACTATGAGATGATGATGAAAGAAAATGAAGCACACACAGACAGATGGAAAGATATACCATGTTCTTGGATTGGAAGAATCAATATTGTTAAAATGACCATACCACCCAAGGCAATTTATAGATTCAATGCAATCTCTATCAAATTACCAATGGCATTTTTCACAGAACTAGAATGAAAACATTTAAAATTTGTATGGAAACACAAAGACCCCAAATTGCCAAAACAATCTTGAGAAAGAAGAACAGAGCTGGAAGAATCATGCTCCCTGACTTCAGACTATACTACAAAGCTACATTAATGAAAACAGTACGGTACTGGCACAAAAACAGAGAAATGGAACAGAATAGAAAGCACAGAAATAAACCCATTCACTTATCGTCAATTAACCTATGACAAAGGAGGCAAGAATATACAATGGAGAAAAGACAGCTCTTCAGTAAGTGATGCTGCGAAAACTGTACAGCTACAGGTAAAGGAATGAAATTAGAATATTCTCTAACACCATATACAAAAATAAACTAAAAAATGGATTAAAGACCTAAATGTAAGACCAGATACTATAAAACTCCTAGAGGAGAATATAGGAAGAAAACTCTTTGACATAAATCACAGACAGCACTGTTGTTTTGGATCCATTTCCTAGAGTAATGGAAATAAAAACAAAAATAAACAAACGGGACCTACATATACATTTAAAAAAATTTCACCTTTTATTTTGAGGTAATTGAAGATTCACATGTAGTTGTAAGAAATAATACAAAGAGATTCTGTATATTACTCTGTTTTCAACAATGGCAACCTCTTACAAAATTAGCGTAGTATGTCACAACCAGGGTATTGACATTTATATAGTCAAGATATAGAACATGTTAATCCTGTACATATTTTCAATGTACACTTAAGCATTTACATCTTTTTGGTGTGGATGTAAATGGTATTATTTTAAAAATATTGTCCATGTGTTCATTACTAGTGTATAGAAATGGAATTCATTTTTGTATGTTTATCTTGTATCCTGTGACTTTGCTGAGCTTACGTATTTGTTCTAGGAGGTTGTTTTTATAGATTCCTTTAGATTTTTTTATGCAGACAATCATGCTATCAGCAATTAAGAACATTTTTCTTTCTTCCTTACTGATCTGGATACCTACAGGCATACCTTAGAGATATAGCAGTTTTGGTTTCAGACCACCACAATGAAGGAAATATCTCAAGAAAGTGAATCACATGATTTGTTTGTTTGTTTCTCAGTGCATATAATAGTTAAGTTTGCACTATACCATAGTCTACTAAGTGTGCAATAACATTATGTCTAAAAATGCAATGTACATACCTTAATTTAAAGATACTTTATTGCTCAAAAATGCTAACCATCATCTGACAGCGCAGAGTTGCCACAAACCTTCAATTTATGAAAAACACAATATCTGTGAAGTACAATAAAGTGAAGTGCAATAAAACATTGTATGCCTGTATTAACTTTTCTTGTCTTATTGTACTGGATATAATTTGTAGCATGTGTTGAATAAGAGTTGTGAGAGTGGACATCATTGCCTTGCTCCTGCTATCGGGGGAAAGCAGTCAGTCTTTTGCCATTAAGTATAATGTTAGCTATAGTTTTTTGTTTTCCTTTTTATGGATGCTTTTATCATGTTGAGGAAATATCCCTCTGTTCCTATTTTTCTGAGAGTTTTTACCATGAATAGGTAATGAATTTTTTCAAATGCTTTTCGTGCATTCATTGATGTGATCTTGTGATTTTTCTTAATATAGTAGATACCAATGATAGAGTTTTGAATTTTAAACCAGTCCTGCATCCATGGAATGAACCCCACCTGACAATGGTGTATAATCTTTTTATATATTGCTGGAATTCTATTTACTAATATTTTTGTAGGATTTTCGCACCTCTATTTATGAGGAATATTGTTCTGTAGTTGTTTGGTACTGTCTTTATCTGGTTTGGTATCAGAGTAATATTGCCTTCATAAAATGAAATGGTAAATGTTACCTCTACTGTTTTCTGGAATAGACTGTGTAGCACTAGTGTTAATTCTTTAAACATTTGGTAGAATTTTCCAGTGAAACCATTTGGTCCTGGAGATTTTTTATTGTTTTTAAATTGTGAATTCAATTTCCTTAATAATTATAAGGCTATTCATACTACCTATTTCTATTTGGGTGAATTGTGATAATTTGTATTTTTTCAAAAAAATGGTCCATCTTGTCTAAGTGTCAAATTTATTGAGTTGTTTGCAATATTTTCTTATTATCCTTTTGATGTCTTCAGAATCTGTAGTAATATCCCTTGTTTCATTACTGATATTGACGATTTATATCTCTCTTTTAAAATTTGTCTTGCTAGAGGTTTGCCAACTTTATTGATCTTTTCAAAGAACCAGCTCTTTGTTTCATTGATTTTATATACTGTTTTTTCAATTTCATTTGTTTCTTCTCTTATCTTTATTATTTTTTCCTTCTGCTGGCTTTGAGTTTAATTTGCTCTCTTTTTAGAGGTGGGAGCTTAGATTATTGACTTTAGACTTTTCATCTTTTCTAATATATGCATTTGGATGACAAACCTCCCTCTCAGTACTACTTTAGCTGTGTCCCACAGATTTTCATACACTGTATTTTCATCTTCATTCAGGTCAATGTTTATTTTTTTATTTCCCTTGAGATTTCCTCTTTGAACCATAGATTTTTAAGAAGTGTGTTATTTAGTTTCCAAATGTCTATAAATTATTCTATTATGCTTCGGTTATTGATTTCTAGTTTGATACCATTTTAGTTGAAGAATACACTGTGTATGTTTTCAATTCTACTCAGTCAAGGTGTATAATTCTTTTTACATGTTGATAGATTTGGTTTGCAAATATGTTGTTGAGAAGCTTTGCATCCATATTTGTAAGAGATATTGATCTGTATTTTTTTTTCTTCCACCTGGTAACATTCATTACCCACATTGATGGTAGCAGATTCCAGTTCTTGAGAGCGGTCATCGACCTTGTAACTTTACATCATCTTGTGTGCTTTGCTAGATTATCGGCCCCTCCCCTTCAAGCACCTACACTCTGAATAGGAACCACATTAGTTTTTGGTATCAAGGTAATACTGGCCTCATGTAACCAGTTGTGGAGTGTTCCTTCCTCTTATATTCCTTGAAATAGTTTGTGAAGAATTGTTATTAATTCTTCTTTAAATGTATGGTAGAATTTAAAATAAAGCCATTTGGGCCTGGATTTTTTTTTTTGAGATTATCATTAATTCAATCTCATTTTTTATAGGTCTATTCAGATTGTATATTTCTTCTTGGAGGAATAAGGAAAAGTGCATCTAATGCATCTAGCCAGAAGTGGAAGTACTGTATACCAATTTGTAACTCTTATTTACTTTTTTCTCTTTATAATGGGAAATTCAAAAATATGTACAAATAAGGAGAAGGCAGCATAATGAACTTCATGTATATATCATACAGCTTCGACAGTGGTCAGTATTCTGCCCTTTTTGTTTCAACTTTTTCCCCCCAAGATACTTTTTGGGGAGGTTAGGATAATATAAATCAAATTGTATTTAACTCTAAGTTTTGTATGATAGCCTTTGGCTCTTCATTAAATTGTTATTTAATATTTCTTTGTACAAAGGTTCATTTTTTTCTTCCTGGAGATGCTTGTATATATTATTAATTGAAACTGATTACACACACACATATAATGTTCTGAGTTACTAAAGTGCTGTCATATATGTTTATTGGACATGACATGATGAGACTTTTGGTGACTTCATATAAGTGTGGTTAATTAAATTTTTACTCTAATTTTTAAAATGTAGAAATGAACAATTTGTCATTGTTTAAATGACTCAGAACATTGGTTTGGGGAAGACTTTAATGCAGGATTATGAACTTGAATTTATGAATTATCTGCTTATCTCTCTGTGTTAGACTTTTAAAGATGGATGCAAAATTTTAAAATTTGCCTGACTAGCAAAATTTGGAGGCAACTATGACCTATACTAAGCAATAATTTTTGTATGTTGCTAATTTATTGTAAGATACATAATTTAGTTTTAAGAATCTGAAATGCAAAAGCTGATTCAACAAAAGTCCAACACTCTGAGGAGTAATAACCATAAAACATGGCTCTCTTTTGCTGCTGATCTCACTGAGGAGACTTGTTGTAGGCTCAAAATCCTGCACTGTTTTTTGTTCTCCAGAAGAGAAAATACTAAGCAGTTTAGTCCACAAATAAGTAAGGAAAAAAAGTAGTACATATATAGTTTAATGACATAATCCTTAAGGGTAAGTGTAAATTCTAGTCATAGTAAACTCTAAGAGTAAATGATAGTCCATCCAAATTAAGTCCAAAATCTCCACTGGTACCTGAACAGTATTTATCCCAGCAGTAATGAGAATTGTGTGTGTGTGCCAGGAGTTGTGAAGCCAGCATTTTAGAAGAGTTAACAAACTAGTCCTCTGCCCTGAAGGTTTTTGGTCTAAAAATACAAATATGGAACATGTGTATGTTTTAATGGAGGGCTCCTGTAACCTCTGCTTATACCAGCTTTGTCCTTCTGTATTCTAGAAGATTAAAGGTGCAGACTTTTATTTGAAATCTAGAGACTAAAATCTAAAAAAAGGGGATTTATAGAGTTTTGATAGTATAAGACTGTTGAACTGACTGAAGGGTTTCTCTTCCTTATTATTCTGTATAATAATATCTATCATGCCTACCTTCTACAGCTTCATTGGTAGTTTTTAGTTCTTGGAGTTGTTCCTTTAAGTTAGATATTCCTTTTTCTTCTTCTTCATAGTCTCCTGTGTTATGTCCATATATATAGTTCTGGTTTATTGTTTAAGAGGAAAAGTTCATTTCCTTAGATTGGTAAGCACTCTGGAACTTAGAGGCTATGTCACTGTCTTTGGATTCTCAGCATATAAGCCCAGTGATGGGCTTATAATGGGCTTTCAGTCACATCTAGGTTTTAAATTTGAGATAGGGTGATTTGAAATGAATGAGAGGTGGGGCTTGTGGTTACTGGAATGAGTATGAGGGATAGAGAATGGGGTGGAAGAGGGAAGAGAGCAAGGTCAGAAAGGTCAGAGACAGAGTTAACTGGGGAGAAAGGCCATGATGCTTAAAAAAACTGATCTGAATCAATGTCTGCATGTATGAATTTTGTTTTTCAATAATCTGTCTTCTTTCCTCTCCAAACAAAACAAAGCAGCACACAAAATGCCCTAAAATGAAAATCCTTTTCAATTAATTTTCACTGTAAACTGTAGTTCTCTCTCAACTAGACACATGATTTGTAAATAATAGGTATGAATATAGGTTAAATATAAGTTGAAGTCAGCCTCCCAGAGTCTCACCCTGTAGGATCAATACCAGAGTCCTTCTGAGTTATCTCTCTTTCTCCTTGATAAGATTTCTGCTCTTGCTGTCTCCTCTCTTCTGAGCAGGAATTCTATGGGTTTCTTGTGCTTTCCCTACTCCCAACTGTAGTGTCCAGAGAACAGCAGAGAGACAGTGCCTACAGCTATTTAAGTAGTGGCCAAATACAGCTTTTGACCTGATTAAGGAAGTATACTGATGTACTTAATAAGAGAAGGAAGTCATATTTTTCTTTAACCTCTATGATTAATAGCTAAAGTAAATTGGTTTTGCCTTTCTAGTCTTGATTTTCTATTGAATATTAAGTGGAACAAAGCCTGCTGTGCTTTCGTGGGACTTTAAAACTAAGCTAAAAGGAAAAAAATTAAAAGAAGTATTGTGTGGAAAGTTATTCATCATTACTTTTGGAAACCTCAGATGATGACTATTTCAACAGAATTTTCTTTCAGTACTATCCTATTCACAAGGGCTAACAGAATCTTCTCTAGTATCCCAAAATGATTGAACCATGTGTAACCAAGGGACAGCTATATGCCATGGCAAGCAATTATTGAGTGTTAGTATGGGAACAATGCTTGGTGGCACTGGGGAGACAAATATGAATACATCTCATATCCATATCCTGAAAGACCTCACAGCATAGTCAGAAAAAAGATGTCAAAAAATAAGTGTCAGATTAATGGAAGAGGCATCAAGTGAAGTAGGGCTGTACAGGAGGAGCTACTGCTTCTATCTGATGTAGACTAGAAAGGCAGGGTATGCTTTGCAGTGTCCATAACATTAGGACTGGACAATAAGAAGCATGGGAGATGGTGATTCCACTGGAAGAAACCTGGAGGACTGGAGAAGGCAGTGGTTGCTGACACAGCCTGAAGGATCTGTTGAGGATTTCTTAGAGATTTTCTAGCACCAAGAACCGATGTCTCACACCCGCTTTACGTCTCTAGGGGTTGTTTTTGGGTACCCAAAGTCAACCTACTGTTGTGGTTACTCTCCATCTAGGATCATTCTATTGCAACTACACCACATATGGGGACATTAGAGAACGTGAATTGAAGCTCACTTTTCTCTGTTCTCTGATTCTGGACAGTTCTGAGCTGACCTGAAAAAGCAAGCAGGCAAAAAGCATCATGAGTGGAGTGCTATAGTGCAAATGTAACGGTGATCTGTCAGGATATATGTCCTTATACTGAAGAAGTGCTTTCAGGTCTTACAAAGAAAGTAAATGTAAGCAATAATATTTATATAAGTAAAATCTCTTTTTTTTCCTCTTAATAAGCTCACCTAGCATAGTGCTAACATATACTGTTTCTCAAGAAATATTATGGAGTGACTAACTTGGATATTCTACTTTTGGCTGATAGTGTGAAAACTTTTATTCTTAAATAAATCTAAAGGACTGTGTACTTTGGTGTAAAAGAGAAAATAATTAAGTTTCTAACTTTAAAAATCTCCGACATCCACCTTAACCAAGTGCTAAAGGTTAGCATAACTAGTTATAATACATGTCAACAACATGAATCCCTAATGAAGAGAACACACTATCCCTTCTGTGATATTCTTGCCACAATTCAGAAATTCAAAAGTGTCTGGGTCATAAAAGACAAGGAAAGACTGAGAAGCAACTACAGATTGGAGGAGCCTGTGGCGGAGGGCGGGGGGAGGTGGGAGGAGGGGGAGAAAACAACAACTAAATGCGGTATGGGCTTCTGAATAGGATCCTAGAACAGATAAAAAGACATTAGTGGAAAAACTGGTGAAATCTGAATAAGGTCTTGTTTAGTTAACATTATTGTACAAATGTCAATGTCCTGGTTTTGGTAACTGTACTATGGCTATGTATGGTGTTAACACTGGTATATGGAACTCTTTGTACTATTTTTGCAACTTATTTTTAAGTCTAAAATAGTTAAAATAGTTTAAAAAATCATACATCTGTAAGTGCCATCCAAAGACATAACGGGAAATAAAAGCAGATTTATTATTTGTAATATTAACGGTGTTAGGTATTGTCAGTGGTCATTTTCAGTTTAGAGGTCTTTGTATGAATACTAACACTATAAAGTTTTGAATAAGTTTCTAAAAAATGTTATTCATGTATATACTCAAAAAAATTATTTTTGGAATAAGTTTTCATTGGAGTTCTGACTCTCTAAGTTATACTTTCTGGATGTTGTCGTAAGTGTTGATAACGGTGCTTGTAGTAGATTGTAGAACAAATAATATTGCTTGTTTTGGTTTATGAAAAGAACAAGTACTTTTTGAGGATTTGTACACACAAAATGCCTATCAGTCCTTGAATATGCTGTATTATTAATTTGCTTGCTTTTTAAAAAAGTGTCTATCCTTTTTTAGCCTCCAAACCACAGTACCATTCTTGTCTTCTCTACTGCCCTCTAGAGGTAGACTAGAGAAAACTGGAGTCCTCAGTCCCTGAATATGTAGTTCAGAGAAAAAAATAAAAGGAACTTAGAAATTTCTGAAGTTGGTGAGATAAATACGGATTTCTCAGATATATATTTTTACCAAATAACAGTATCAATTTTTATCTAGAATTTCCAGCACGTTGTTTTGTGATCCATTGTTTATTTGGGAATGTGTAAGCCGTGTTAGCCTTGTGCCAAGTGGAGTACTTGTGGCATAGCAGATTCTCTATTCACCAAGGAAATGTTATTAACATAAATGTTAATAACATAAATGTTATTAATGTTATTGAGGCTTCAGCATCAATCTCTTGTCTGTGGTCTTTCCTCCTTCATTGTACACAGCCCCTTCCCTCAGGTGCCTCAGACTCTTTGTTCCCCTTCCTACTATTAAAACCCGCTCTGTTAGCTCCTTTTTCAGAAATAAATCATAGTTAGGAATTAAAATGTTACTTCATCTATTTCTACTTTTGGGGAAATAAATAAACACAGATGTCCTAATAATAATGAATATTTCTTAAATTCATTTGTTCATTCCTTTAGCTTTATGCTCTCCTCTGGTGTCCTGGTATTGGAATTGGTAGTATCGTATTTGTACAGAATATTTTCATTTGTCAACTTAAAAAGCTCAGAAGTTCTTTTACATTTTTTAAACATTGCACTTCTATTAGCATTACTGAGAATTTATCTTCTAGAAATATAGGCTAAAATGAAATTTAAGTCATTTGTCCAAAAGGTGCATATTTTAATTCTTTACTGAAACAAAAGTTTTCTGAAATATATTTATTCTGTGAGTACAGAAGAAGTGTACATGGATTAAGAAGAGTTTGGAATTGATGACTTTTTTAGACTAGACGTTTACTGAGGCTAACTAGACTTGCTAATTAGTTGACTATGTTATTTTTAAATAGAGTTTGCAATATTATTTCAAACTTATTAATATTATTCTTACCATTATTGTTTCCTATGAACATTACAAAACCCACCCTCATGGGGAGCTGTATGGTTTCAATAGCTAATGACTGAACTTTTCACCTCAGGCCTTGGTTTGCATTAAGCTGTGGTTTTAAGTGATTGACAGCCATTTTATTGTAACCTGCAATGAATTGGGGGTCAGAATCATCCAAATGATGGAGAGAAAATGCCCCCATTAGAAAAAAATAAAGACAGACATAAACTAACCAGTGTAGTTGAAACTAATTGGCCTCCTTAGTGGCAAAGGATTGAAAGGGCACAGGGACTGAATTAGTCTCTTGAATTTGGTAGCAGATCCTCGCAGGTTGAAATTGTGAATTGGCAGGTTAACATAAGGGGAGCCTATATCCCCCTCACATGTGATACTTCTGTTCTGTGAATTTCCATTTTGTGGAGCTGTCAATCTGAGGCTTTTGTGAGCATTAAACTTTCTTTAGAAACATCACCACCAAAAAAAGAATGACCCCACCTCCTAAACTACCACATGAATCAGCTTGATTAGTAATCTCCATTAAGAGACATTGAGTTTAGAATAAGCTGAGTATTGTAGGTCCAGAATGAAGGACTTGGCAGGGCCAAATAGGGAAGTTTGAACAACATCTGCCCTGCCCCTTCCTGACACTTCTGCAAGTTTTAAGCATATTCACAAATGGCCTAAATTATAAAAGTGCAAATTACAGTTCCTCACAAGTAGTTTTTCACATAACATCAAGGGGTGAATATATAGTATTAGTATTTATTAAAGGCTTAGAAATCCCACAAAATATTTTATGTTAAGAAGAAAGGTAACAGTGACAGACCTTTATATATGAGCCTATTAATGCTACCTTTCTTTTAGCATTCTTCTTTCCTTTACAAGTGAAGTTTGATCTTGAATTTTTATTCAGAGCTCTGTGAACCAAAGCCACAGATGGGGTATTGCTATGTCATTTCCATGGCCTTATACAGAATGTATGCAGCTGTCCCATACTCCCTTAATAGACTTTCAGCTTTTCAATACATCTTTCACTGATGGCATTTCTGTGGATAAACATCATTTCAAAATGAAACGTGCCCGATGTCCTGCAGCGCACTTAGGTACAACAAGACATTTTTTAAAAAATTGCGCCTATATTATTTACTCATTTAGAGGGATGTGACTTCTGGGATATACCTTGGAAATCCAAAATTTGCTGAATGAGAGAGGAAATATTATAAACAATTTCCAACTCACTTGTATCGTAGAATTCCCCCAAACACATTTTTTTTTTCAGACCATAAAGAAAGCAGTATTTTATATCCAGGTTTCTCATAATTTCTCCTTCTAGGAGGCATAACTTAATCAAAATCTCTGGTTACTACTGAATAGAAATAGTCTTTTTTATTGAGGTTAAAAATTGCTAGATCAGGGATTTGCAATATATATATTTTTATTTTTCCTTTAGTATAACTAATTTTAAGAATCATTCCTCCCAACAAGAAAATATTATTTTCCATTTTTTTTTCCATTCAGGGATTAGAACAGGTTATCCAAATGAAAATAAAATACTGGTGAGAAATGATTGTCCAGGTTCATTCCAATATCAGCATTTGATTCTATCATATCAAGTGCAACTATATTACATGCTCAAATGTTTGATTGGATATTGACTTGTGTTATTTACATTTTTTTGCATATATACCACTCTCTTCAAAGACTGTAAAATTCTTGATTGTAAGGACCATATTTCCTACATGAAAGACGTATAGTATTAGTATTTATTCAAGGGATAGAAATCCCACAAAATATTTTATATTAAGAAGAAAGGTAACAGTGACAGACCTTTATAAATGAGTCTATTTATACTAGCTTTCTTTTAGCATTCTGAGCACAGTGGGGCATCTTAGTCAATGTCTATTGAGTTAGTGACTACGTTTATGCCACACTGGAACAAGGAAATACGTATTACATTTTATTATGAGGTATTTTGGTTTCATGTAAAAGTGCTTGCTTATAGACTGTGGAATAGAATGTAAAAGAGTGTAGACTTCGCTTAACTTAATCGTGATATTGCAAATTGTGGTAGCTTTATTATTCTTCAAAGTGTTTTGCATGCATTGTCTCTTTTTTTTAAGTGGGGTTTCTAAAGGCAGACCAAGTAAGCTGATAAAGCTGAGACACAGACCTTCAGATGGTCTACTGGTAAAGGAGATTGTACTAGGCAATATTTTGAAGTTTCTTATAACTCCTAGGCATCATTTTAAAAAGAAGTGTCCTTCAATATTTCATAATTATCTGTGAAGTGTTTATCCTAAGCAAAATATGTCACTCCAGGAACATTGGCAATTGTTTAAAATCCCACTATATATTTAATCAAAAAGTGTGTTTCTTGAGGCTGTATTCTTCTCTGTGTGGGCACCCTCAGAAAACTAGCTGAGATGTTTAGTGATTTCTAAAATCATTTAATAATTTTGTATATTGTCAATTCACATCCTCCTACTAACAGTAGTGCTCTTCTAAATACAAAATATACTGCTTTTGGAAAATGGAGACATGTTTATAGTTTATTTTGCTATTGGGTTTTTAAGAAAATATAGATCAATGCTTGTAGTTCTGTCTTTGACGGCTGTGTGGTTAGTTTTTCTGTTCCATGGTGTGTAGCTGTCTCTTTTGAGGCTGCTGTGTGTTTGCAGCCATGCTGTCAACATCCACCAGAGAGCAGAGCAGCTCCAACACCCACATCTTTCATGCTAGAAATAGATGGAGACAGTAACAGAGTCAGATCCTTGGCCAAACAACGCAGATTGCAGTTCATTTCAAAGGTCAGCGCATATTTAAGCTTGCTTCATTACTGCCACCTTTATGCCTGAGATTTTCATTTTTTTGAAAAAATCTGTTTACCCAGGTTCCTTTAAAGACAGAAAAATGAAAGTGCTGAGTCCTATTTTCATTTGGAGATATCAAGCTTTTTATCAAATTATATAGGTGGCGTCTCAGAATATTTCATATCTGATCAAGAGGAAAAGCCAAAAATAATTTTCTGTTTATTCAGGAGTCTTTCAGGCAGGAGCACTGTTTTATTTTTTACTTAATATTGTGCTCAAGTCAATCATTTTGAATTCAGAGAGAAAATAGATATTTAAAAGCAATCTATAATAAAAAATTTCGGAGTTCAAAATATTTATTTACTTTTCTTAATGAAATTACAATTTGTCCAACTTTTGATATGTTTTTACCTATCACCTAATAAAATAAGTTTACACGATTTAATTTTTTAATATTAATGATGGTGAACAAGTGAATAATCATAAAACATTTACCTTCTAGTTAAAAAGAAATAACTTGCTTGCCTTTTAAGAATAAAACAAGGAGGGTTTATCTTATTTTTAATCGAACCTGTGCTCTTACTATTCAGTTTAAAGATTCTGTATACATAGGAAGAATAGGATACGGTGTGTATATTAGGAATATTAATATGGCCAGTGCATAATTAAGGATTCCAAATGCTTTTTGTTACACATATATGTTTAAAGACAAATAATTTAAACACCTAATTTTGGGAAGTAGCTTTATGCACTTATTCCCCTTGAAAAAATAGAACTTTAGAAAATGAAAGAATATCATTCTGAGATATGACATTTAAGCCACAGAGAAAATAAACTTTCAAAACAGTGTTTTTATAAAGCCCCTTGACATCAAAATGTGAAAAAAAATGGCATAAATGATTTTGCTAATTGTTTGGAATTGAACTGCTTATAAGTATAAAAAATGATTAGCTTAACATATGTAGTGAAAAGTTTTTCAAACTTAAAGATGTTACGACCATTTTAGATCAGGGAAATTCATATTTTTTTGTGACACATTGTAGGAACTTAATTATGGAAATATCTTAAAAAGAGTTTAAAAAGAGTGCCTTAAGACTGAAACTTTTATAAAAGAAATACATACTCAGATTATATAGCTGTAAGTATGTATATTTACATATTTTATGTATGTAAAATATATATATATATAATTTGGTGGTAATTTTAACTAGGTTATTTTAATTCTGGCATTCAAATATTTCTGAAATGAATATTTAAAATACATTATAACTGTGACTATAAGAGGAAAAACGTATCTATAATTTTGGACTTATAAATATACCTGTAGAAGTATTTTGGCTATTTCATTTCTTTATATGCATCATTAATACTTTGATCTATAACTTATTTTAAAATAATTAAGGAGTAAATATAGCTTAAAACCCAATCATCTGTTGTATTCAGACATGGACCACTTAATTCTGTAAGTTGGAATTGTTGCTTTATCATTTGTTTTCAGGAGTAATATCCTACAAAAAGTATGCAAATGTGATCTAGAAAATATGATAATAGGGCCTTGGGATAAAAATAAGAAATGTAAAAGGTGAGGAGGAATGGGACCTCAAGTCCCTCAGGCCATCCAGGTGCCATCTTTCAATTTGAAATGCAGGATGAACCCATTTTTTTCCTTCCCTCTCAGTTTCTGAAGTAAGGTAGTGATGATTTTTTTTGTTATAAACCATAATATTATTTAAGTGTAGGTTCTTTACTTCTTTCTTAAATGCTATTTAAAACAATAAAAAGGAAGAGTAAGTATTTATTAGAGATTATGTTCCTATTTTAAAGGAAGGAAAAATGTTACTGATTGCCCCATTATTTGCTCAGCAGTACACTATCTCATTTAACTTCAGCATCACCTGGGAACTGGGTGGTGCTTGGCACATTTTACAGATAAGAGCCTTATCTGTAAATATTTAGGAGTTTAGTGATTAACTTAATTACCCATCCAGAGCTTGGTCCCAGGTCTTCTGACTCCAAATCCCATTTTTTTACTCCTGGCTATGTAGCAAATTGTGGCCTAAGACACAGATCCTTTCCTTAAAGGTTAGCTTTCTTAGAAGTTCATGGATTTGGATTGCCAGCAGATAAAAGAAAGGACCAAGATTAGCTATGAGGTGAATGATAATACATAGGTGATTCTTATTTTTAATTTGTGTTACTTCTCTTGTCAATTATCTGCATTAAAAAAACAAGCAAAATACCCCCCAAACTTAGACTGATTTGTTAATTATCAGGTATTCATCCTAACACCATCATTACGTACACATAATGCTACTTAAACCTATTTTAGCATGTGTTGCTGGTAAATTGGTTGTAAAAATGAGGGTTTTTACTTATGAAAAAATAGCAGATGCCATTTTTGGATAAATAAGGATAGACAATTGTGTGTGATATTTAAGGCTGATAGCTTTAAATATGTCATGACAGTTTTAAGCGTAGAAATATGTTAGATTGACTTTTTTTAACCTGGTTAAAAAAGTTTAGTGTACACAGACGCTATGGTATGCTTTTTTTCCCAAAGACTCAAGGCTCAAATACCAGGGACTAAAAAAAAAAAAAAATACCAGGGACTAAGAAAGTCAGATAAGTCAATTTTTTCCATTCTTCATCATGGTGTCTACTTCCCTGATACCCAAACTTATCATGGCCCTGATTTGAAATGATGAATTCAAAAGCAGTATTTCAAAAAGTCTTTTTCTTTTGTACAAATGAGAAATCAGGCTCCAATGATGGTTTACAGGTAGACATGATCTTTAGCCTTTTCTTAGAATTTGAGTTAGGTTTACAGGTAAAGGTAAGTGATCTTTGGCCTCTCTTTAGAATTTAAGTTACTATTTTTTGAAAGCCTAATAGCCCTTTATATAAGTTATATTTGCTGCAATACAGCAACCAAAGAATACTTTAACTGCTGCTGTGGACCATTTCTTTTCATTATATGCATTTGCTTATTAATATGAACGTGCTTAAACAGCAGAGTAGGAAATTTTAAATGAACTCCCCAAAAGGCCATTTATATGGATTGTTTAAATATATATATATATTTCTAAATGATCTACAAACCTGCTATTCTTCTATCCTCAGAAGTTTAAAAATAAATCTTTTTGGCTTCAAGCAGAATAATTATTTAATACATAAATAAAGATTAATGGAATTTTTTCCTACAATATGGCCATTGTCTTTCACTGAGTTTTAAGGATGTTAGCATTAAAGTTCTTGAGACTAAACCGTTCTTTACAGTCCATGATAGGAACCTGGAGCCCTCTGTGAAAGGCTCTCAAGAAATCTGACACAACCAAGATTTTTTTCAAAGCTTGTGTTTTTTGTTGGAAGTTGTGCATATTAAAGAGCTTACACTGTACAGTGTAAATATTAGAAGGCAAATTTTGAAAGTGCTAGTAGGTTTTTTAAGAAATTCATTATATTTTCTGAGTTGATTCTATCTGAATTTTTAAATAGACACTGAAGCAGGATCTGATCTATCATTATTAGGTCAAAAAATAGCAGCTCTTTGGAAAATTCAGATGAAAAATATGGTGACATCAAATTTTTCTTATACTCTTACAATTTAAGATGAAAATAAAGGCCAGTGTGCAGAGGCTTTGTGAGTTTTACTCAATAAGCCACTAGGAAAGGAAAATGTTATACATTTTTAAAGAGGAACATGAGAATGTGTTGGCTCTTTTTAGATTTTAATTTGTTTTTAATTATTTAGGCCTTTATTATATTTCTGTAGAATTTGGTATTGATCATTTCAGGTTTTTTTTCCTAAGAGTTCTTATTTTGTTCTAAATAAGAAGCACATTATTTGTTAAAATCACACTGCAAAGTTTTTCATAACTTTATATAGATCTTGTCTTTTTGTATTCATTTGAATGTGGTATTGTTTTTAACTAGGTATCCTGATGTTGCTGTTTGTATGTGTAGAATTATAGATGATATACTTTATTTTCTTTGCATATCCCAAGATGTCTTAATATAGGGCTTGTATATGGTGTGCCAAATGTATTTTTTGGTGGCAGCCTCACATTTTACAGTACATTATTAATCTGCTAGGCCAAAAATCTAAGCCAGCCTATGAGCCTTCAGAGACATTCTAGAAAACAAAATACTGATAGCTAGGAGCATGATTTTGTAGGAAATTTTTCTGTATTGTTTGTGGTTCATATAAATATATTTTGAAAGAAGTTCTTGTACCAAAGTTCAAGGTCCTGATATTTACATAGTTCCTTTACATAGTGCACCATGTTGATGTGTGAGGAAATGAAAGGAAATAAAATTAAAATTTTAGACCATGAATGTAAAATTGCTGAATATTTGCACATAGTAAAGGTTTGGTGGGAGATTTTTTAAAGTTATCCATATGGCAGCAGAACTTTTAATAAACAATAGTTCTAACACAGATTCTTTATGGAAACAGAAAATGGGATTTATGAGGTGACATTTTGAGTTTATAAAGAAAAATGAAATAAGATTAGCTTTATTTTCCTATTCCCCCCCCAGCCTTGCGAAGGTTTAGTGGCTGAATTACCACTTATAATTTGTTTTTTCATTCCATGCATGCATTTCATTAACCTATTCATGGCTCTGCAGCCAGCCTGCAGAGAAAAATTCAGCAGAAGGATTTCTACAGCAGATTGTCTACAGCATGCTATAGAGGACATATTTCAGAATCCAAGGACAGTTTGATAACTTTTACCGTGCTTTACATTAATAATGAGAAAAGTTTCATTTTGTTTGAACAATATCTTAGAAAATTAATGTTATTTAATATTTAAGTAAAGTTTGTGAGATATATCTAGGCACTCAAAATTTAACAAATTGCTCACTGAAATTATTTTGACTGCTTTAGACAGAGGATTAAATAGATTAGTACTGAAGTTCAGTTCTGGGATTTTACCACTTACTCAAAGTACTACTGTAATAGTAGCAAAGTTTTCTGTAATATAATTGATTTGTCTCTGAAATAGTTATGAGACTCATGCAATAAAGGCTGGGAGATTTTACAAGCAGACGCAATTGTACAAGTCTCTGAATATAACTGAATGCCCCCTTTCATTCTTTAAAAAAGTTTTTTAATTTAAGAGAACACTCAATTATGTTAATGCAATAGTGCAATTGGTCATAAATAATTAAAATTGATATTGAAATGCTTAAATTATTTTTCATGGCAAGGTTACCTTTAAAATTATATTTTGCTCTGATTTGAATTTAAACATTTGCATTCCCCAACAGAGAATGCTCCGAATGGTTCAGAACGCCCCAAGTGAGAGGACGAGATGAATCTGGGATTTAAAAATTGCAGTGACTCTGAAAAGACAAATATTAAAGTTAGAAGGCACTTCTGTTCAACTTTCTGTCCAATAATCCCCTTAACCTCTTTAAAAATCCAGCATCCTCTGGTACTATTTTATAGCTTTTTATCTTTTTGAGCCAGTAATAATACACTCACTACCCCTCTGCAAAAGGCAACCTCCTCTTTTTTTGGGATATTTTAAGAAGCAAGTAGTTCTTGCTTATTTTGAGCTCAAATCTGCCCTACAATAACTTCCATTTGCTGGTTTGTGTTCTGTGATAAAAAGCTACCAGAATGCCACTCATTCTTTATATAAAATACCATCAAATCCAGCTATTGCTCCATTTCTCTGCTCTATTGTATAGCAAAACTCATGAAAAGGGTCAGTTCAATTCAACAAATACTGTTAGAGCATCTGACACTGCTTTAGGCTCTTAGAATATAAACAAACAAACAAACAAAACATAGATCTCTGGCTTAAGGAATATTCTATTCTAGTTGGAATAAGAAAAACAAAAACAAAACAGTAAATGCACTAAATGACTTACAGACATCATTGGCTCTTCTTGCTTTCCCGGCTTTTTCCCCACCGTTCTTCTGAACCACTCTTGACTATAGAATAAGTGTCTCATTTTTCTTTCTTTCTTCTCAACCTTCATTGCCTTTTTATCTTCTCCACAGCATCTGACACAGCAGATCACTCCCTCCCTCCTTTTTGAAATAATTTCATTATTTTCAAGACACTGCTGACTCCTGGCTTTTTTTCCTGATTCACTGGCCATTCTTTTTATTCTCCTTTACCAGCCTCTCTTCCTCTTTCAGGCCTACAGGTATCCAAGGGCTCATTCTTCTACCTTTTCCTCCTCTGCCTCTGCTTATTTTCTGAGTGATCTCACAGTTTCATGGTTTCAATGCCTTCTATATTTTGATGTCTCCCAAATTCCATATAATTCAAAGAATCTAAGTTCCTATTGATTATAAGATGAATCGTTATTTTATATACTAGAAGGAAAGAAAATATATGTTACCAATTCTCATTGTAAGACAACCTTGATTGCAAGGCATGTCCAAATTTCAAAGATATTGAAGTATGAGAAAAGTATATCATAGAATCAGTGAAATGTGACATATGTCCTAACCTCCCCTCTGAGATCTAGATATATATCCAACTGAACACATAACATCTCCACTGAATTGTCTAATAGGTGCTTTAGGGTAGCATTTCTTAAATAGAATTCTTGAATTCCACCTGTTCCCAAACTTGCTCTTCCTCTAGACTTCTCCATATCAATAAACAGCACACACATTCATCCAGTTGCTTTGCTCAGAACCCCAAAGGTATCTTTGAACCTGAGTTTTCATCTTTGGCATAAATCCCCTCATCAGCAAGTTTTCTATCTTCAAACAGATCCCTGAATTTGATCACTTTTCACTACCTCCACTGCCACTCTTGTCCAAGACACCTTGATCTCCTGCCAGTATTACTGAAGCAGTGTCCTAACTGGCCTCCAGAGTTCACTCTTGCTCCTATGCAATTACATTAACCCATCTGGGTTTGATTTTTGTGTTTGGTGGGGGGCAACAGTTAAATTCCTATTTTAAAAATGACAACCAACTATTCCAGCACCATTTATTCAAATGATCATCCTGTGAAATCAGGTCTATCCTAAATCACAGTTCCTTATGTTGGTACTCTTTCTGGGCTCTCTGTTCTGATCCATTATTGGTTAATTTGTCTATTTCTGTGCCAATACCACTCTGTTTTAATTGCAATAGGTTTTAAGTAATTCTACCTAACTAGTAAAACAAATTCTTGACTGTGTTCTTCTTTTTCTGGAATGTTTATTCTTGACCCTTTGATGTTCTGCATACATTTTAGAATCAGATTGTCAAATTCAACAAAAAAAATCTATGTAGATTTTGGTTGGAATTTTATTGACTCTGTAGATCAATTTTGAGAAGCTTGACCATACCAGCCCCCAATTAAATCCCTGGACAGAGTCTCTAATAAGATTCTGTAGTAGACAGCGTTTCACAAGTGCTGTTACAATTCATTGCTTTGGGAATTAAGCATGTCATACTTTATTCTAGTTTTCTTAGTTTTTATCTAATGTCCTTTTTATGTTCCGGTATCCCATCTAGGATACCACATTACATTTAATTTTTATGTGTCCTTAGGCTCCTCTGGACAATGACAGTTTCTCAGACATCCTTTGTTTTTCATGACCTTGACAGTTTTGAATAGCATTGGTTAGATATTTTGTAGAATGTCCCTCCATTGTTGTTTGATGTTTTTCTCATGATTACACTGGTTATGGGTTTTTGAGACTAAGACCACAAAAGTAAGTAAAAAGATCATTCTTATAGTACATATTAAGTATATTTGCGATTAACATGACTTATTATCGCTCATATCACCTGGCTGAGAAAGTGTCTGTCAGATTTCTCCACTGTAAAGTTATTCTTTTATCCCTTTTCTATATTGTACTCTTTAGAAGGAAGTCTCCTTTTTTCCTGGGAATCATAAACAATAGCAGCTCTTTGATTTTTTTTTTACTATGTTTTGCCATGAGAAGTAAAACAATCATTAAATGATGGTTTCATGCATTTTTCCCCCTTGTCTCCTTAATAACCTAATATTTACCCCAAGGATATTTAGGGAAATCTCTGAGTTCTTTGCACCTGTTCATGTGGATCCTGGTTATGGAGCTGAGCATTGGCTTGTCTAGTTCTGTTTATGATCAGAGCAAAGCATAGATCTTAGCAAGGCATGAATCCCAAGTCTGGGACTTAGAAAAAACAGTTATGGAGGTTTTAGACCACAGGTTAAAATGGGACCATCTATAAACTCTGGGGACTTAGCTTGTCAGGTTTTTAGGATAATGAAGGAAGATATAGGCTCAGTCAATTTAAGGAGTAGACTTGCACTTGGGCTGGGTTCTCTAGAAGAAATCTTGTTCCATTGGGATTTCCAGGAGGTTCTTTGATCATAGCAACTAAATTTTCAGTTATCTAATATGATTTTTGGTCATGCAAGTGAGCACATCCCTGCAAGATTCCTTGATGGGAAGATTTTGTAGTGGAAAATGGAGACAGGTTAGTTGGTCCACTGTCCTTTTAGTACAGACTGCTAACATTTGTTGCTTTTCATATATCAGATGTTATGCTAGGCTCTTTATGTTTGTTTTTCTGTTTTATTCTTGTGAAAACTCTGTGAAGTTAAGTATTTAAAAAATCCCTCTTTCACAGATGAACAAGCAAGACTCAGATTAAGTAGTTTATTTGAGGTCACAAATCTTTTGACTCTAAAACCTTGCTCTGTTTAATATACAGAAATATATATATATATATATATATATATAAAATCCCACAGAATATATACAGAATCAGTTCTGGAGGAAATAGGTGCCATGTAGGTCACCAAAGCAGAAGCTTGGACAGAGGAGTTAATGCAATTCTCTAGGTATTTGGCTGGAATGCTTTAAATTCCTCCATCTCAACTCAACATAGACCTATAGTCCCTAGGGACTGGAACAAAGCTGAACCCATTGGTGAAGATAAAGTAGATTCTATGAGACTTAAGAGACTGGCAAAGCCAGCAGCACCAAAAGCATATATAAATATGGAGAGGGATTCAGAAATGGTTGATCAAAGTCAGAAAGAATTAATAGCAGAAGAGGTTTGAGGTGGAAAAATTTGGATGTCTCTTAACTCAGCAAATGTTTATCTAGTGACTTCTTCGCATATGACACTTTGCTTTAAGACAAGTAAAACCAAGATGGGTATGGTACCTTCTCTGCCCTCAAATAATTTGTATTACATAAATTACCTTAATATGATAGAATGGAATAAACACCACTTAGAGGAACATGTGATCTGTGGAATCTTAGAGCAATTACCTGACTGGAGCATTAATGAAAGGCTTAACAAAAGAGGGGACACATAAATAAGCTATTAAAAGATAAGTAAAACTCTTTCAAGTGGCAGAGCAGGTGACAAATTTCATGTGAAAACAATATGAGGAACAGCAGAGATGTGAGTAACCCAAGGAGGTGAGAAAAATGTGTGAATTCTACTTGGGGAGTGACACAGACAGGGTAAGGTAGACACAATTGTTTTTGCCCGCTGGGTACTCACTCTGCCTTCTTATGATTATGGAAATAAACATATTTTACTCTGGAGAACACCATTCCTCTATGTCTCAGTCCTGATGGTTTCAATGTGCCTGCTACCTTTCTTTTCTCAAAGTCAAGAGTGAGATGTGATCTAGGCCTAGAAAATTAGCATATTCCTTTCCTGACCACAATGGTTGGTTCAAAAATATGTCCCTTCCATCCAGTAAGATTCAATCTTGGGGCTTTGGAATTACTGGGAAAAAGATCTCTTTCTGCTGAGGTTACTACGCTGTGAGTATGTGCCCCTGGAGCAGCCAGGAACCACTCTAAAGGGAGAGCATGCCTCAGAATGAAACATCCAGAGAGAACTTAGAGCCAAAAGTCAGAGTCAGTGTCCTGAACTTGCCCCGAATTTTCAGTTACGTTAGCCAATTACCACATCCCCCTTCTCTGTCTCTCTTGCTCTCGCTCTTTTTTTGCTTGAGTTTATCTGAATTGGGCATAAATTATTTGTAATGAAAAGGATCCTGACTAATATATAGGCCATGGAGGCCCCATCTTAAAACTGTGAGCAAGGTAGAATAAGCAGTTGAATTAATAGAAGCAGTGGGCCATGTTGAAACTGGTGAGAAATGAGATAAGAAAAGTATGATAATACAGGTTGGCACAGAGCTGAAGAGAGGATTGATATATCAACAAATGGGAGTCATTCCAGTATTTTTTTGAGTAGTAGACTGTTTCAGTGAAGATTTTAATCTTTGTCTCTCTAGAGGGTAATTTTTTAGTTTTCTACTTTCTACCTTCTGTACTCTGGTATTGATTATATCTAAAGCAATGCTGGTTTTCTTTCTTATGGGTATACTCTATTGTAGAACCTAGCATTTTTTTCCTTTTATTAAACTTTTTATTTTATATTGGAGTATAGTTGATTAACAATGTTGTGATAGTTTCAGGTGTACAGCAAAGAGATTCAGTCATACATATACATGTATCCATTCTTTTTCAAGTTCTTTTCCCATTTAGGTTGTCACACAATATTGAGCAGAGTTCCCTGTGCTATACTGTAGGCCCTTGTTGGTCATCCATTTTAAATATAGCAGTGTGTACATGTCAATCTCAAACTCCCTAACTATCCCTTCCCCCGACCCTTCCTCCCTGGTAACTACAAGTTTGTTGTAAGACCTAGCATTTAAATTGATCAAGATGTCAGATCTCCGATATTGTGACTCTCTGAAAAGAGACAGAGAATTTCCTAGAGGTGATACACAGTGAGCCACAGTCTCACTAGTTACCCCTAAGTTGAAGTCTGTCTTTTTCTCATCCAAATTCATATACCACTGAATTAGTACTTCTCTCATGGTGATAAACCCAGTGTGACTTGTGCTGTTGTTATGTGGGCACTTATCTTCAAACTTCTAAGCCCCCTTCCCTTATACCAGATTGTGGCATCCTTGGTGGGCAGGTACTTAACACTGTACATATTTTAGAAGAAATTTTTCACAGTCCGTTCTCTTGAATACAATAAGTAGTTGAATGCTTGTGGGGAACAATTTCCTTTAAATAGAACCACTATTCATATCTATTAAAGCAGGTATTAGTATCTAGGCTTAGAGAATGGTTACCTGTTAGAAAATTTGGTTACTCTTTGAATGGAAGAAATAACTCACAGAAGAGACTGTTTTGACATTTTGAATGTGCACATGTATTTATCTTAAAAATAGGAGATACTATTGTCTCCACAGGTCACAGAAAAGCCTTGGATGTTTCTGGCAGTATAATTCTTCTCACTTTTTATGTCTCCTGTTCTCTTTTTACGCTACACTCAATTTTCTTTTTCAAAAAATTATTACCTATGTGTAGATACTCCTCAACAGGAGGTAGAGCTTAATTCTGCTCCTCCTTTTCCCTCCCACACTTTCCCCTTGAGGGTGAGCTAGAGTTAGTGACTTATTTCTTAAGAATAGAGTAAGGAAAGGGAAAATAGTAACTTTATGGTGAGGGATCCTGGCAAGCACTATCTTAACCAAGTGATGAAAGTTAACATCAACAATGCTGTCATGTGAAATAACATGTACCCCTGATGTGATATGATGAGAAGGGCACTTCAATTCTGTCATTTTGTCTCAGAAAATCTGCAACCCCAATATAAACATAAGAAAAATGGCAAGAAACACCAGAATAGGGTACACTTCAGAATCTTTGTCCAGTAGGTTTAGACTATCAAGATCATGAAAAATAAGGGAAGACTGAGAAACTGTCACAGATCAGAAAAGACTGGGGAGACATAAAAACTAAATGCAATGTGGTTCCCTGGACTGGATCCTTGAGCAGATATAAGACATTAATGGAAAAACTGGTGAAAGGCAAATAAAGTCTAGAGTTTGGTTACTAGTAATGTACCAATGTCAGCTTCTTTCTTTTGGCAAATGTATCATACTAATGTAAGATGTTAACTCACATAAGATGGGGAGAACTGTGTGAAGGGTTTATGGGAACTCTCTGTACTATCTTTGTAACTTTTCTGTAAATCTAAAATTGTTCCCAACTTAAAAAGTTTATTTAAATAACTATTATGAAATATTTGAGTAATTCAAAAAGTTAAGAAGAATGTAACTGATTTCAAGTACCCATCACCCAAGGTGAAAAAGAAAAATTACAGATATAGTTAAAATCTTCTATGCATGCCTCCACAATCTTGATAGCCTTTTCTTAAGAGGTAACCACCATACTAAATTTGTCTTGATCATTTCTGTGGATATCTTTATATTTTTTCCTACATATGTATGAATCTATAGACTATGTTCAATATTGTGTTATATATTTTAAACTTGAATTAATGATACTATATTGTGTGTATATACAAGTATGTATATATATTATACACATATATATTATACATATATATATATATAATTTTTTTTTGGCTTGCCTTGTTCATCTAGTAATATGGTCTTGAATTTCATCTGTGAGGTTAATGGAGCCCACTCCAATCATTCATTCAACAACTATGTATTGTGCTTCAACCACATGCCTGGCAGAGTACTAGGTGCTGAGGATTCAGCAGTGAATCAGATATTCCTGGAAGGCACTGTACTCAAAGATGGATATATAAAAAGTATTACTGAGAAGGCCACAGTTGGATTAGGGAGCTGACATACTATAAGAGCTGTAATATAGATATTTGTTTCTAACTTCAGTGTCATCTATGAATACTCCATGTGTTAGAGAACTTATGACGGCCTGCAGACATGTTTTGTTTTGCCAATTCAGTGCCTTTTAAAATTGTGCCTTAGTTCTCAACGACATTTAAAAATTAAGGGATTTCTCTTAGTGGTTCAGATTTTCAGCATTTCTTTAAAAATCTGGGCTTGCTGGGCTAATTCACACATGGTTAACCACTGGGAGGAGCAGAGGAGCTGCTGCTGTCCAGGTCCTCACCGCCCACTTTGCTCTTCACACGACTGCCCGGCTTCTAGTACACCCTGGGAGGTTTTTGACATTTGAGCTGTATAATAGGTTATGCGTTCCTCGTTACCCACGTACAATCTCTTAAATGTTGTCATTGATAGTGTCGATAAATACAGGAGAGTGAAAAGATGCCTGTATACTTGCACAGTGCTTGAAAATTTTCAACCCTGTGTGTGCTTTGGCAATCCCTCCCCCTTTGTTTTTCTAAAAAGAGTGATATCATTTCTTATCGATACACAAAACTTTTTTTTCTACAAGTTGGTGCACTTTTCTAAATTTCATGCTTTTACTGCAGTTTATTCCACTGTTTCCACCAGGAACGATTTCTATACAAGCACTGTTGATAAATTTCCAAAAGTAAGCTCAATTTTTAAGACTCCAATAATTTGTTGTGATTTCTTTTCTTGTGCTAAATAAATATTCACATTTGTATCTAACTTTGATTTGTAATCTTATATTCTTTTTCCTAAAATGAGCTCACTAAATTACATAAGCTTCAGGCTGCTAGCCTCTGGTGATTAAGATACATGCTGTTCCTGGACCAGTCTTTGACAAATGCTGATGCAGGGTTTATGAAATAGAGTGGGAGATAGAATATCAACAACTACATGTGACACCTGTGAGATGTCATAAGGATTGCTCTTATAGAGTCAGAAATATGAGAGGTAAATATGGAAGCAAAATTTAATATTGACTGGGAATTTTAGGCTTTATGCCTGTCAAGTATGTGGCCACCTGATTCCAGTTTGCCATGCAATGGCAGTTTGGATAATTTCACTCATTTGCTAAATATATTCTCTCCACAGGGATGTTTTAGAGAAGTGTCTAATTGTAGGTATCTATTTAAAAAAACCTGTTTGATTATTGTTTAATTGATGGGAATGTTCCTTTGTAGTTCACCCCTCAGTTATTCTGCTTTTGCTCTCCTCGCCACCTGTAGTTTTTCAAAGTTGAGTCTACTGTTTTCCACACTTCTCCTACCTCCCTCCCTCTCCCTGCAAGCTCAGACTCGCCCCCTTTCAGAAGTAGTCCTCACTGAGGCAGAAAGTATTTGAACAATCTCAGCTCTCAGCTCTACTGCATAAATTAGACTTTCAATTAAGTCCATAGCTGAGACAGGGTTGGTGGCCCTTCTAGGATTGCTTAGTTCTACATCCTTGTCATTTCTCAAAATTTTCCCAGTAGCAGACCTGGGGTCCAAGAGGTGTATATTTATGCAGTCTACTTCCATTCCTCTCAACCTCCAGAAAAACCTCACCTTGAGGTTTTTTTTTTTTTTTTAACATCCTTATTGGAGTATAATTGCCCCACCATCCTGTGCCACTCTCCACTGCACAACAAAGTGAATCAGCCACATGTATACATATATTCCCATATCCCCTTCCTCTTGTGTCTCCCTCCCACACTCCCTATCCCACCCCTCCAGGTGGTCACAAAATACTGAGCTGATCTCCCTGTGCTATGCAGCTGCTTCCCACTAGCTATCTATTTTACATTTGGTAGTGTATATATGTCAATGCTACTCTTTCACTTTATCCCAGCTTACCCTTCCCCCTTCCCATGTCCTCAAGTCCATTCTCTACGTCTGTAGCTTTATTGCTGTCCTGCCCCTAGGTTCATTAGAACCATTTTTCTACATTCTCTATATATGTGTTAGCATACGGCATTTGTTTTTCTCTTTCTGACTTACTTCATTCTGTATAACAGACTCTAGGTCCATCCACCTCACTACAAATAGTTCAATTTCATTTCTTTTTATGGCTGAGTAATATTCCATTATATATATGTGCTACATCTTTTTTATCCATTCATCTGTCGTTGGACACTTAGGTTGCTTCCATGTCCTGGCTGTTGTAAATAGTGCTGCAATGAATATTGTGGTACATATCTATTCTTGAATTATGGTTTTCTCAGGGTGTATGCAATCCCAGTAGTGGGATTGCTCGGTCATATGGTAGTTCTATTTTTAGTTTTTGAAGGAACCTCCATACTGTTTTCCATAATGGCTGTATCAATTTACATTCCCACCAACAGTGCAAGAGGGTTTCCTTTTCTCCACACGCTCTCCAGCATTTATTGTTTGTAGGTTTTTTGATGATAGCCATTCTGGCTGGTGTGAGGTGATACCTTACTGTAGTTTTGATTTGCATTTCTCTAATGATTAGTGATGTTGAGCATCCTTTTATGTGTTTGTTGGCATTCTGTATATCTTCTTTGGAGAAATGTCGATTTAGGTCTTTTGCCTGTTTTTGGATTGGGTTATTTGTTTTTTTTGATATTGAGCTGCATGAGCTGCTTGTATATTTTGGAGATTAATCCTTTGTCCATTGATTCGTTTACAAATATTTTCTCCCATTCTGAGGGTTGTCTTTTTGTCTTGTTTATGTTTTCCTTTGCTGTGCAAAAGCTTTGAAGTTTCATTAGGTCCCATTTGTTTATTTTTGTTTTTATTTCCATTTCTCTAGGAGGTGGGTCATAAAGGATCTTGCTGTGATTTATGTCATAGAGTGTTCTGCCTATGTTTTCCTCTAAGAGTTTTATAGTGACTGGCCTTACATTTAGGTCTGTAATCCATTTTGAGTTTATTTTTGTATATGGTGTTAGGGAGTGTTCTAATTTCATTCTTTTACATGTAGCTGTCCAGTTTTCCCAGCACAACTTATTGAAGAGGCTGTCTTTTCTCCATTGTATATTCTTGCCTCCTCTATCAAAGGTAAGGTGACCATATGTGTGTGAGTTTATCTCTGGGCTTTCTATCCTGTTGCATCGATCTACATTTCTGTTTTTGTGCCAGTACCATACTGTCTTAATTACTGTAGCTTTGTAGTATAGTCTGAAGTCAGGGAGCCTGATTCCTCCAGCTCCGTTTTTCTTTCTCAAGATTGCTTTGGCTATTCGGGGTCTTTTGTGTTTCCATACAAATTGTGAAATTTTTTGTTCTAGTTCTGTGAAAAATGCCAGTGGTAGTTTGATAGGGATTGCATTGAATCTATAGATTGCTTTGCGTAGTATAGTCATTTTCACAGTGTTGATTCTTTGAGTCCAAGAACATGATATATCTCTCCATCTGTTTGTATCACCCTTAATTTCTCTCATCAGTGTCTTATAGTTTTCTACATACAGGTCTTTTGTCTCCTTAGGTAGGTTTATTCCTAGGTATTTTATTCTTTTTGTTGCAGTGGTAAATGGGAGTGTTTCCTTAATTTCTCTTTCAGAGTTTTCATCATTAGTGTATAGGAATGCAAGAGATTTCTGTGCATTAATTTTGTATCCTGCTACTTCACCAAATTCATTGATTAGCTCTAGTAGTTTTTTGGAGGCGTCTTTAGGATTCTCTGTGTATAATATCACGTCATCTACAAACAGTGACAGTTTTACTTCTTTTCCAATTTGGATTCCTTTTATTTCCTTTTCTTCTCTGATTGCCATGGCTAAAACTTCCAAAACTATGTTGAATAATAGTGGTGAGAGTGGGCATTCCTGTCTTGTTCCTGATTTTAGAGGAAATGGTTTCAGTGTTTCAGCATTGAGAATGATGTTGGCTGTGGGTTTGTCATATATAGCCTTTATTATGTTGAAGTAAGTTCCCTATATGCCTACTTTCTGGAGAGTTTTTATGATAATTGGGTGTTGAATTTTTGTTGAGAGCTTTTTCTGCATCTATTGAGATTATCATATGGTTTTTATCCTTCAATTTGTTAATATGGTGTATGACATTGATTGATTTGTGTATATTGAAGAATGCTTGCATTCCTGGGATAAATCCCACTTGATCATGGTGTATGATCCTTTTAATGTGCTGTTGGATTCTGTTCGCTAGTGTTTTGTTGAGGATTTTTGCATCTGTGTTCATCAGTGATATTGGCCTGTAGTTTTCTTTTTTGTGACATCTTTGTCTGGTTTTGGTGTCAGGGTGATGGTGGCCTTATAGAATGAGTTTGAGAGTGTTCCTCCCTCTGCTATATTTTGGAAGAGCTTGAGAAGGATAGGTGATAGCTCTTTGCTAAATTTTTGATAGAATTCACCTGTGAAGCCATCTGGTCCTGGGCATTTGTTTGTTGGAAAATTTTTAATCACAGTTTCAATTTCAGTGCTTGTGATTGGTCTGTTTATATTTTCTATTTCTTCCTGGTTCAGTCTTGGAAGGTTGTGCTTTTCTAAGAATTTGTCCATTTCTTCCAGGTTGTCCATTTTATTGGCATATAGTTTATTGTAGTAATCTCTCATGATTCTTTGTATTTCTGCAGGGTCAGTTGTTACTTCTCCTTTTTCATTTCTAATTCTGTTGTTTTGAGTCTTCTCCCTTTTTTTCTTGATGAGTCTGGCTAGTGGTTTATCAATTTTGTTTATCTTCTCAAAGAACCAGCTTTTAGTTTTATTGATTTTTGCTATTGTTTCCTTCATTTTTTTTTCATTTATTTCTGATCTGATCTTTATGATTTCTTTCCTTCGGCTAACTTTGGGGTTTTTTTGTTCTTCTTTCTCCAGTTGCTTTAGGTATAAGGTTAGGTTGTTTGAGATGTTTCTTGTTTCTTGAGGTAGGATTGTATTGCCATAAACTTCCCTCTTAGAACTGCTTTTGCTGCATCCCATAGGTTTTGGTAGTCATGTTTTCATTGTCATTTGTTTCTAGGTGTTTTTTTTATTTCCTTTTTGATTTCTTCAGTGATCTCTTGGTTATTTAGTAGTGTATTGTTTAGCCTCCATGTGTTTGCATTTTGTACAGTTTTTTTCCTTTAATTGGTATCTAGTCTCATAGCGTTGTGGTCGGAAAAGATACTTGTTATCATTTCAATTTTCTTAAATTTACCAAGACTTGATTTGTGACCCATGATATGATCTATCCTGGAGAATGTTCCATGAGCACTTGAGAAGAAAGTGTATTCTGTTGTTTTTCAATGGAATGTCCTATAAATATCAATTAAGTCCATCTTGTTTAATGTATCATTTAAAGCTTGTGTTTCCTTATTTATTTTCATTTTGGATGATCTGTCCATTGGTGAAAGTGGGCTCTTAAAGTCCCCTACTATTACCGTTTTGCTGTCGATTTCCCCTCTTATGGCTGTTAGCCTTTCATTATGTATTGAGGTGCTCCTATGTTGGGTGCATAAATATTTACAATTGTTACATCTTCTTCTTGGATTGATCCCTTGATCATTATGCAGTATCCTTTTTGTCTCTTGTAATAGTCTTTGTTTTAAAGTCTCTTTTGCCTGATATGAGAATTGCTACTCCAGCTTTCTTTTGATTTGCATTTGCATGGAATATCTTTTTCCATCTGAAGTGGGTCTTTTGTAGACAGCATATATATGGGTCTTATTTTTGTATCCATTCAGCCAGTCTGTGTCTTTAGGTTGGAGCATTTAATTCATTTACTTTTAAGGTAATTATCAATATGTATGTCCCTATTACCATTTTGTTAGTTGTTTTGAGTTTGTTGTTGTTGGTCTTTTCCTTCTCTTGTTTTCCCACCTAGAGAAGTTCCTCTAACATTTGTTGTAAAGCTGGTTTAGTGGTGCTGAATTCTCCTAACTTTTGCTTGTCTGTAAAGGTTTTAATTTCTCCGTCAAATCTGAATGAGATCCTTGCTGGGTAGAGTAATCTTTGTTGTAGGTTTTTCCCTTTCATCACTTTAAATATGTCCTTCCACTCCCTTCTGGCTTGCAGAGTTTCTGCTGCAAGATCAGCTGTTAATCTTGTGGGGATTCACTTGTATGTTATTTGTTGCTTTTCCCTTGCTGCTTTTAATATTTTTCCATTGTATTTAATATTTGATAGTTTGATTAATACATGTCTTAGCGTGTTTCTCCTTGGATTTATCCTGGATGGGACTCTTTGCCCTTCCTGGAGTTGATTGACTATTTCCTTTCCCATGTTAGGGAAGTTTCCAACTATAATCTCTTCTAATATTTTCTCAGACCCTTTCTTTTTCTCTTCTTCTTCTGGGTCCCCTATAATTTGAATGTTGGTTCGTTTAATGTTGTCCCAGAGGTCTGTTGAGACTATCCTCAATTCTTTTCATTCTTTTTTCTTTATTCTGCTCTGCAGTAGTTATTTCCACTATTTTATCTTCCAGGTCACTTATCTGTTTTTCTGCCTCAATTTTTCTGCTATTGATTCCTTCTAGAGAATTTTAAATTTCATTTATTTTGTTGTTCATCATTGTTTGTTTGCTCTTTGGTTCTTCTAGGTCCTTGTTAAACATTTCTTGTATTTTCTCCATTCTATTTCCAAGATTTTGGATCATCTTTACTATTATTACTCTGAATTCTTTTTCAGGTAGTCTGCCTATTTCCTCTTCATTTGTTTGGTCTGGTGGATTTTTATCTTGCTCCTTCATGTGCTGCATATTTCTCTGTCTTCTCATTTTGCTTAACTTACTGTGTTTGGGGTCTCCTTTTGGCCAGCTGCAGATTCGTAATTCCCGTTGTTTTTGGTGTCTGCCTCCAGTGGGTGAGGTTGGTTCAGTGGCTCATGTAGGCTTCCTGGTGAAGCGCACTGGTGCCTGCCTTCTGGTGCACACGGCTGGATCTTGTCTTTCTGGTGGGTAGGGCTTTGTCTCATGGTGTGTTTTGGGGTGTCTGTGAACTTAGTATGATTTTAGGCAGCCTCTCTGCTAATGGGTGGGGTTGTGTTCCTGTCTTGCTAGTTGATTGGCATATGGCATCCAGCACTGGAGCTTGCTGGCTGTTGGGTGGATCTGGGTCTTAGCGTTGAGACGGAGATCTCTGGGAGAGCTCTCGCCGATTGATATTACATGCAGCTGGGAGGTCTCTGATGGTCCTATGTCCTGAACTTGGCTCTCCCACCTCAGAGGCTTAGGCATGACACCAGACTGCAGCACCAAGTCTCTGTCAGCCACATGGCTATATATGCAGAAAATTCATAATTCTCAGTCATCCAAATATTTGAGTTGCCTGGGAAATTAGATGTTTCCCAAGGGTCCCCACTGATGGTTTCTTTTGTGAAATCCAAAGTCCTCTGGAAGTGGTTCCATAGTATGAATTGATTGTACTAGGTTACCAGTTTATTGCATAAGGATATAACTCAGGAACAGCCAGCTGGAAGACATGGATAGAGAAGGGTATTTGGGATGGGACACGAAGCTTCCATGCTCTTTCCAGGTTCACCACTCTCCCCATATTTCCCTCATCTGAGGTTTAACATACCACAGCCCATGGTTTGGCCTCATCCAAATTGAACTCCCCAGGGTCACAATTTCTACTGATTGTCAGAGTGTGACTATTGACTTTTTAAAAATTTTTTTTTAAATTTATTTTTGGCTGCATTGGGTATTTGTTGCTGTGCACGGGCTTTCTCTAGTGTGGCAAGTGAGGGCTACTCTTCATTGCAGTGTGCAGGCTTCTCTTTGTGGTGGCTTGTTGTGGAGCACAGGCTCTAGGTGCACGGGCTTCAGTAGTTGCAGCACGTGGGCTCAGTAGTCGTGACATGTGGGCCCTAGAGTGCACGGGCTTTGGTGGTTGTGGCGTGCAGGCTTCAGTAGTTGTGGGTCGCGGGCTCTGGAACGCAGACTCAGTAGCTGTGGTGTATGGACTTAGTTACTCTGCGGCATGTGGGATCTTCCCGGGCCAGGGATCGAACCCATGTCCCCTGCATTGGCAGGCAGATTCTTAACCACTGTGCCACCAGGGAAGTCCTGACTATTGACTATTAATGAACAGGATTTGCTCAGAATGCAGGGCTATGGATGGTGTAAAGCTATTTTCTAAAGTAGTATAAATATATTTGGCCCTGCCCCTTCTTCTTTTTATTTGCTGATAATAACCCAGTTATAGCACAACTCTTAATGGCAAGTGGGTTTGGTTAGGATTCTGCTAAAACCAGAGCCCACAAGGTAATCCCCCATTCTCTTAAAGATAATAGGTACCATGGTTTCTAGTTAACTTGTATAATAACTTGTTTCAATTAGTAAGGATTAGGGTAAGAATGAATGAATGATTGAGTGAATTGTGAGTCCTGATAACTATATGTTATCTAGCATTTTTGAGTACCTTTTGCATGCTAAGCACTTTGGTGAATGCTTTACATACATTATCTGATTCTATTAGGTAGGTGTCAGCAAACCCATTGTATATATAGATGACAAAACTGAGATTTGATGAGAGTGTATTTGCCCGAAGCCACACAGTCATAAAGACAGCTGAACTTTGAATTCAGATTTTACGTATTCCAAAGTCATTGTCTTTTAGAAATCAGTGGTTATTTGCCTTATCATATTTAAGATGTACTCCTTCTAGGTCTATATGGTTTATATCCATGTACAATCTCTACACACATTTTCAGGGCAAAGTACTAATAAAAGATTTAGAATTAGGACCAGTGCAACCCAGGTAAAAAAGATCTTCAGCAGTGGGTGCCTTTTAGAAGCACAGGAGATTAGGTGTGTCATTTGAGACAATCCAGTGTGAAGGCAATAGGATTTCATCATAGATGTTCCTCAAATCTGTGTTTCTTATTGACCAGGAAGAAGCAAGCTTAGTAGGAGTCCTAATTAGACATATAAAACTGTTGTTTCTACTAACTGTGCTGTGAACTACCAAGACTACATTTGGGCACAATCTAATTTATTTTGTAAAAGAAAATAACAGGGTGGCCAGTGATATCGTATTCTAGGGTTAATATAAAGTATTTTGTTAGTGATCTTTTTAAATGACAGCCCTATCACTCTTTGCCATTTTTTCCTTTTGTAAAAGGATCACCATCATATCATTTGACTTACCTGCTAAAATGTCCCAGCACAATCACCTCATGCGATGTTGGGGTATTGCAATATAATCACCTGAAGAACTTATAAACTCTGTCTTCTCATTGATTCTCTTAATATGGAGTTGCCAATAGTGATGATTGTGTCATAGCAACTCCAGGGGAAAACAATAGAGTCATTTCTGGTGGAATGGAGATGTCATGAAAGACAGAGGAGATCTTTAGAAACAATGCCACAGGCTGTACTTTTAAAGCTATGTATCCTGGGAGTATAGATTCCCATAGTGTGGCAGTGCTGGTTCTATCCAGTAGTCATGCCTATGGACCTATTTCATGCTTCTTTCTCAGTGACTGTTTCTTTCGTCATCTCACAGACTTATGGTTTACCATAGCTTGCTGTGGGTCTTTTTCTCCCATCACCCTTTGAAAGAACATGTTTTATTTTTCTTAGTACAACATAGGACAACTCCACTAAATAGCACCTGTCTTTAAGCCTGTCTAGTCAGATAATTATTTGGCTTGCTTTTCTAGCCCTTTCTCCTGGGGGCAAAAATAGTGAAATCTCAGAAAAGGTTACCAAGGTTTACTGTATGTTGCTTAATAGTACTGCTGTCTTTTAACAAAATGATAACTATCCAAGGCCAAACATCCTTTGAGAATGTGGACGTGTATCATTTCTTTCTAGACTGCTGGATAACTATGTTCAATTTTTTGTTCTATTTGGAATTTGAAAAGGCAATATTTACCTGTCAAAGTCTTGAAATCCCCTGATTTCAAGCCAGAAAGGATTCGTGGGTGCCCCGGGGGATAGAGGTTTCAACTTCCTCCTCCTGCACAGTACCTCATATGTAGTAAGCTCAATGGGGGTGACTCACACTAACTGGAAGGCACCTGGTGTGTTTCTTAGTCACTTCCATAAGCCGTAGACACCTTCCTTTTGATACTGGATGAGATTTACATCGAGGCATACACACATTTATATTTACCCTTCTTTCAGGGACAGTGCAGCTCCAAGTGCCCTCTGCACGTGTGATTAAATATTAATTAGGCTTCTAATATAAGCAAGTGAGTTCACAGGCCCAAGTGTCACATGAATAATTTATGAGGTACCCGAAGGCTCAGCCTGGAAAGCTGATTGGCCACCTTGGATTTGTATAATTACAAAGTTTCATTATTAACAGTAGAAACGGTGGAGAGATTTGCCTAGCTTGAGGGACTTTGAAAGCATAAGCTGTCTCATTAGGGTAAAAGGGAATAAGGCAAAATATGCAAACTTGTTAGCAGAAAAGAATTGGGGGTAAAATTTGAACTTAGCCTTTAAACATAACTATGGTATGCGTGCATTTAAAAATTCATAGTAAAATTTGTATTCTGATTGATAAGCACGTTTGCTTTAAATTTTTAGTGTACCAAGCAATACTTAAAGCTTTTGTTTTAAATTGAAGGCCAGAATCTTTAATATTTTCCTTAAAAAGCCACAGGTAGCCTAATGGGCCCTGTGGAGTAAGATTTGGAGGTAAAAGATGAATACAGTCCAGGGCTCTTGCTAGAATGTGTGTTGTGCACGCAATTAAATCTCAAGGTCAAACAATTTACAGACAATTACTTTTCTAACATCTCCAGAAATGCCTGCTTACACGTCTTTAATTTTAAATGATACTGATATTCCAATTCTCCCCAAAGGTTAATGCTGACTAAATCCAGCTGTGACCTGACATGATGCGACAGCATAGTGCCTAATTATCCTCTGGATAGTCATTTACTTGAAACCATTAAAGGAATAGGCTGAGAGGAAGATTTAGGACCCTGAAAAAATGTTAGGCTGACTTCTTTCTTCTTGAAGATGGGATGGGCTGAAAAATAAAAATAAATTCTGCTAAATGTTAGCCATTTGCTTTGATGGCAGAAAATTGTTCATCCCACTCTGTTTTTTTACAGGTTAAATTGCTAACTAGTTCATTTTATCCATTGCCTATGGCTGGCGCTAAATGTCAGTGACAAATTTTGTACTTGTCTTGAAGAATGAATTAAGTTATGCACAAAAGCTATAGTGCTCTTTTAAGATGAGTGAATTGCAGAGGGAAAAAAAGTTGCTCTTTGGAAAAAGGATTATTTTGATTAAAGGCCTTTTCTATTGTAGCAGAAGACAGGTAGTGGTTTATGATAATTCCAATAGTTACCTCCCACAGAGGCTGCACTAGACGTTTCTTTAAGAGCACTTGTGTCAGATTATATACTATACTATGATTATCATCATAAGACCATTAGTGACAGTGAAAGAAATTACTAAAAAAAACAAAAAACAAAAAACAAAAAACCCTCCCCCCCAAAAAAACAACCCTAGTTTTCATTAACTAGAGTAAAAATAATGGTTTTCTGTTGTGGGATCAACATTCCATCACTGTTACATAAACCTTTCACAGTGACTTGCAATGGAAATTAAAGAGGGACACCTATATTTGCCAAAATGTTGTAAAAATAAAAGCCTAGATCCTTTAGTAACATATAATAGGAAAATATCACAGCAGCTGGTAGAGACTTTCATCCCTCTTGTTTTTAGTTACTTGGCAAATGAGTTCTGACTCATCTCTCAATAAAACTAGTTATCAGCAGTTATTGATATTCCATTGCAAACTAGTTTATTGTCACTAGCTTATGTAAAAGGTGATTTGCATCAGTCTTTTTTCTGGTTTCATTTTCCTTTGCAAAAAATACTTTTGCTTGTTTAATATGCAAAGTTTATAGTAGTAATTTTGTCATAGTACTGAATTATTCTAGCTAAATTTTAGCACTTTTGATAAACAAAATGAGTAAAATAAGTAATTTTTAAGTACAGTGTCAGTATGTACAGAACAAAATTTTGAGTAATTGAAGGGGTATTTCACCTCTAGATGAAAGCAATGGGCATTTGCTTGGATGGAGACATGATTTACTAGGATGAACTCCAAGAATGTGACTATGATTAGTTCATAATTTCTATTCTGCTAGTCCAAAATGTTTACCTGAAGGAGAAAAAATATACCGATGGTTTCTTGGTGAAGCAGTAAGAATACAAGTTTTTTTAGTTAGAGTTGTCCTCTCATCATAAGGGACAAATATAACCATGCTTTGTTATAACAAACCATTCTATTATAACTGCGAAACTATTATAGGGAATTTGATTTTAAATAAAACTATAGTGATTAGTATTAAAACCTTAGTTCAAGAATTACTTATTTGGGATCAGTTCTTTTAAACTGCATTTAAATTAATGAAATGAGTTGTCAAATCAGCTCTTACTAAGTGATAGATAAATATAGGTGTCTGAACTTCTGTTAAGGCCCAGTCTTGGCAAGGAATGGCTTTTGTGACTGAATGGATTTTTCTTTCACCCTTTAGTCCCCCACCCATTCTCTAAGCACTTCGATCCTGTTCTATAATTATGAGTGGTGTGAATGGTCTCTCAGTTGGAGTTGTCATTATCTTCATCCTTCCCAGCAAGAGTTTCAGTCTGATGATGTCGAACAAGATTCTGAGGAAACAGCCCAGGCCTCAGTATTCGGTAAAAGAAGTCACCCAGAATGTTGCTCGGGTTAATTTTTCTTGGTGTGGTGTGGAGAGGGAAGTGCCAGCTGAAATGAAACAATTTTATCTACAAAAAGTTTGTTTTCAATGCTTTCCTGAATTTGGGCTCACACAATATCTTTGGCTAATTCTGCAGTGGCCAGATGCTCTGTCACCAGGGATTGTGTGTCTGTGTTTCCCAAGAATGATGTCTCAGGAATTTGGACTCTATATAATGGAGATCATGTGGCATGTTCACCTCTTTAGAGTAGAGTGCACTATCATGGTGCTGATTTTGCCTGGCTTTCTTGTCTTCTTTTTGTATTTTACTGTCCATATAATTATCACATTAACCTTATAGGCTTAAATAAAGTATTACTTAGTTTTTAATAAAAATAGCTGTCGGGCTTCCCTGGTGGCGCAGTGGTTGAGAGTCCGCCTGCCGATGCAGGGGACACGGGTTCGTGCCCCGGTCTGGGAGGATCCCACATGCCGCGGAGTGGCTGGGCCCGTGGGCCACGGCTGCTGGGCCTGCGCATCCGGAGCCTGTGCTCCGCGGCGGGGGAGGCCACAGCAGTGAGAGGCCCGCGTACCGCAAAAAAAAAAAAAAAAAAAGCTGTCAAAGAACTTTGCACCTGTAAAGTAGTTTAAAGTTTTTGGGTTTTTTTCCCCTCTTACATCAACTGCTTGTCACGGGTTTCCATACTTTATATTAAGAAAATAATAGCAAAAATGACATCAGAGAGCTCACTTCTTCTCTGCTGAGTTCAGGGATGGGTGTTTGCTAGGTGGATTTTGTCTTCATATTGTTCCCACTGTGACTTGTTGGCATTAATGAGGATATTGGTAGGGTTGGAGGGAGGAGCAGGGAGCATTCTTTTTCCCAGTGAAAAATTCTCTCTGTTATCTCCATATATGAGGCTGAGAATGTAGACCTACTACTAGAGAGTATTCAATATTGCAGGAGGTGTGTAGGGAAGCCTAGAATATATTTTGGCATTTTGCTTCCACAATCAACTTCTTGTATAATCAATCCCACTATGTTTAGAGGTAAAATCTTGGTATGCTTTTTTTTATTTTTCATGAAAACAGTGGAATTGGTTGGGAAAGTAGAATCTTGCAGAGTAAAGTCTTCTGCCAAAATGTAAGCTGAGAGCCAAAGTTGTTTGACTCATATATAATTTGGAAATATAATAGGAAAATATTTTTGTGCTTTAGCTGTGAGTCATCCAGTTACCTGTTGTCATTAGTCAACATTTTTAGAAAGAGTGTTTTTTAAGTGGTAGTTTGAGCTTAAACATTTAAAAATTTTTCAGCACAATATTAGTGAATGTTCATTTGAAAAATAATATTACCACCTCAACTTATTTGGCGGGGACCGTAAATTGTAAATTGACTTCCAGTATGATTTAGTCCACATGACCCTTTCTCATGAAGATATAAAGTGCATCAGTGCAAGTTCAAGTAGTTGAACATTTTTGTTTACATTCTTTTCCTTGGTGATATTGCTATTTTGTACCTAACATTTTATTTGGTCACATGTGCATCAATTACAAGTTCAATAGGGGGAATACGAGTATTGATAGACGATTGGGCATCCATAGGACATTTTATACTTGATTCAATCTTTGTTTTCAACGTTCTCATTTATATAATTTGTTGCCTCCTTTAACCCTGAAAGATCCCTCTCCCTTTTACTGCTCAGACTATTTTTTTCAATTATTTCAGTTTGTTCTTATATTGCTAAATATTACACTAAACGTTCTCCTATGAGAACTATGTACTTTTTTTTGCACTTTTAAAACCTTAAATCCTGTTTGCTATCCCTGACTTATTTCTAAACTCGCTAAGTTTGAATTGTCCCCTTCCCCTCTCCCCATGGGTTTTCAGACCACAAAGCTTTTCATAATTGATAATAGGGCACATATAGGATGAGTCAAAAGTATTGAAAAAGGACCTCACTTATGTAATCATAATATAGACCTTAGCCTCATACAAAATCCATAAATTACCACTGTCTTTCCATAAAACTTGGACATTCTAATTGCCACATATCATGGTTGTGGTATGCTATTATCCAAATGAAATAGTCATGTGAAATTAATACTTTTTCCTGCCTGAAAGCTAGCCAGCTAATTTACTTTTTCCTAGCTCAGAAGGCCAAGTATACTGTCCAGAAATGTGGTCATCATTCTTAACTTGTAGACAACGTTGTCCAACTCAGATCTCCTGTTTTCCCCTGGTCTATCTCTGTCTGTTTTGGCAGAAGCTGTGATCTTACTAAGTCAGAGTCAGGCAGTGTGTCGGGGAATCCTAGCTGAGAGACCACAAATAAGTATAGATCATATGTGTCCACTTAATGTTTATTTTATTATTTCTCTACGGGAAATTGGAAATAACTTGGAGTGTAAGTGTATGCTCCAAGCAGACCCAATAGATGAAACATCTTGTTTTATACAACAAGCAAGTGACTGGTTATTTGCTTTATAATACTAAGGATAATGACAATAGCAGCTATGTTTTTTGAGCACTTACTGTATGTTAAACATTATATTAAGGATTTCATGAGATGCTCTTGTTTAATCCCCACATTCACTCTGTAAGATAGTTATAATCTCTATTTTACAGATGAGAAAACTGACTTTCACTACTATATAATGTGTATTAAACAAATGAATCTATTATATCACAGTAACTATTTTTTTGCTTTCATTTCAGTTTTATCTGTGTTTAAGTAGAAATACTGAATAATAAAAAATAAGTATAAATTATTTGGAGTGAAAATCTGTACACATATTTTTCTCATGAGATTCAAGTTATGGCTTCAGCTTTTAGCTTTCATCTCTAATTCCTTGGAATATTTTGCTATACACATTGGAGCAGGCAATCAGTCTATCAGACATTTGTGATCTTCAAACCAAATAAGATCACTGAAGACCTGTAGAAATATAATTTAGTATCATGATTTTATTTGGTGTAGGTGACTTAGAAATAGTCAATATGTTTGGGGTTTGTTTTTGTGGTTTTTTTTGGGGGGGCGGGGGGACTAATACCTTAGTAAGTACAAGAGAAAATTCTGATTAACTTCATTTTAGATGTTGTCTCTTAAACCCTTCCTGGGATCTGATTTATGCTGACACTGTGGGCACTGTATAAACAGTTTGTTGCAGTGTTCCTTCTCTCCTTGTGCCCCCACTTCCCTCTCCATCCCAGTAAATCCTTTGAAGGTTTTATTATTCAGGGGTGGGAAGATTGGAGTGAAAGCTACAGAATGATTTAACACTGTGGGAACTTAATCAATAAGAGTGTTGCTGAGAGCTCCCAGGAAAGGGTGTTGTTTTCCATCCAGATGATAATGAGGCCGAGTAGCAGCAACCTCTGGAGGAGGAGTGCTAGCCGGTGATTCTTTGGTGGTGCTTTTGCTGGTTGCTAATTAATAGTTTTGAGGCCAGTGGGGCACCTTTTGGCCTCTTTGACATTTGCAAGCTTTTCTGTGGCTTGTCCCACATGTCTTTCCACCATCAGGGGTCACTCTCAACTGGATTGGAGTCTGACAAGTCTAATTGGCTCGAAGCTATGCAGATTTAAACATCTAGCCCACATGCCAAAAATCTGATGTTTTCTCATGCTGCTTCTGAGTTCCTGGCATTATGGGATTGGTGCATGCCTGAATTATTATGTACCAGCTTATCCTTCTGTTAGCATGTTAAAGAGCAATTAGCTGGATGTGGTGTAAGAAATAGGGGAAAGAACTTCAATGCAGTTCAGTTGTAAGTGCCTTTTATACTTAAAAAAACTGTCAGACCATTGAGCATTACTGGTTGGAAAGCAGATTGAATCGTATAGTCAAATTTTTTAAAGGGTGAATAATTTCCTGAACGTTGGTTAAGAAAAAAAAAAAGATCCTTGCTGGGCAAACATACAAGGACGGTGTAATGTAAATCACCCAAACATTCTTGATTTACTTTCGCTGTCCTATTTCCTTTCCTGATCTTACGCTTCTCTCACATTCTCAACTCTATTTTTTTTAAAGAATTTTAACTTCCTAATAACTGGTTAATGGTCAATTTACTAGATATATTTTCCTGTAGATTATGTTTTTTTCATCATTGCCAATTCATAGGATTCTGAATTAATGGTGGATGCTGGGCTGAATGTACTCACATTCAACCCAAGTCATTTGGATAAGGTAATAAATTCTTGATTTCTTGGAAATTATTTTAATTGACCATTGAGACAAACAGAATAATATAGTAGCTATGCTTATATATTGCTTCGTAGTTTATAAAATATTTTTTAATGTTTAATCTTGAGAAGACAGTAGGTCAGAGTAGGTTAATAGCCTTAAATTTGTAAATAAATTTATTGATTTACAGAAAAGTTAGGTGACTTGCCCAATGTACCTGTGCCCAGTGTACCTGAGCCGGGGATGGTTTTGATCCCAAGCCACTTTTTCATCACAACATGTATGCATTAAGGTAATTGTTCAGTAGATTATTTCATAAACACCTTTTTGGACTACAGATAGTATAATAATTTTTTGGATATGTTGGCTTAGTTTTTGAACTATCCAAAGAGTTTATGAAAGATAGCAAAAAGTGATGAGTAATTTTACCTATGTGTATTAAAAAGTTTTTCTTAGCACCAAAATGCTCTAGCAACTGAGCTTTCATTTAATTTCCATTTTCTGAGAAATCTGTGTCATCTTTGATAATTCACCAGAAGACATCAATTTTGCCATACTACATATAGGAAATATCAAATTAGTTAATCTTTAAAAGTCTTACTTTTTATTAAAAAGATATATAGATATTTGTTTAATGCTAACGATAATTTAAAATATCATTTCATTGCTATTTTCAGTCTTTGCCTCAAACAGTTGAGAAATTTGAGAATTTTATTTTTTTCTCCTTTATAAAATCATAGAATGATGTTCTTTTTTTTCAGGCAATTCCTTGGTATCTGAAAACTGGTCATATCTTAAACCCCTCTTTCTGTCTCCTCACTATTTATTTATACTGTAATAATAGTTTTGGAAAAACTATTACAAGATAAAAAGAAATGTGTGTATGTGTGTACCATAGTGTGGTAATTTCCCAGTAATTCAGAAATTTCTATTTGTCAGTAAAATTGATTACTTGGAGCATGGTGAACTTCATTTGTTTCTTGCTTTTGGTTTTTATTTGCGTAGTGTTAGATACACTGAGTCATAGACACTGACATTTGGAGATCAAACTAGTAGAGAACTTAGATATCATTAGTTCAGCTTCTCATTATGTATTATGCCGATTTTATTATTTGTTTTTCTGTTTTTTTTCCCCTAGAGCAGATAACTTGGAATTCATTAATATAAAAAGAAATAAGAGGGTAAGCATTTTAATATGTTACCCGTGAGAGTAATTTATTATGACATTGTCTGACATTTCCCATTAGGAAATAATAAACATTAATTTTAACAAATTTTAACATTTGACCAAGGAGTTTTAATGAACAACACTTCAGTCTTACTATTTCAGGTAAGAGTGAGACCACGTCTGGTTCTTGAAGGGGAAAGGAACTACCACTTTTAAAATATCCACTATTTGTTAGGTTGGGTGACCAGAGATCCCAGTATGCCTGGGACAGTTTGGTTTATACTTGCTGTACTGGCCTAATTACTAATAGTGCTTCTCTTCACTTTCAAATCATATGAAATATATGAATTGAACATGTGCCTTCTGTCTCTTTTGTGTAAACATTCTCTAATGGAATTAACTTACAAGAAAATTTGTGTTTCTAGTTTGCCATTAACTAGTTGTGTGATTTGGGTCAAATTATTTACCTCTCTGTAAGTAAGGTTTCTCATTAGCAAAATAGGGACAGTATACCTTTCCCATACAATAATAATGACTTACCAGAACTTCCATGGCTAGTTCTTTTGGAACATATCCAGAGAGGACTGTTATCAGACAAAGAAATTATTATTTTAAGGAGGTATCAAGCATTTTAAGGTCTATGATGGTGGGGCTTACACAAGACTTTGGTTCAAATCCTGGCTCAAAACTTTACCAAATATGAATTCTTGGAGAATTATGTCTGGACTGTGTGTGTGTGTGTGTTTGTGTATAATTATTTTGTTTTTTTATTTGAAAATAAAAGGAAAAGAGCTAATACTTCTTACCTCTCTGGCACAGACTTGGTGAATGATAAATACCCAATAGATGTTTGTTTTTCCTTCACATAGTTTTATGAAATATCAATGATTGGACAGATAAGCTTAGAGTCATGGGAATGTGGCTTACCATTTTTGTTATGTGATAGTGATAATAATAATAGTGTGTTCCATCTGATTTCGCTCACTCACTTAAATCACTGAGTTTATATCTCCTTGATCATTATGCTTAAGAAACTATAAAGGATTCAAAATAACTCTGTATTGTATATAAATCTTGTTTCAGTGAAAGGAGTTGAGTAGAGCTAGGAAAGATATTAGCTACTTGAGCCAAAATGGATGTGATTTTGGTGGATTTAAATTCTAGAGGAAAGGATGAGTGCAGAAGTCAGTTTAACTGTCCAGAAATTAAGGAGAAAGAAGCTAGGCAGAGGACCAAGCTAAGATGGGGTAGGGTGGGGCAGAATGTCATTTGGGGTCTGTATGTATCTATTGGCTTTAACCAGGTCTGATTTGGAGTAAAGATCAATCTTCTGTTGGAATGTAGGGAAAAGTGGGGCTGTAGGAGAAGAGGTTGAGAGGAGTGGTAAGCAGAGTTAAGGTAATTTCAGTATGGGTTTCAATCTAAATGTTATGGGTAGGTCCAAGACTTTGGTTGAAATCATTGGCAAATCTGCCTTGTTATGAGCTAGGAAGGAAAGATGTGGGTGAAATAAATCAAGAATGGATATCCTGGTTGGCTTCCTTTTGTTAAATTCATTATTCAGTGGTACTTCCACACCAAGTGCCAATTAGAAATTGAGTATATGAAATTTTCTTTTGCACCTGGGCACAAATGAGTAGATAATCACAGAATCATGTTCTATTAGAGGGCTAGAGCTATCAAGCATTATTCTCCAGTTTCCTCTAGACTCTAACAAAAGGTATTGAATGGTTAAGCAATTATTAAAACATTTTTATACTTATTTTCCCCTTAAAATTCTACTACTAAAGGACATGCTTATAAATGTATCTAGAATGCCTATTTATTGTATGCTAACTTTATTCTTCTTTTTGTTACTGAGTTAGAAGGATCAATCTCTCAAGCCCACAATCAATTGTGACTACATCTATAAAACTAACAGTGGATGTACATTTTCAAAATGGAAAGTCGTTATAAAACAATGTAGGCCACTGTAAATCATAGCTAAAAACAGTCATAATGGAAATCTTTTATCTATGTCTGATCCACTAACATGTCATTATTCTGAGAACTAAAAACTTTTTCTTGGAGATAGGGTCCCGAATTCAATTTTGTAGCTCACAGTCCCAGTAAATAGAAAAAGTCTGCCAAACCTGCCTTTATATATGCTAGTGATTTCATGTTCTTACCATATGTATTGAGCTAGAAAAAAGAAAAGTGAGGTTTAATGGGTTTTCACTTGGCCAATAAGCTCTACTATGTCTATATGAAATTTTAATCAATATTTTTATATTATTTCAGATATATAAATAGCATTAATTATTTCAGTAAAATCCAAGAGTACTTGGGAGAAATATTTGCTCCCCTCTCAAATCATAATTCAGCCTCAACTTCTTGAATAGGCCATCACTCCTCATTTTCTACTCCTTGAGCAGCTGGGCTGAAATAATTGACTTCTACCATATTGTTGTTAGCAGAAAGGAGTAAGCTGCTCAGTTCCTGGCAGTGGGTCTCTTTGATGCCTCCTAGTTCCAAAGGAGAAATTTACTAAATAAATTACAGTGCTCTGAGAAAAGGAAAACTTAAAAGACTGGTCTGCTTCTTTCAAACTGAGAAACTGACTTCTCTGAAGAGGTTCAGATTCTAAAGTTGATATTAGCTCCTAACGTTATTTAGTAATATTTTCCAAGAGGTATTTTATTTTTCTTTAAACAATTTTTATTTTTATCAAATTTATTATTTAAAAGTTAAATAATACTTTTCAATCAGATTTTCATCAGATTTTTAGTTGCACACAAAAGAATCCCACTGGCTAACTTAAGGCAGAAAAGGAATTTGTTAAAAGGATATTGGAAGACCTAAATAGACATTTCTTCAAAGAAGATATACAGGTTGTCAACAAACACATGAAAGAATGCTCAACATCATTAATCATTAGAGAAATGCAAATCAAAACTACAATGAGATATCATCTCACACCAGTTAGAATGGCCATCATCAAAAAATCTACCAACAGTAAATGCTGGAGAGGGTGTGGAGAAAAGGGAACCCTCTTACACTGTTGGTGGGAATGTAAATTGATACAGCCACTATGGAGAAATGTATGGAGTTTCCTTAAAAAACTAAAAGTAGAACTACCATACGACCCAGCAATCCCACTACTGGGCATATACCCTGAGAAAACCATAATTCAAAAAGAGTCATGTGCCAAAATGTTCATTGCAGCTCTATTTACAATAGCCAGGACATGGAAGCAACCTAAGTGTCCATCAACAGATGAATGGATAAAGAAGTTGTGGCACATATATACAATGGAATATTACTCAGCCATCAAAAGAAACGAAATTGAGTTATTTGTAGTGATGTGGATGGACCTAGAGTCTGTCATACAGAGTGAAGTAAGTCAGAAAGAGAAAAATACTCTATGCTAACACATATATATGGAATCTAAAAAAAAAAAAAAAGTCAAGAAGAACCTCGGGGCAAGACAGGAATAAAGACACAAACCTACTAGAGAATGGACTTGGGGATATGGGGAAGGGGAAGGGTAAACTGGGACAAAGTGAGAGAGTGGCAGGACATATATACACTACCAAACGTAAAATAGCTAGTGGGAAGCAGCCACATAGCACAGGGAGATCAACTCGGTGCTTTGTGACCCCCTAGAGGGGTGGGATGGGGGGGTGGGAGGGAAGAGATATGGGAACATATGTATATGTATAACTGATTCATTTTGTTGTAAAGCAGAAACTAACACACCATTGTAAAGCAATTATACTCCAATAAAGATGTTAAAAAAAAAGGATATTGGATACTATCCAATTATTAAAGAATATTAAAAGGAATCTTTTAAAAATACCTCGAGGTTCAGGCTTGTAGTTTACATTGATAGGAGCAAATATCCAAGTTATTTTGCAGAATGAATGATCTTTTGTATATAGATGTGGAACGTTGCACCTTTGACAACACTTATCCTGGACCTTGGGTGCTGCTTCTAGAACCACTGCCTCTGGAATCTGGATATAGTTGCTGCTGCTACTGCCCCTATCATCACTAGAATAGATTCCGCATGTTCACTGTGATAGAGTGGTGCTCTGCTGCTTGACTTTGCTGAACATCTTACCATACTGGAGACTAACCCAGAGATTTAAATAATGAATATTCTAGAAAAATACAGTGGGTCATCTAGTAGGGTTGTGACCTTCTATTCACTGGAAATGTTTAAATAGTGACATGATGGGCACTTATTAGGATTATTTTAAAGGGGATTTCTTCTTTGCATAGGGTTTAAACTAGATCCTGTGAAATCACAGTTTAAATTTGGGGAAATTTTTAAAGATATGTTTATTGTCCCACTTGTCATTTTCCTTACTTTCTTTTTCCTCTATTGATCTGCAAGGACAGCTGCTGGAATAGCACTCTGATTGTGCTTTTCTAGATGCCATTACAGACAAATGAAGGTAGAATATAGGTTTGTGCGTAAGAAGGTTCATTCTATCTGTTTTTGTACCACAAAAAATGACTACTCCTCACTTAATAAACCTGGAAATAAAGACAGAAACTATTATTGATGTTATGGAGTGCCAGTTTAATATGTTAGATTGCACATAAACATTTACATTTATTCTTCATGAAACCCAGTTTAAATGACAGAGGATTAATTAATATAGAGACACATATGGGCAAAAAGAATGGGAGAAGGAAAGAAAGTAGATGAGAGATGTTCCTAATATCGGAAGATAGAAAGCAGATGTAAAAGTGTTACCTAACTATCTTATATAACTCAACAGCAAAAAATGAAACAATCCAATTGAAAAATGGGCAAAAGCACTTGAATAGACATTTTTCCAAAGAAGACATACAAATGGGCAACAGGTACATGGAAAAATGCTTGACATCATTAATCATCAGGGAAATGCAAATCAAAGCCGCAATGAAATACTACTTCACACCTGATAGAATGGCTATTGTCAAAAAGACAATAGACAACAAGTGTTGGTGAGGCTGTTGAGAAAAGGGAACACTTGTGTATTGTTGGTGGGAATGTAAATTGGTGCAACCACTATGCAAAACAGTGTGGAGGTTCCTCAAAAAATTAAAAATAGAACAACCATATGATCCAGCAATTCCATTTCTGGATATATATCCAAAGGAAATGAAAACACAGTCTTTAAAAGATTTCTGCACCCCCCATGTTCATTGCAGCATTATTCACAGTAGCCAAGACATGAAAACAACCTGTGTATCCGTCAACAGATGAATGGGTAAAAAGAATATGGTATAGTATATACAATGGAATATTATTCAGCCATAAAAAGAAGGAAATCCTGCCATTTGTGACAATGTGGATGGACCTTGAGGGTGTTATGCTTAGTGAAATTAGTCAGAGAAGGACAAATACTGTATGTTCTCATTTATATGCAGAATCTAAGAAATCTGAACTCAGAGAAGTAGAGAGCAGAATGATGGTTGCCAGAGGCTGGGAGGTAGGAGCAATAGGGAGATGTTGTCCAAAGTGTACCTACCAACTCCAGCTACAAGATGAATAAGTTCTGGGTATTTAGTGTACAGCATAGTGACTCTAATTAATAATACTATATTATAAACTTGAAAGTTAAGAAAGTAGATCTCAAATGTTACCACTACACACACACACAGTAATTGCGAGTGGATGGAGGTGTTAAGTAACTTTGTAGTAATCATTTTGCAAAATCATCATATTGTACACTTCAAACTTAAATATCTTGTATGTCAACAGTATCTCAATAAAGCTGAAAATAATAGTGTTGCATAACTTAGATATAGCAAGAGAAGTAAGATGATTGGTTTCTTAGTTCTATGGAAATTTCACTAATTGTAGGCACCAGATAATTTTGAAGTCTGTGGTGTGGTGTGGGAATTAAAACAGAAGGGATTATTTTTAAATAGTATGTGGAATATTTGAGATCTAAGGAAAATGAAACAAATGACACGAATTATGAAAAAGAAAACTTTTATTTTAATGTTAGGCTAGAATGAGAAGGACCATGAAGGATAAGGAGAAAGAGCATCACATCTTGCTAATAATTCAGTGACCCTTCATAATGAAAAGTCAGCTCAAGTTTCAGAAGATTAAATATTTCTCTTCAAATTTATGCTGCTCAAAAGTCTTTATGCTACCAGCAATTTTTAAAAAAAGGGGTTCTAGATATTTTAACAAAACTTTTGAAATACGGCTGCTTCTGATGAAAATTAGTTAACATTTGTACATTCATCCAGTAATTATATATTTTCCTGTGATGTATCAGAGGCTGGGAATACGGCAGTAAACAAGTTAGGCACAATCCCTGTCTTCATGGAGTTCACAATCTTGAAACGAAGACTAATTTTAGTCTTATTATAGCAAGTGTTCTTACTCAGAGGGAAAAGGAATATGTCTAGTACTACTATAGGTACTTTACATTTAATTCTCTTAGAGGTTCCACGAGGCTTCATTTTTCATCTGTATTAATAGTAACTATTGTTTTGGATTGGTATAAGGACTAAATATGATAATGGATAGCCTTAGTTTAGTGCCTGCCAATAAGTAATCATTCAGCAGTAGTTAGATGTGCTTAATCTTCTTTTTATTCTTGTGATTATGATGTATGCTATAGGACTTAAAGGAAGTGAAATTCAGGGAGGCTGAATGACATGCTCAGTCTCTTGGCTATTAAGTAGTGGAATCAAGATTTGAATACAAGTCTATCTTACTCAAGACTTCATGCTCCCTCTATTGTAAATATTCTTCTAGTGCATTATATTAAGTCTACCTTTTCAGGTTGGCTTACTATAGAGATAGTGTTTATGAAATAATCTTCATAGAAAAATATCAGATTTTCAAATAAGTACCTTGTAAATGAGCTATTGGAATATGATCTGCTTGTAATTGGTGGTTTATTCAGTTATTGTGGAATCAAATGGATCCCCAGTATCTTAGAAAAATTTAGCCTTACATTCTTAAAACTAGTAAAGAGGTTAAAACTTAATGTTCTGATGTTTTCATTTTGTAGTGTCCAAGTAATATGTAAAGGACTTCTTTACACTACAGAAAGAATTCTGTGTAGGTTGACCATGTTTCTTTTTAACAACAATTTCAAGTATGGTCTGAATGTTTGTGTCCCCCTAAAAATCACATGTTGAAATCTTAACCCCCAAATGATGGTATTAAGAGGTGGGGTCTTTGGGAAGTGACTAGGTCATAGAAGTGGAACCCTCAATATTGGGATTAGCGCCCTTACAAAAGAGACCCCAGAGAGCTAGCTTGTACTTTCTGCCATGTGAGGATACAATGGGAAGTTGGTGGTCTGCAACCTGGAAGAGGATCTTCACCAGAACCTAATCATGCTGGCACCTGATATTGGAATTTCAGTCCAGAACTGTGGGCAATAAATTTCTGTTTATTTAATTAAAGTACAATTGATTTATAATATTATGTTAGTTTCAGGTGTACAACATAGTGATTCCATATTACAAAATGATCACCAGGAAAAGTCTAGTTATCAGTCACTATACAAAGTTATTATAATATTATTGACTATATTACCTATGTTGTACATTACATTTCTATGACTTATTTATTTTATAACTGGAATTTTGTACCTCTCAATCTGCCTCATCTATTTCACTCATCCCCTCACCCCACTCCACTCTGGCAACCACTTGTTTGTTCTCTCTTTCTCTGTTTGTTATGTTTGTTCAATTATTTTGTTTTTTAGATTCCACATATAAGTGATATCATATGGTATTTGTCTTTCTGTGCTGACTTGTTTAACTTAACATGATACCCTCTAGGTCTATCCATGTTGTCACAAATGGCAAGATTTCATTCTTTTTTGTGGCTGAGTAATATTCCATTATAGGTATGTACCACATCCTCTTTATCCATTCATCTATTGATAGGCATTTAGATCGCTTCCATATCTTGGCTATTGTAAATAATACTGCAGTGAACATTGGGGTGCATATATCTTTTCAAATTAATGTTTTTGCTTTCTTCAGGTAAATACCCAGAAGTGAAATTGCTGTATCATATGGAAATTTTAGCTTTAATTTTTTGAGGAACTTGCATGATGTTTTGAATAGTGGCTGCACCAATTTACAATCCCACCAACGAGGGTTTCCTCTTCTCCACATCCTTGTCAACACTTGTTGTTTGTAGGCTTTTTGGTGAGAGAATTTCTGACAGGTGTCAGGTGATACCTCCCTATGGTTTTGGTTTGCATGTCCCTGATTATTAGTGATGTCAACATCTTTTCATATGTCTCTTGGCCATCTCTATGTCTTTTTTGGAAAAATGTCTATTTAGGTCCTCTGCTGATTTTTAAATCATGTTGTTTGTTTGTTTATTTTTTGATGTTGAGTGGTATGAATTCTTTGTATATTATGGATATTAACCCCTTATCAAATATATCATTTTCAAATATCGTCTCCTAACTTGATAGGCTGCCTTTTGTTTTGTTGATAGTTTCCTTCACTGTGCAAAAAGTTTTTAGTTTGATGGAGTCCCATTTGTTTATTTTTGCCTTTGTTTCCCTTGCCTGAGGAGACAGTTCCAGAAAAATATTGCTAATACTACTGTCAAAGGGTATACTGCCTATTGTTTCTTCTGTGGTTTATGAAACCATAAACCTGTGTTTATGGAACCATAAACCTATGTTTATGGTTTCAGGTCTTACATTTAAATCTTTAGTTCATTTTGAGTTTATTTTTGTATAAAGTAGTCCAGTTTGATTCTTTGCATGTAGCTGTGTCCAATTTTACCAACACCATACTGAAAAGGCTGTCTTTTCCCCATTGTACATTCTTACCTCCTTTGTCATAGATTCACTGACCATGTAAGTGTGGATTTATATGTGGGTTGTCTGTTCTGTTCCACTGATCTATGTGTCTGCTTTTGTGCCAGTACCATACTGTTTTGATTATTGTAGCTTTGTAGTATAGGTTGAAATCAGGGAGAGTAATACCTTCAGCTTTGTTCTTTCTCAAGATTGTTTTGGATATTCAAGGTCTCTTGTGTTTACATACAAATTTTAGAATTATTTGTTCTACTTTTGTGAAAAATGCCATTGGCATATTGATAAGGATTACACTGAATCTATAGATTGCCTTGGGTAGTATGGTCATTTTAACAATATTAATTCTTCCAATCCATGAATATGGTATATCTTCCCATTTGTTTGTGGTATCTTCCATTTCTGTCATCAGTGTTTTATAGTTTAACCTCCTTGGTTAGCTTTTTCTCTAGGTATTTTATTCTTTTTGATACAATTGTAAATGAGGTTGTTTATTTTTCTTTCTGATAGTTTATTGTTAGTGTACAGAAATGCAACAGATTTCTGTATGTTAACTTTGTATCCTGCAACTTTACTGAATTTGTTCATTAGTACTAATAGTTTTCTGGTAGTGTCTTTAGGATTTTCTATATAAGGTATCATGTCATCTGCAAACAGTGACAGTTTTACTTCTTCCTTTCCGATTTGGATTCCTTCTATTTTTTTTTTTTTTCTGGTCTGATTGCTGTGGCTAGGAATACTAATGCTTGAGGAATAAAAGTAGAAAAATTGTGCATCTTTGTCTTGGTCCTGACCTTAGACAGAATGCTTTCAGCTTCTCACTGTTGAGTATGATGTTGGCTGTAGAGTTGTCATATATGGCCTTTATTATATTTCCTGTGTACCCACTTTGTGGAGAGTTTTTATCATGAATTGATGTTGAATTTATTAAAAGTTTTTTCTCATCTGTTGAGGTAATCATATAATTTTATTCTTCAGTTTGTTAATGTGGTGTATCACCTTGCTTTATTTGTGCATATTGAAGCATCCTTGCATCCCTGGGATAAATCCCACTTGATCATGGTGTATGATCTTTTAACGTATTGTTGAATTTGGATTCCTAATATTTTGTTTATAATTTTTGCACCAGTGTTCATCAGTGATATCGGCCTGTAATATTCTTCTTTTGTGGTGTCTTTGTCTGGTTTTGGTATCAGAATTATTATGGTCTCATAGAGTGAATTCAGAAACATTCCTTTATCTTCAATTTTTTTGGAATTGTTTGATAAGAGTAGGTGTTAACTCTTCTTTAAATGTTTTGTAGAATTCACCTTTGAAGCCATCTGGTCCTGGACTTTTATTTTTGGGGAGTTTTAAAAAAATTGCTGATTCAGTTTTAATACTGGTAATCAGTCTGTTTATATTTTCTGTATCTTCATTCAGTTTTGAGAGATGTACATTTCTAGGAATTTGTCCATTTCTTCTAGGTTGTCCAGTTTATTGGCATATAATTTTTTCATAGTGATTTCTTATGATAGTATGTATTTCTGTGGTATTGGTTATACTTCTCTTTTATTTCTGATTTTATTAATTTGGACCCCTTCTCTTTTTTTTTTTGATATCTTTAGTCTCTATTTTATTTATTTCAGCTGTATCTTTATTTTTTTCTCTTCTACTAACATTGGGTTTTGTTTATTCTTCTTTTTCTAGTTCTGTTAGGTGTAAAGTTAGATTGTTTATTTGAGATTTATCTTATTTCTGAGATAGGCTTGTATCACAATCAGCCTCCTTCTTAGAACTGCTTTTGCTATGTCCCATAGATTTGGGATATTGTGTTTTCATTTTTATTTGTCTTCAGGTACTTTTAAATTTCACCTTTGATTTCATTAGTGACCCATTGGTTGTTTAGGAGCATATATCTTAGCCTCCACGTGTTTGTGTTTTTTACTGTTTTTTTCCCCTTGTAGTTTATTTCTAGTCTCATACCTTTGTTATGAGAAAAATGCTTCCTATGATTTCAGTCTTCTTAAATTATACTGAGACTTGTTTGGTGGCCTAGCATAAGATCTCTCCTGGAGAATGTTTCATGTGCACTTGAAAAGAATGTGTATTCTGCTGCTTTTGGTTGGAATGGTCTATATATTTCTATTAATTCCATCTAGTCTAATGGGTCTTTTAAGGCTAGTGTTTCCTTATTGATATTCTGGCTGGATGATCTGTTCATTGATATAAGTGGAGTATTATAGTCCCCTACTATTATTGTGTTAGTGTCAATTTCTTTCTTTATGTCTGTTAATATTTGCTTTATGTATTTAAGTGCTCATTTTTGGGTGCATATATATTTACAATTGTTATATCTTCTTGGTGGATTGATCTCTTTATCAGTATGTAATGCCCTTCTTTGTCTCATGTTACAGTCTTTCTTTTAAAATCTATTTTGCCTGATATAAGTATTGCTACCCCACCTGTCTTTTCATTTCCATTTACATGGAATACCTTTTCCATCTCCTCACTTGCAGTCTGTGTGTATCTTTAGATCTGAAGTGAGTCTCTTGCTGGCAGCATAGAATATAGGTGGGTCTTAGTTTTTGTTTTGTTTTTAATCCATTCAGCCATTCTACATCTTTTGATTGGAGAATTTAGGTCATGCATATTTAAAGTAATTATTGATCAGTACATACTTATTGCCATTTTGTCAATTGTTTTCTGGTTATTTTTGTTGTTTTTCTCTGTTCCTTTCTTCCTTTGTGACTTGATGACTATATTTAGTGTTATTTTTGTATTCTTTTCTTTTTTCTAGTGTGTATCTATTATAGATTTTTGGTTTGTAGTTACCATGAGGTTCATGTGTAAACATTATTTTAAGTTGATGATCTCTTAAGATCTTTTAAGTTTGAATTCATTCTAACAACTCTACATTTTTACTCCCCCACAACAAATTTAATATTTTTGACATATTTTACATCTTTTTGTTTTGTGTAGCCCTTAACTGCTTATCATGGCTATAGATGATATTACTACTTTTGTCTTTTAACCTTCCTACTAACTTTATAAATTGTTGATCTACTACTTTTACTATATGTTTGCCTTTACCAATGAGATTTTTCCTTGTGTAGTTTTCATATTTCTAGTTGTGGTCTTTTACACTTAGAGAAGTCCCTTGAATATTTCTTTTAAAACCAGTTTAGTGGTACTGCTCTCTTTTAAATTTTGCTTGTCTGTAAAACTCCATCTCTCCTTCAAATTCGAATGTTAGTTTTGCTGAGTAGAATATTCTTGATTGTAGGTTTTTTTCCCTTTCATCACTTTGAATATATCATGCCACTCCTTTTGGACTGCAGATTTTCTGCTGATAAAACCCTAAAAACCCTAGAGGTTTTTTTCTTGCTGCTTTTCAGTATTCTCTCCTTATCTTTAATTTTTGCCATTTTCATTATATGTCTTGTGTGGATTTGTTTGGGTTCATCTTCTTTGGCACTCTATGCTTCTGGACCTGGATGTCTGTTTCCTTTCCCAGGTTAGAGAAGTTTTCAGCCATTATTTCTTCAAATAAGTTCTCAGCCTCTTTTTCTCTCTCTTTTATTTCTTGGACCCCTATGTGTGAATGTTAGTATGCTTGATATTGTCTCAGAGGTTTTATTTTTTCACATAATCTTTTCTTTTTTCTGTACAGCTTGGATAATTTCCACTACTCTGTCTTCCAGTTTGCTGATCTGTTCCTCTGTATCATCTGATTGCATGTTGATTCCTTTCAGTTTCTTTTTTATTTCAGTTATTGTATTCTTCATTATCTTTGTGCAAATAAAATTATTTATAATGAGCTTTATGTTATGTTATCTTATTGTGGTAAAACACATAACGTAAATTTACTCTCTTACAATTTTTAAGTGTACATTACAGTATTGTTAACTATTATATATGCAAAATATTGTATAACAGTTCTCTAGAAATTTTTCATCTTGCCTAACTGAAATTCTATGCTCACTGAACAAAAACTCCCTGTTTCCCCCTCCTGTAAACCACCATTCTGCTTTTTGTTTCTATGATTTGATTATTTTAGGTACATCATATATGTGGAATAATGCAGTATTTGTGTTTTTGTGATTGACTTATTTCACTTAGCATAATGTCCTCAAGTTTCATGTGTGTTGTAGCATATGCCAGGATTTCCTTCTTTTTTAAGGCTGAATGATTTCTCTTTCTCTCTCTCTCTCTCTCTCTCTCTGTGTGTGTGTGTGTGTATATCACATTTTCTTTATCCATTCATTTGTTGATGAACATTTTGATTTCTTCCACTTCTTAGCTATTGTGAATTATGCTGCAGTGAACACAGATGTGTCAATATCTCTTTGTGATTCTGTTTTCAATTCTTTTTGATACATATCTAGAAGTTGGATTGCTGGGTCATATGGTAGTTCTATTTTAAATTTTTTTGAGAAACTTCCATACTGTTTTTGATAGTAACCATATTATTTTACAGTCCCATCAACAGTGTGCAAGGGTTCCATTTTTCTCCACATCCTTACCAACACTTGTTATCTTCTTTTTTTGTTGTTTTGTTTTGCTTTTTAAAAATAGTTGCTATCCTAATGGGTGTTAGATAATAGCTCATTGTGGTTTTTATTTGCATTTCCCTGATGATTGATTAGTGCTGTTGAGCATCTTTTTTATATACTTCTTTGGCCATTTGTATATCTTCATTAAAGAAATTTCTGTTCAAGTCCATTGCCCATTTTAAAATTGAGATTCTGTTGTTGTTATTGAGTTGAAGGAGTTCTTTCTATAGTCTGGATATTAACCCCTTATCTGATATATGGTTTTCAAATATTTTCTCCCATTCCATAAGTTACCTTTTCATTTGCTGATTTTTTCTTTTGTTGTGCAGAAGTTTTAAAGTTTGATGTAGTCCCATTTATCGTGTTTGCTTTTGTTTCCTATGCTTTTGGTGTTACTGCACATTCCAGTGTCATGAAGCTTTCCTCCTATGATTTCTTTTAGAGGTTTTATAGTTTCACATCTTACATTTAGGTCTTTAATTCATTTTGAATTAATTTTTGCATATGATGTAAGATAAGGGTTCATCTTCATAGTTTTGTGTGTGGATATCCATTTTTTCCAACATTAGTTGTTGAAGAGACTATCCTTTCTCCATTGTGTAGTTTTGACACCCTTGCTGAAGATCATTTCACCATATACGTGAAGGTTTTCATGGGATTTCTATTCTTTTCCATTGGCCTATGTGTCTGCCTTTATGCTGATACTATACTGTTTTGATTACTGCAGCTTTGTAAAATGTTTTGAAATTAGGAAGGATGAGGCCTCCAGATATGTTCTTCTTTCTCAAGTTGTTTTGGATATTTGAGGACCTTTTAGATTCTATATAAATTTTAAGATGATTTTTTAAATTTATGCAAAAAATATTGTCATTGGGATTTTGACAGGGATTACATTGAATTTGTAGATTGTTTTGGGTAGTAATTTAACAATAGTAAGTCTTCCAGTCCTTGAACATGGGATGCTTTCCATTTATTTGTGTTGTCTTTAATTTCTTTCAGCAATATTTTGTAGTTTTTAGTGTACAAGTTTTTCACCTCTTTGTTAAAGCTTATTCCTATTTTATTATTTTGGATGTTATTTTAAATGGGGTTGCTTCCTTCATTTCTTTTTCGGATATTTCCTTGTTAGTGTATAGAAAGGCAATTGATGGTTGAGTGTTGATTTTGTACTCTGGAGCTTTGTTGAATTTGTTTATTATTTCTAACAGGGTTTTTTATTGTGTGGAAACTTCAGTGTTTTCTCCACCATTACAGTATTACAGTATTCTTTATTTGTTTATATATTACAGTATTCTTTATTTGTTTATATATTACAGTATTCTTTGTTTATATATTTACCTTTACTAGTGAGCTTTATATTTTTGTGTGCTTTCATGTTGCTGTCTAGTGCCCTTTTGCTGCAACTTGCAGGACTTTCTTTAGTATTTCTTATAAGGCAGGCTTAGTGATGATGAAACACCTCAGCTTTTGTTTACCCAGTGTGGTCTTTATTTCTCCCTCATTTTTAAAGGACAGTGTTGCTGGATAGAGTATTCTTGGTTGGCAGTTAACTTATTTCAGTGGCAGTGCTTTGTATATACCATTCCAATCCCTTTGGCCTGTAAGGTTTGTCCTGACACCATTTGGTGATAATTTTATGGGAACTCCATTGTAGAGTTACAACTCCATTGTTACTTTTCTCTTGCTGCTTTCAAGATTCTCTCTTTGTCTTTGACTTCTGACAGTGTCTTGGGGTGGGTCTCTCTGGGCATCTTGGTTGTAGTCTTTTAAACTTCTTGAATTTGGATGTCCATCTCCTGCCTCAGATTTAGGGAATTTTTTGGCCATTAGTTCTTCAAATAAGCTCTCTCTCCCACCAGAGTTTTATCTCTTGTCTCTTTTCCTTCCAGAATTCTCATAATGCATATGTTGTTCTATTTTATGCTATCTCATAAATTCTTTAAAATTTCTTCATTGTTTTTTATTTTTTCTCCTTTGACTTAATAATTTTAAAAGACCTGTCCTTGAGTTCACACAGTCTTTCCTCTGCTTGAGCAAGTCTTCTGTTGAACTCCTCTACTGATTTTTTTCAATCCAGTTATTGTATTCTTTAGCTACAGAATTTCTGTCTGGGTTTTCTAATAGTTTCTATCTCATGATATTCTCATCTTGTTCATGCATCATTTTTCTGATTTTGTTTAGTTTTCTGTATTCTTTTGTAGATCACTGAGCTTCTTTAAGGCAGTTATTTTGAATTATTTGTCAAGTAGTTCATAGATCTTCATTTATTTGGGGTTGGTTTCTGGAAATTTATTTTGTACCTTTGATTCAGTCATGTTCACCTGCTTCCTTGTGTGAGTTGTGATTTTTTGCTGAGGCTTGTGCATCTGTATGAGCAGCCACCTCCCCCAATCTGTATGGACTGGCTTCATACAGAGGAATACCTTCAATAATCAAGCCACCAAGAGATTCTTGGGGCATCTGAAACCTTTTTGGAGGGATGCTACTACTCTAGACTTGCACATGTAATTTCCTTATTAGCGATAACTGCCAGTTTCTTTTTCCCTAGCTCGCAATCTCTTGCTCCCTCTGCTGCCTATCTGTGGTACTGCAGGTTCTCTGGCTCTACAGCAGCAATGATACCCCACTTTACTTTGCCTTAGTAGCCCTCAGGCTTCAAAATATGCCAACTCCCTGCCATTTCCCGCAAACAGGTAGGACAGATAGCGGTCCCTTGGGCACCTCTCTGAAAATGTGGGTGTACAATCCAGTCTTTTCCCTTCATACCAACCTGTGGGAGAAGTCATAAGATGGGCTCCTTCTCCTGTTTGTGCTGAGCTGTGACGGTCTCTACTGTGCTACTGCAGGCCTTCTGGTGCAGCAGCAAGCCACTCCCCTCCACCCCTTCACTTTTGTCAGCCTCTAGGCACCTAGCAAGCAGAAATAATAGCCCTGCAAAAAGCTAGATCATTGAACTTAGGTTCCACTTTTCTTTCCCTTGAAAGAGAAACTGAATCAAACTGAGGTATGCGCTTGGGGAAGGGGCTGTCATATATAAGTTGAAATGGCTCTTCTTACCTGTTTCAATGTGGCTCTTCTCAGCTTTGTGCCCACCTGGGGTACTACAAATTCTTAATTGTTTTCTGAAGTTCTCATAAAAGTATTTTGGTCCATATATTAATTCAGTGTCTCTGTGGGCAAGTGAAGGCTTGTGCTTCCTATTCCACTGTGTTGCTGATGTCACTCCAGCTATAATGAGCATTTGTATCTTAAAATGCTGGATTTCTACAAAATACTTGATGCAAATAAACTTTCTTAAAGTTACTTTTTATGCCAAAATTGAGTGAAATAATTCTTCTGTAACTCACAGTTTTTACTTAATAATTAATTTGCCATTGAGTTTTATACAGGTAAAATATCTTGTTAGAATTTCTTTAAACTTGATTTTCTAGCTCTATTTGACTTTGAACTTTAATAAGATGAATACTCAAGAGTTATCCATGGAAGAGTATCAGTTTTAAGATTTGTTGTTTCTAGATGACAGAATGAAAAAAAGGATCATTGTACAAATGTGAAGGAGCAAATATTCATCAATGGGAGGGAAAAAAGATCTTGATTTAGGATTTGAAATATTACTAATTTAGTTAAAATTGCTAGAGTTCAGCAGCTGTTGGGATTTTGCTCAAGAGAATGAGGGATTTTATACTAGTTATAGGGAAAAGAAAAGAAAGTTATAGAGAAAAACTAAAGATGTAGGATATCTTAGAATATGAACTTATTCTAAAAACATGGGTTCTATAGTGGTTGAGAAAAAGACTAGATGGTTTGACCAATGTATTTTACCTTCAGTTTGTGCCCTGTTATGAACTTATGGCAATTATAGGGTCAATATTTCATTGCTTTTGTCCAAAGGTCATTCATTAAAAGATCTATGGAGAAGAGGGTAGAGTATGGTATTTAGAATGGATTCTAGAGATAAGAACAGAACAAGATGACTTTTTGTATGTACAATAAAGTTACATTTTAGAATAGAATTTTGAATAAAAATGAGCAAACCAATGACATTATAGTTACCTGTAATTATTAAATAAATGTTGGCTCTAATTTTTCAAAGCACCCCCACCCCAATAGATGTATTCTGAATTATAATCTCGGCCCTCCTGAGGAGTAATTTAGTCTTTTCTTCAAGTATTTCTAAGGAGTTTCTATGTAAACATCTATAAGCACATTCTGGTATTATTCCAGGTGCATGGAGTGGATTAACAGATTATAAAAAAAGTTTTCCAAAGTGGGTTGTGCATGAAAATCTATTTTGCTTTGAGAAGATAATAGAACTTACTCAGAATTTTTTTTTTTAGTTTATTCTTTTAAAACAGTTTTTTCGGCGTGTGTGTATAAATTTAAAAATTATTTATAGTAGCACATTAGAGCACAGAATTATTTTAAAAATTAATAAGTATGTTGGGAAACTTTTTACAGCTAAAAGAATGTATTAAATTCAGGTCCATTGAGATACAAGGAATGGAACTTTTAGGTTACATCATGGCAGTGCCCTATTTTTAGCAGCTTTATTGAGGGATAATTTACACACCATAAAATTAACTCTTTGTAAGTATATAATTCAATGATTTTTATTTTATTTTATTTTATTTTTTATTTGCGGTATGTGGGCCTCTCACTGTCGTGGCCTCTCCCGTTGCGGAGCACAGGCTCTGGACTCGCAGGCTCAGCGGCCATGGCTCACGGGCCCAGCCGCTCCGCGGCATGTGGGATCCTTCCGGACCGGGGCAGGAACCCGTGTCCCCTGCATCGGCAGGCGGACTCTCAACCACTGCGCCACCAGGGAAGCCCAATTCAATGATTTTTAGTAAATTTGTTGACTTGCACAAAGATCACAATAAACCAGTCAGAATATTTCCATCACTTCCCAAATTTCTCTAATATCCATTTACAGTCAATCCCTGTTCCCTCTCTTTTCTGTCACTATAAATATGCCTTTTTGGACATTTCATATAAATTGAATTATATACTATGTAGTCTTTTGCATCTGACATCTTTAATTTATCTTAATGTTTTTGAGGTTCACCCATGTGGTTGTATGTATCCATAGTTCACTCCTTTTTATTGCTTAATAATATTACAGTGTATAGATATACCACATTTTATTCATCTACTCACTAGTTGATGGGCATTTTGATTGTTTCCAGTTTTTGCAATGAATAACATTGCTATGAATATCTCCCTAGAAGTATTTGTGTGAACATAGGTTTTCATTTTCTTGGTTAGACTCCTAGGTGTGGAATTGCTGGGTAGTAGGGTAACTTTATGTTTAACTGTCTAACAGAGTTTGAGCTTCTTCACATCTTTACTAACACCTTGTGTTTTTTTTTTTGGGGGGGGGTATAGTTGTTTTACAATGTTGTGTTAGTTTCTACTGTACAGCGAAGTGGAGTTCCCTGTGCTATATAGCAGGTTCTTGTTAGTTATCTATTTTATACACGTTAGTGTATATACGTCAATCCCAATCTCCCATTTCATCCCACCCCCCATCCCCCAACCCCCGCTTTCCCCATTTGGTGTCCATACATTTGTTCTCTACATCTGTGTCTGTATTTCTTCCTTGAAAACCAGTTCATCTGTACCATTTTTCTAGATTCCACATATATGCATTAATATACGATATTTGTTTATCTCTTTCTGACTTACTTTACGCTGTATGACAGTATCTAGGTGGATCCACGTCTCTGCAAATGACCCAGTGTCGTTCCTTTTTATGGCTGAGTAACATGTATCACATCTTCTTTAGCCATTTATCTGTCGATGGACACTTAAGTGGCTTCCACGTCCTGACTATTGTAAATAGTGCTGCAGTGAACATTGTGGTACATGTCTCTTTTTGAATTATGGTTTTCTCAGGGTATATGCCCAGTAGAGGGATTGCTGGATCATATGCTAATTCTATTTTTAGTGTTTTAAGGAACCACCATACTGTTCTCCATAGTGGCTGTATCAGTTTACATTCCCACCAACAGTGCAAGAGGGTTCCCTTTTCTCCACACCCTCTCCAGCATTTGTTGTTTGTAGATTTTCTGATGAAGCCCATTCTAACTGGTGTGAGGTGATACCTCATTGTAGTTTTGATTTGCATTTCTCTAATAATTAGTGATGTTGAGCAGCTTTTCATGTGCCTCTTGGCCATTTGTATGTCTTCTTTGGAGAAATGTCTATTTAGGTCTTCTGTCCATTTTTTGACTGGGTTGTTATTTTTTTGATATTGAGCTGCACAAGCCATTTATATATTTTGGAGATTAATCCTTTGTCCATTGACTCATTTGCAAATATTTTCTCCCATTCTGAGGGTTGTCTTTTCATCTTGTTTATAGTTTCCTTTGCTGTGAAAAAGCTTTTAAATTTCGTTAGGTCCTATTTGTTTATTTTTGTTTTTATTTCCATCACTCTAGGAGGTGGGTCAAAAAGATCTTGCTGTGATTTATGTCAAAGAGTATTCTTCCTATGTTTTCCTCTAAGAGTTTTATAGTGTCTGGTCTTACATTTAGGCCTTTGATCCATTTTGAGTTTATTTCTGTGCATGGCGTTAGGGAGTGTTCTAATTTCATTCTTTTACAGGTAGCTGTCCAGTTTTCCCAGCACCACTTACTGTGAAGAGGCTGTCTTTTCTCCATTGTATATCCTTTCCTCCTTTGTCATAGATCGCTTGACCATAGGTGTGAGGGTTTATCTCTGGGCTTTCTATCCTTTTCCATTGGTCTATATTTCTATTTTTGTGCCAGTACCATATTGTCTTGATTACTGTACCTTTGTAGTAGTAAGTCAGGGAGTCTGATTCCTCCAGCTCTGTTTATTTTTCTCAACATTGCCTTGGCTATTCAGGGTCTTTTTTGTCTCCATACAAATTTTAAGATTTTTTGTTCTAGTTCTGTAAAAAAAAGCCATTGGTAATCCGATAGGGATTGCATTGAATCTGTAGATTGCTTTGGGTAGTATAGTCATTTTCACAGAATTGATTTTTCCAATCCAAGTACATGGTATATCTCTCCATCTGTTTGTGTCATCTTTGACTTCTTTCATCAGTGTCTTATAGTTTTCTGAGTACAGGTCTTTTACCTCCTTAGGTAGGTTTATTCCTAGGTATTTTATAGTTTTTGTTGCAATGGTGAAAGGGATTGTTTACTTAATTTCTCGTTCTGATCTTTCATTGTTAGTGTATAGGAATGCAAGAGATTTCTGTGCATTAATTTTGTATCCTGCAACTTTACCAAATTCATTCTTTAGTAGTTTTCTCATGGCATCTTTAGGATTTTCTATGCATAGTATCATGTCCTCTGCGAACAGTGACAGTTTTACTTCTTCTTCTCCAATTTGTATTCCCTTTATTTCTTTTTCTTCTCTGATTGCCATGGCTAGGACTTCCAAAACTCTGTTGAATAATAGTGGTGAGAGTGGACATCCTTTTCTTTTTCCTGATCTTAGAGGAAATGCTTTCACTTTTTCACCATTGAGAATGATGTTAGCTGTGGATTTGTCCTATATGGCCTTTATTATGTTGAGGTAGCTTCCCTCTATGACCAGTTTCTGCAGAGTTTTTATCATAAGTGGGTGTTGAATTTTGTTGAAAGCTTTTTCTGCATCTATTAAGATGATTATATGGTTTTTATTCTTCAATTTGTCAATATGGTGTATCACATTGTTTGATTTGTATATATTGAAGAATCCTTGCATCCCTGGGATAAATCCTACTTGATCATGGTGTATAATGTGTTGTTGGATTCTGTTTGCTAGTATTTTACTGAGGATTTTTGCATCTATGTTCATCAGTGATATTGGTCTGTAATTTTCTTTTTTTGTAGTATCTCTGTCTGGTTTTGGTATCAGGGTGATGGTGGCCTTTTAGAGTGAGTTTCAGAGTGTTCCTTCTTCTGCAATTTTTGGAAGAGTTTGAGAAGGATGGGTGTTAGCTGTTCTCTAAATGTTTGATAGAATTCACCTGTGAAGCCATCTAGTCCTGGACTTTTGTTGGAAGATTTTAAATCACAGTTTCAATTCCATTACTTGTGATTGGTCTGCTCATATTTTCTGTATCTTCCTGGTTCAGTCTTGGAAGGTTATACCTTTCTAAGAATTTGTCCATTTCTTCCAGATTGTCCACTTTATTGGAACAGAGTTGCTTGTAGTAGTCTCTTACAATGCTTTGTATTTCTGCAGTGTATATTGTAACTTCTCCTTTTCCATTTCTAATTTTATTAATTTGTGTCTTCTCCCTATTTTTTTGATGAGTCTGGCTAAAGGTTTATCAATCTTGTTTACCTTCTCAAAGAACCAGCTTTTAGTTTTATTGATCTTTGCTATTGTTTTGTTTCTATTTCATTTATTTCTGCTCTGATCTTTATGTTTTCTTTCCTTTTACTAACTTTGGGCTTTTTTTGTTCCTTTTTCTCTAGTTCCTTTAGGTGTAGGGTTAAATTGTTTATTTGAGATTTTACTTGTTTCTTAAGATAGGATTGTATTGCTATAAACTTCCCTCTTAGAACTGCTTTTGCTGCATCCCATAGGTTTTAGGTCATCGTGTTTTCATTGTCATTTGTCTCTAGGTATTTTTTGATTTCCTCTTTGATTTCTTCAGCGATCTCTTGGTTATTTAGTAGCCTATTGTTTAGCCTCCATATGTTTGTGTTTTTTATGTTTTTTTCCCTGTAATTTATTTCTAATCTCATAGCGTTAGGTCGGAAAAGATGCTTGATATGATTTCAATTTTCTTAAATTTACCAAGGTTTGATTTGTGACCCAGGATGTGATCTATCCTGGAGAATATTGTGTGTGCACTTGAGAAGAAAGTTTAATCTGCTTTTTTCTGATGGAATGTCCTATAAATATCAACTAAATCTATCTGGCCTGTTGTGTCATTTAAAGCTTGTGTTTCCTTCTGAATTTTCTGTCCACATGATCTGTCCATTGGTGTGAGTGAGGTGATAAAGTCCCCTACTCTTATTGTGTTACTGTCAATTTCCCCTTTTATGGCTGTTAGCATTTGCCTTATGCATTGAGGTGCTCCTGTGTTGAGTGCATATATATTTATAATTATTATATCTTCTTCTTGGATTGTTCCCTTGATCATTATGTAATGTCTTTCCTTGTCTCTTGTAACATTCTTTATTTTAAACTCTATTTTATCTGATATGAGTATTGCTACTCCAGTTTTCTTTTGATTTTCATTTGCATGGAATATCTTTTTCCATCCCCTCACTTTCAGTTTGTATGTGTACCTAGGTCTTAGTGGGTGTCTTGTAGGCAGCATATATACAGGTGTTGTTTTTGTATCCATTCAGCCAGTATATGTCTTTTGGTTGGAGCATTTAATGCATTCACATTTAAGGTAGTTATCAATATGTATGTTCCTATTACCATTTTATTAATTGTTTGGGGTTTGGTTTTTAGGTCCTTTTCTTCTCTTGTGTTTCCCACTTAGAGAAGTTCCTTTAGAATTTGCAGTAGAGCTGGTTTGGTGATGCTGAATTCTCTTAGCTTTTGCTTGTCTGCCAAGCTTTTGATTTCTCCATCGAATCTGAATGAGATCCTTGCTGGGTAGAGTATTCTTGGTTGTAGCTTCTTCCCTTTCATCACTTTAGATATATTGTACCACTCCCTTCTGGCTTGCAGAGTTTAAGGGAGTTCCCTTGTATATTATTTGTCATTTTTCTCTTGTTGCTTTAAATAATTTTTCTTTGTCTTTAATTTTGTCAATTTGATTACTATCTGTCTCAGCATGTTTCTCCTTGGGTTTATCCTGCCTGGAACTTTCTGCACTTCCTGGACTTGGGTGGCTATTTCCTTTCCCTTGTTAGGGAAATTTTTGACTATAATCTCTTCAGATATTTTCTCGGGTCCTTTCTCTCTCTCTTCTCCTTCTGGGACCCCTATAATGCGAACATTGGGGCATTTAATGTTGTCCCAGAGGTCTCTTAGGCTGTCTTCATTTCTTTTCATTCTTTTTTCTTTATTCTGTTCCATGGCAGTGATTTCCACCCTTCTGTCTTCCAGGTCACTTACCCATTCTTCTGCCTAAGTTATTCTGCTATTGGTTCCTTCTAGTGTATGTTTCATTTCAGTTATTGTATTGTTCATCTCTGTTTGTTTGTTCTTTAATTCTTCTAGGCCATTGTTAAACATTTCTTGCAGCTTCTCAATCCTTGCCTCCATTCTTTTTTCGAGGTCCTGGATCATCTTCACTATGATTGTTCTGAATTCTTTTTCTGGAAGTTTGCCTATCCCACTTCATTTAGTTGTTTTTCTGGGGTTTTATCTTGTTCCTTCATCTGGGACATAGTCCTCTGCCTTTTCATTTTGTCTGTCTGTCTGTGATTATGGCTTTCATTCTGCAGGTTGCAGAATTGTTGTTCTTCTTGCTTCTGCTGTCTGCCCTTGGGTGGATGAGGCTATCTAAGAGGCTTGTGCAAGCTTCCTGATGGGAGGGACTGGTGGTGGGTAGAGCTCCTGTTGCTCTGGTGAGCAGAGCTCAGTAAAAGTTTAATATGCTTGTCTGCCGATGGGTGGGGCTGTGTTCCCTCCCTGTTGGTTCTTTGGCCTGAGGCAACCCAGCACTGCAGCCTACAGGCTCTTTGGCAGGGCTAATGATGGACTCTGGGAGGCCTCACACCAATGAGTACTTCCCAGAACTTCTGCTGCCAGTGTCCTTTTCCCCGCAGTGAGCCACAGCCGCCCCTCCGCCTCTGCAGGAGACCCTCTGACACTAGCAGGTAGGTCTGATTCAGTCTCCTATGGGGTCACTGCTCCTTCCCCCTGGGTCCTGGTGTGCACACTATTTTGTGTGTGCCCTCCAAGCGTGGAGTTTCTGTGTCCCCCCAGTCCTGTTGAAGTCCTGCAGTCAAGTCTCACTGGCCTTCAAAGTCCAGTTCTCTGGGGATTCCTCATCCTGTTGCCAGACCCCCAGCTTGGGAAGCCTCACGTGGCGCTCAGAACCTTCACTCCAGTGGGTGGACTTCTGCGGTAGAATTGTTCTCCTGTTTGTGTTTCACCCACCCAGCAGTTATGGGATTTGATTTTATCATGATGGCACCCCTTATATCATCTCATTGCAGCTTCTCCTTTGTCTTTGGATGTGGGGTATCTTTTTTGGTGACTTCCAGTGTCTTCCTGTCGATGATTGTTCAGCAGTTATGATTCCAGTGCTCTTGCAAGAGGGAGTTAGCGCACGTCCTTCTACTCCACCATCTTGAACCAATCACACTTTGTGTTTTCTATCTATTAGATTATAGCTGTTCTAATAGGTGAATAGTGGTATCTAACTGAGGTTTTAACTTGAGTTTCCCTGATGAAAGTCAATATTGATGAGCATATTTTTACACATTTATTAACCATTCACTTATCTTCATTGAAATGTCTTTTTAAATAGTTTGCTCATTTTTGAATTGAGTTGTTTGTTATTGAATTCTAAGCATTTTATATATTCTAGATAAAAATCCTTTACAGAAATATGATCTGAAAGTACTTTCTTCAGGTTTGTGACTTGTCTTTTTATTGTATTAATGGTGTGTTTTGAATGTGAAAAAGTTTTAATTTTAAGGTAGTCCAGTTTATCAACTTTTTCTTTTATGGATTGTGCTTTTGTTGTCATGCCTAAGAACTCTTTGCCTGATTCAATGCACAAAGATTTTATTATATGTTTTCTTCTAAAGAGTTTATAGCATTAGATCTTATTGTTTAGGGTTATAATCCATTTTGAGATCATTTGCGTATATTATGAGGTAAGAGTCTAAGTTGATTTTTGACATATGAATATTCCATTACCATACGTTGAAAAAACTTTCGCTATTGTAATGTCTTGGCATTTTTATTGAAAATCATTTGATCACGAATATATAATTACTTATGGATTCTCAGTTCTATTCCGCTGACCTAAATGTCTATTTTTATACCGATATCATATTGTCTTAATGATTGTAGCTTTGTGGTGTGTTTTGAAATCAGATAATGTAAGTCTGATTTTGTAAAAAAAAAACTTTTTTGTCTATTCCTGGTCCTTCTCATTTCTGTATAAATTTAGGGATTAGCTTGTAAATCTACAAAATAGATTACTTGAATTTCAATAGCAGTTGGGTTGAATCTATAGATCATTTTGAGGAGAATTGTCATTTTAACAATAGTGTTTTCAAATTTATGAATGTAGAATATCTCCCTATTTATTTATTCTTCAATTTCTCCAAGCAGTGCTTTGTAGTTTGTTTGTTTGTTTCATATAATAGACTTTTTAAAAGGAGCAGTTTTAGGTTCATGGCAAAATTGAGAAGAAGGTAGACATACCTCCCTGTCCCCACACATGAATAGCATCTCATGCTCTAAACAACTCCCCGCAGAGTGGTGCATTTGTTGTAATTGATGAACCTACATCGATACATCATTATCACCCACGGTTCATGGTTTACATTTAGGGCTTACTCTTGGTGTTACATATTCTATGCTTTGAACAAATATACAGTGACATGTATCCACCAATCCACCAATATAGTATCATATGGAATATTTTCACTGTCCTAAAAATCCTCTATGCTCTGCCTGTTCATCCTTCCCTTTCCTCTAATCCCTGGCAACCACTGACCTTTCTACTGTCTCCATATTTTTTTCAGAATGTCAGGTAGTTGGAGTCATATAGTATGTAGCCATTTTATATTGGCTTCTTTCATTAGCAATATGCATTGAAAGTTCTTCCATGTCTTTTCAGGGCTTCATAGTTCATTTATTTTCAGCACTGAATAAAATTCCATTGTCTGGATGTACTACAGTTTATTTATCCATTCACCTACTGAAGGGCCTCTTGGTCACTTCTAAGGTTAGACACTTAGAAATAAAACTTCTATAAACATCTGTGTGCAGGTTTTTTAGTGGACATACATTTTCAGATCCTTCAGGTAAATACCAGGGAGTGCGATTGCTGGATTGTGTGGTAAGAGTATATTTAGTTTTTTAAGAAACCACCAAATTGTCTTCCAAAGTGGCTGAACCATTTTCGCTTCCCACCAGCAATGAATGAGGGTTCCTGTTGCTCTACAATCCCACCAGCACTTGGTGTTGTTAGTATTCTGCATTTTGGCTCTTCTAAAGGTGTGTAGTTATAGCTTATTGTTGTTTTAATTTGCATTTCCCTGATGATGTATAATGTAGAGCATCTTTTTGTATGCTTATTTGCCATCTGTATGTCTTCTTTGGTGAGGTATCTGTTAAAAAGTCTTTGGCCCAGTTTTTGAGTTTTTTTCTTTCTTATTGTTGAGCTTTAAGAATTCTTTGTATATTTGGATAATAATCTTTTATCAAATACACCTTTTGCAAATATTTTCTCTCAGTCACAGAACAGATGCTTTTAATTTGAACAAAGTCTAGCTTATGAATTATTTCTTTTGTGGATTGTGCATTTGGTGTTGTATCTAAAAAGGCCCCAACCTAAGGTCTTCTAGATTTTCTCCTATGTTATCTTTTAGGCATTTAATAGTTTCGTGTTTTACACTTAGTCTGTGATCTATTTTGGTTTAATTTTTGTGTATTGTGAAGGTTATATTGTCTGTCTAGACTTTTTTTTTCCCTATGGATGTCCAAGTGTTCCAGCCACATTTGTTGAAAAGACTACCTTTGCTCTGTTGAACTGCCTTTACTCTCTTGTCAAAGATCAGTTGACTATATTTATATGTGAAGGATTGGTATTGTTTCTTCATTAAATATGTTAGAATTAATCAGTGAAGCTGTTTTTTACTTTTTTTAAATAAATAAGATTTTATTAAACTCTTGTTTACCTCCCAGTAATGGCTTCACATTAAATTTAGAATAAATTAGAAATAAATAGAAAGGAATTTCCAATTCCTTACCATGGTCTATAAGGACCAATGTATAGGGACACTGTCTACATCTGACTTCACCATATAACACTTTCTTACTTGCATACTATGCTATATACAACATAGGTCTTTTTATGAATCTTAAGCACTCTAGTATTAGGGGCTTTTCACTTGAAGTTCCTTCTATTGCTATTTCTTTCTCATCAGTTATATCTTAGCTCAAATGTAATTGTCTCATAGCATTCTCAGTCCAATCACCTTCATTGCTACTCCAGTGACTCTCTACCCTCTTATTTTTTCCCAGAACTGTTTACTATTTGAAATTCTTATTTATTTATTTGTATGTCTAGATTTATTTTTTGTCTCTTCTCCCTTAACCATATGCTCTGTAAAGACAGCTACCTGGCCGTTCTCATTCATTTCTATCTCCCTTGACTTAGCACAGTGTCTGCCACTTAGTCAAACCTCAACCATTATTTGTGAAATAAATGAATAAAATGATTATCTCAGGGTCTTGCTTGAATTTTAGAAAGAATTAGATAGTATGCTCTTTTTTGATTACCCTTAATTAAAACCTTTAAAAATAGATAAAAACAATTTGATAAGCAGAAATCATTAAAGATCCATTTTCTTTGGTAAATAGCATTAACAAAAATGCAGTTTCAGTGTTTTCAACATTCTATTGCTCATATGAGGAATAAGAAATCATAGAATTGGTTGGGATCTTCAGATTCAATCCTTTCTTCCCCAAAATGAAACTAATTGAACATATATTTCCCTGTGTTCATTTTAAAGATCTCAAGAGATAAATATTCCATAAAACAATCTTGTGGTATTAGTAACCTTAAGCACCTTGAAGCTAACGTTTTCTTTCTTATATTTTTCACTTGTTTAAATATATCAGCCTCTAATGGAAGATACAAGGCAATTCTCATCTTTCTAATGAAAAGATTCCCCTGAAGTTTTGGCTGACTTAAAATTTTAAACTTCTAGGAATATAGATGAAATTGTGTGTTATACACTTATAAAATTTTATTTAGAAATTTAATTTCTGTTTTTCCATGAAAATAGTAGTTAATAAATGTTGCTTTTTTTCCATTCTCACATGTCATGGAATTATTGTACTCAGATTTATCTTGGTGAACTCAGTAATCTACCACTTCAGTGTCTTTATCAAAACTTCAACCTATTTTTTGAGTCATCTAATGCCACTTTCCATCTAATAGATTTCCAAAGTACATAATCTTACTTTAAAAGTAGTTTGAGATACAGCAGTTTTGCACTCAGCATATGGTAGTCTCTAAAATTCTATTCAAGCTACTAGTAATTATTTATATGACATTATAAAAGTTCTTATTTCTACTCACTTTATTTACTATATGTTTGTTAATACACTCCCCTTTGTATATGTGAGTGTTGCTTTTGTTTTGATAACGTGATCTTTAAAAAGCTTGTTTCCATAGCCATACACGTGTTAAAATTAGGAGATCCCACTCCAGGTATAATTACTGCATCTGTATTTAATGTTTTGTATCTTTTTATTTGTTTAATCAGTCCCATGAATCGACATATTTAAGCATCCCAAATTAGCATAGATTATAAGCTAATGCATCTTTTTCAAATAACACTTGGTTGTTTAAATAAACATTAAGAGTGCCCTTTTATGTCAAATATTCTGAAAGCCCTCAACTATAGTGTAACTTTCTTTTTCTTTTAAGAGATCATTTAGGTGAGAAATCATGTTTTGAATTTTGCCAGATAAGGATTATAAAGATTTTTTTCTTGTCCTCTATTTTTCAAACTTCCAGCGATAGAAGTTTTTTCTCCCCTCAGTTTAGTGCAAATTTTTCTCTCCTATCTGCTTTTGAAATTTGTACATAAATAATCATTTTATTTTACCTGATTACTTATTTTTCTGTTAACCATCACCAAAAAGAAAGATTCCTAATTGGTTGTACGTTTTTGGAGTGAATTTGAACACTATGTGCTTTGCGAGAATGTAAGGTCTGTGAGTGTTGATTTATTTTTTAAAAATGAATAAGAGCAGGTCAGTGACTCACTGTTTTAACAATAAAGTATGTATTTGACCTATTATGATTAGTTTTGCATTTTTAGATGTGTAACTCAAATTTTAGTTAAACAGAAAATTTTAATAACTTTATAATTATAAAATATTATTGTTAACAAATCTTTAAGATGCATAGGTCATATGTAATGCCCGTATCAGAAGTTATAGTGTAGTGGTTAAAATATGACTTTGGAGCAAGATTGCCTGGGTTTAGATCCTGATTCTTCTCTTACAAGCCATGCAATATTTGAGAAAGTCTTGTGTGTCCCAATATCCTCACATATAAAATGAGGGTGATAAAAATAGTACTTACTTTATAGAATTATTGTAAGGATTAGATAAGTAATTTGACAGACACTTAGAAAATGTCTGCTGCATAGCAAGCATTATGTGTTTGCTATTGTTATTATAATCAATAATAGCAGTAAAATGTCCAGCAGCAGAACTTAGTCTTAACACCAACCTATCCAATTGTGTTCATTTTTACCTATCAAACTGCTTTAATTCAAAATATATTTAACTACTATTTGTTAACTATCTTTAGGTGAGAAATGCTTTCCTGCCAATTAGATGTTTATCATTCATTGACAGCTCTGTTTGACAGAAATCAAATTAACTACAAATAAGACTAAATGTGATAGGAAGGAAGCCAGTGTTTATTGATCATGTGCTTAGCATTGTGCTAAGAATTCCTTAATCTCTTTTTATTTAATTCCAGACTCTTCTGAATAGGCATTACAATTCTAACTAAGTTATCCAACTAAGCTTTAGCTGGTTTAGAGTGGTGCTTCTCAGACCTGAATGTGCTGATGAGTTACCTGGGGATCTTGCTCAAGTGCAGATTCTGAATCAGTAGGTTTGTAGTTGGCCTGAGGGTCTGCATTTCTAACAAACTCTTAGGTTTTGCCAGTACTGCTTATCTCAGACTACACTCTGAGCAGCAGCGGCTTAGATCATAAAGAAACATCCCATGCAGTGTTTAATAATATGCATCTGAAGGTTAAGCTAGTTTAGAGCATGATGTGACCATTGCTTGGAATCTGTACTGATTATTCATTGCTGCCTCCTGCATTTAACTTTGTGTGCTCAGTTTAATTCATGGTGGACTGATTATCTTAACTGCCTTATAGGAGGTTTGTGGCCATATTGATGGTAGTTAGATTTGAACCTGTGTATACTCATGTATGTTCTTTAGAAAGCCTTGTTCCTGGTGTCTCAAGGAATCCATTTTCAGGGGTTGTTGTGAAATCTTTCTTTTGACCTAGTGTACACACAGTTTCAATGTTCTAAGTGGTGAATTAAATATTTGATATTTGAAAAAAATCATCTTTGACGTTAAATTTTAGGAGCTCCCTTCCTCCCCCCAAACCAATCAAGTAGAACAATTATAATACAGTGGTAGATTTAGATGTAATTGAAGATAGTCTAGTGCTCTGGCAATTTCAAAGATATTTTTAAATGCCTATTCCAGGATGTTTATTTTCTGCCATTCTCCTTCCCTCCCCCTCCATCCTCAGCTACACTTCTGTGGTGGTCTTCTATCGTAGAGGAAGGGAAAACAAACTGGAGTGAGGAAGGATATAAAGGACCAGTACTTAAAAGAACATTTTTAAATTCTAGGCATATTTTTAATGGAAAATTTTATTGAGATAATTGTAGGTTCACATGCAGTTGTAAGAAATAACACATCGAGATCCATTTACATTGGGGAAATAAATGAAGATCACCCAAACGGGAACAGATAGAGGCTATTCAATCCAAGCTTGCTATATAGCAAGGAGCCAGCCACCATCACTTGCATTCAGTAGAGATTCAAAGGCAGGCAGGGGAGTAGGGAAGCTTTATAGTGGAAAAAAGGGAAAGCCTCAGATGTGTTCTGACTAGAGGTTGTTGGCATGAGGAAACTGGATGTTGGCTAACTAGTAATGAGCCATCTTGGATGATTGGTTTGGAGAGCATATCTGACTTTCTCTAGTTGACCCTGAGTTGAAAGGGTGGCAGGAAATAGGGGAACTGGCAGTTACTGAATGAATCCTGACTGTTCTGGGCCAATTGCTACAGAGGTTTGGCTTCCCAAGATGGTTGCTCCAGAGTTTATGAATCAGAGTGCTATCATCTTGTATGGTCTTGCCATTATCTCCTTGTATATGCAGACCCTCAACACTAACAAATTTCCCACAGTGTTAACATTTTTGCCAAACTATAGTATAATAGCACAACCAGGATATTGACACTGTTGCAATCTACTGATCTTATTCAGATTTCTCCAGTTTTATTTGTGTGTGTGTGTGTGTGTGTGTGTGTACATTTAGTTCTACACAATATTATCATGTGTGTAAGTTAATGTATCTACCACCATAGAAAAGATACTGAACAGAACAGTTTCATTACCACAAGGATCTCTTGTGTTGCCCTTTTATAATGACACCAGCTTCTTTCTCATCTCTAATCCCTTGCAACCACTTATCGGTTCTTTGTTTGTAAAATTCTGTCATTTCAGAAATGTTATATAATATAAATGGAATTATACAGTATGTGACCTTTTGGGATTGCTTTTTTCAGTCAGCTTAATCCTCTGGAGATTCCTTGTTTTCTTTTAAAACCATTTTAGTTACTCATATAATACATGAATAAATTCTTATGAAACATTAAAATAGTAAAAATAAGTTTAGATATTTCTTTAACTAAAAACACTCTCAAGTCTAGGCTCCCCCTTGAGATAATTATTTATTTAGTCATTCTCTTATTGAGGTCATATATGTATATATATCCCTTCCCCCCAAAAAAATTTCTGGTACTATAAAAAAGCTACAGTGGACATCCTTGTACATGCTGCCTTGTTTTCATCTGCCAATTTTTCTCTGTGTTTGACACCTAAAAGTGGGATTGTTGGGTAATAGCAAATGTACCCAAGTTTGAGTAGATATAGCCAAATTTTCCTTTAAATTTGATGTACCCATTTATATGCCTACTAGTGGTACCCCAAAATGACTATTCCCTCAGATTATCCAATGTGTAATAGATTTAGAACTTCAATTTTTTTTTTTTGGACAATGTTATGAGTGAAGAATGTATCTCATTTTTGTTTTAATTTATATTTCCCTGGTTACCAATGAGGGTAAGTATCTTTTAAAAAACATTTATTGTAGTTATTTGCACTATTTTTAATTCCTGTTTTGTGGTGTTCTCTTCATGTTCTTGTTCCATTTTTATATTAGGTTAGTTTTGTTTTTCTTCTTGATTTAGAAGAGTGTTTAAAAACAATTTATTCTGGATATAATCCACTGTTTGTTGTTTACACACACAGTTACATTCTATAGCTAATTTCTTAACATTGCATATGTTAACTGTTTGACATTTTAAATTTGATGTTCACTTTATCACCTTATCTCTTTTTGTGTCTTTTTAAGGAAGGTTTTCCTACCTCTCATTTATAAACCTTCTGTTTTCTCAAAGTTTTGTGTTTCATAAGCTTTGGGGTAGGTTTTCCCATATTCATGTTCTAGTTCAAGCCTACTCTGGTTAGGTTGGCTTCTTAGCTATGGTGTCTTCTTGATCTTTTCAGCTGAAGTATCTGTCTTGGTTTTGACCACCTCTAAGAGGTTACATATATTCATTGTCAAGATGAGCAAGTTACCTTATATTCCATGCCAGTCTCATTTCTGATTCATGTGGACAGCTCTGCCTTCAGAAAAGCCTGGTAACATTGAAAGTACATACAATTCCAAATACAGAATTTTAAACATATAGGATATGTGAATAGTAAATTTTTGAGTAAGGTGAACTCCCAAACATCCGTATAGATTTTAATTCCTCTCAAGACAGATCAACAAAGCCAAATATGATGATTCTACATATAGATGATTTTGAGCTATCCCCTTAAAACCAACTTGCTATCTATTTTCTGTAGAAATGAAAGATTTCATGACTTTTACAGTAAATGTTACATAAAGAAAAATTTACCCCATGGTTCTTGGCCAAATATGTGGGGTCAGATGGAAAATCTTTAGCAGATCCCCAGAGTTTAGTAGTATGAAAGTTTTAGTTTACTAATAAAAGTTTAAATTTATTTAAATTTTCAAATAGATTGTGTTATTTGAAGAGATAGGATAATGGCAAAAAGGAATATAATAACCTTGAGATTTTTAAATATTGGTTTTGGAAACACTTCACACTGAAATCATTCAATATAATAATTAGTTGATCCAGTTTTTCTTCCTAATGTATTTATTATTCTTTTTTAAATTTAATTTTATTTATTTTTTATACAGCAGGTCCTTATTAGTTATCCATTTTATACATATTAGTGTATATATGTCAATCCCAGTCTCCCAATTCATCCCACGCCCACCCCCACCCCCCTACCACTTTCCCCCCTTGGTGTTTGTTCTCTACATCTGTGTCTCTATTTATGCCCTGCAAACCGGTTCATCTGTACCATTTTTCTAGGTTCCACATATATGTGTTAATGTACGATACTTGTTTTTCTCTTTCTGACTTACTTCACTCTGTATGGCAGTCTCTAGATCCATCCACGTCTCTACAAATGACCCAATTTCATTCCTTTTTATGGCTGAGTAATATTCCATTGTATATATGTACCACACCTTCCTCATCTATTTGTCTGTCGATGGGCATTTAGGTCGCTTCCATGGCCAGACTATTGCAAACAGTGCTGCATTGAACATTGGGGTACATGTCTCTTTTTGAATTATGGTTTTCTCTGGGTATATGCCCAGTAGTGGGATTGCTGGGTCATATGGTAATTCTATTCTTAGTTTTTTAAGGAACCTCCATACTGTTCTCTATAGTGGCTGTATCAATTTACATTCCCACCAACAGTGCAAGAGGGTTCCCTTTTCTCCACAGCCTCTCCAGCATTTGTTGTTTGGAGATTTTCTGATGATGCCCATTCTAACTGGTGTGAGGTGATAACTCACTGTAGTTTTGATTTGCATTTCTCTAATAATTAGTGATGTTGAGCAGCTTTTCATATGCTTCTTGGCCACCTGTATGTATTCTTTGGAGAAATGTCTATTTAGGTCTTCTGTCCATTCTTTGATTGGGTTGTTTGTTTTTTTAATGTTGAGCTGCATGAGCTGTTTATATATTTTGGAGATGAATCCTTTTTCCGTTGATTCGTTTGCAAATATTTTCTCCCATGATGAGTGTTGTCTTTTCTTCTTGTTTATGGTTTCCTTTGCTGTGCAAAAGCTTTTAAGTTTCATTAGGTCCCGTTTGTTTATTTTTGTTTTTATTTCCATTACTCTAGGAGGTGGATCAGAAAAGATCTTGCTGTGATTTATGTCAAAGAGTGTTCTTCCTATGTTTTCCTCTAAGAGTTTTATAGCGCCCAGTCTTTAAGGAACAGGGGGGAGCAGCTGAGAAGAGTGAAACAAAGAAGAAAGGAATGACAAGCTAGGGGTGTGTTATTAAGCTGACTCTCACTGTGAGTATTTAGGGCTCCATTCTGCTAGAGAATCTGGAGGAGCCCTGTAGAACATACATCAGAATTATACATCTAAAGGATAAAAAAGGGGAGCATTTATCCCTTTTTTTTCCATCTCCCATTGCTCAAGAGTTGCTTGAGCAATGCAGGTGTTAATTCCTGCATTTCCAAGTTTAGTTGAATAGATGCCAACATGGGGTCACAGCAGAGAAGTTTGATTGCAGAAAGCAAGAGAACAGGCTGGCTTCATGTGTATTGATCTGTCAGTGTTCTGTGCAGCCACTGGGGCCAATACCTTGAAGGTCCTAATGCTTTGTTTAATGCTGTGCTCTCACTGTTTTGAAATTCATAATTACTTCTGAACAAGAGACCTCATGTTTTCATTTTCTACTGGGCTTTGCGGATTATCTAGCCAGTCTTGCTAGAGCACACAGTAGCCCTGAAGTGAGGGGCTGCAGGGTCATACCTGAAGGCAGCTGGCTGCCACAGCAAAAGTTGGAGTAAAAAAGTTAGCTAGGAGGGTGTGAAGTGAGGCCTAAGAGGTATCCAATACATATTTTATGTAGTGTATCTATATCTAAGTGTCTGTGTTGCTACTCAGGGTGTATTAAGCAGTGATGATCCAGCAAAGACTGCAGAGGGAAGTACAAAGCTTGTTCTTCCAAATCTATCCAGGGTATGTAAGCTTGGGGCCTCTCTGCTTAGAGCAGTCCCTGAGGGCAACTCTGCAGGCTAGATTCAGTCCTGATGACCACAGTGTGCTCGTCATTCCAATTAAATACAAAAATGAGGTCACAAGGTTTTTGAATAAGCTGTCATTCCCCTGTACCTCCCAGTTTTGAGTTGCAGGGCTTATCTCAACATCTGCTTGAGAGAGTCCACCAATGTGGGGAAGCCTGTTCAGACTGGTAGGCTGGAAAGAACACTTTTCTTTGCCTGTTTTCTCTCCTCCAATGTGGTGATTGCTGCTTCAACCCTGGGCTTTGAGGGAAGAAGGGAAGTGCATCAACAGGAAGTGATTTAAGCTGTTTCCCAGTAAATATGTCCTTCCTATAACATATTCCTCCTACCTCATGCACATTATAAGGGACCTAAAGGAAAAGGTGAAAAGGGGTCTCTGTGTGGGCGTATAATCTGAAGGGCTCTGTCTTCTATAATATTTTTACTGGGCAAACAATTTTGTGAGCTTTTAAATATCCAGGAACTGGAAGTGTTTTGATTGGTTCTAAGGTAAATTGTTAGTTTTTTAGAATCCATGGAAGAAAAGACTAGAAGGAACGAAGCAAAAGGAAAATATTTTCTTTTCTTTTTAAGTGAGAATTGCCCCACAAGTTAGAGATATGTCAAATATTATTTCTGTTTTATGGTCAGGAAAAACTAATGTAATGCAGAGAGGGATACTAACTTCTTCTATTAGAACCGTCTAGCAAGCTAAATATGAACATGAACCCTGCTTGGTATTTTGCTCAATGAGTTGGCAATATTATTTTTAGAATCTCAATTTATACTGGAAATCTAAAGACAGTCATTATCACTTCCTTTTCTCCTCCATTTTTTTAAAGTGTGCAGTTATGAAGAAATGGGAATGACAAATGATAATTGTTTAGGCCTAAAGAACAATGGATACCAAAAATTTCTTTTTCAGTCAAAAGAGTGAAACATTTGGTCAGATTATGGAAATAGTTGTCATTGAAATGTTTGTTTTGTAAATGTCTCTAGTTGTTTACATGTATTCAGGTTAAAAGTAAATCACTGTGAAGAGAAAGGTCAAAGGATTTAATAAGATTTTGTTCATGTTAATAGGTACAAACCATGTGTTTAGATACTTACAGAGGGTGCAAATACAAATGTTTCTATGTGTGCAGACATATAAATAAAAATTGGAATGATTCAAGTATATGGATATGAGAGGTTATTATTTTTTTGTTTTTGTTGTTTCTTCTCCAAAGAGGCTACACTCAGCTGAACACTGGATTTTTCTTTGTGTCACCACTGTAAATTAACTTATTGTGATGATTTCCAAGAAAACTGATGACAAATTATTTTTGAAAAATGTGGATACATTCATCATCATCAGTGTGATCAGCTGTGCAGTGAAGATGTCCTTTGAAAATGAAGTCTTCTAAATTAAGATGCTTAAAAAGTACAAATAACAAAACCCAAGTGAGCAAAACACCCAGCCTTTCAAAGTTGGTATGTGAATGTGTCCATTTTTAATGAGGAAAATGAGGTCAGCATCAGTTGGGGACTTTCAGAAGAACACAGTGTACTGTACCAATTAGTGACTTCTCAGGAGGCCACAGTGACAGAGTTCTTCATCCTGCTGCCAGGTGGCGCTGTGCGGCAGTAGGTTCAGTAGGTGCAAGGCATGAAACGTTTGCTCCTGACCTGACTATTTAATTGTGCTGCTGACCCTGGTAACTGATTCTATTAGAAGTGTGAAAATAAACTTATTTTACAAATGTCTAAATTATCTCTATATAACTATCCTTAAACAAGTCTTATTCTTCACTTTTGGTGAGAAGCTTCTGTGCTTAGAAAATGCATCTTAAGACTGGATAAAAGTCTCATGGTTTCCAGAATGCACTAACCTCTTTCATTATAACTGGTGCCTCATGCTTTGAATATAAATAAAGCAGTATTAAAAATAAAACTCGGGCTTCCCTGGTGGCGCAGTGGTTGAGAGTCCGCCTGCCGATGCAGGGGACGAGGGTTCGTGCCACGGCCCGGGAGGACCCCACATGCCGTGGAGCGGCTGGGCCCGTGAGCCGTGGCCGCCGGGCTTGCGCGTCCGGAGCCTGTGCTCTGCGGCGGGAGGGGCCACAGCGATGAGAGGCCCGCGTACCGCAAATAAATAAATAAATAAATAAAAAGTAAAACTCTGTTGTTGCCAGTAGAGTGCTTTTTACTTTGGAATAGTCAGAATAGAAGGAATTTGAAGGTGATGAATAGAGGAAGTATCATAGCATTAGTTTAACATATGGTAAGCACATACTTAAAATCATTTTTTGAAAAGAAGAACTTCCTATAGCACTTTTTTTTTTCTTTAGAGTGAGTATACTTTTTGCCCATTTCCCCCCCTCAAGGACAATTATCATCATTCTTAAAATGGTGAAATTTCTGGTTACTTTTTTTTTAATTTTGAGTTTTTTATTTTTTTTCACTTTCAGCATGATGTAATTTGGTGCTTTTTTCTTTGTTATTATAATGACCTGACTTCAAAATCACTCTTAGATTAATTTTCAGACAGGAAGTCTCCAAAACTAGTGCAGGTGGCATACATCAGGTCCAAAATCATTTTAAATGTTGGACTTTTACAATTGCGAATTTAAATCTCCAAATTGTGTAAATGTATAAGGTAAATGTGTTCTTCAAATATGAAACACCTATCAGAAATATGAGTCAGTGTTAGTGTTTAGATTTTTCAAGAGATAGCATCTAAAAGATGTGATCATTTTGCAATCTCTGGATAAAGGACAGTCTTTTTGGTTGTCAGCCTTTTCGTCTCTTCATGTTGGGCATCTAGGTACTACAGAGATTAACAAAACAGTTTAATTTTTGGATGTATCTTGATTGTACTGATATTTATGAAGCGCTATAGTTTATGAAGGAAATTCCAAAGGGGGGCATATTTAGTGGTAATTATTAAATTTTCCATGTGAAACTTATTATGACAGTATAAAGAAATCAGAGTAGTGTAAATCCCAAATTGTGAATTAGTTTTGTAGTGTTTGCAAAGGGAAATGTTTTTGTTGAACGTTAATTGATAGGATCGTATTTCTTAGGGTAGTTCTTACTGAAAATTCACGCTATACCAGCAGTAAAATCAAATAGAGGTTGGACAAGAGCCGTGGCTTCAAGGAGATTTTAGTTCAGTGAATGACAGAAAATTCTAATTTAAGAGGAATGCACAGAAATAAAGGATGCTTATTGCAGTTATTGAAAACAGTATAAATATATTAGAATAGAAGAGGAGTTCAATAAAGTACTGATAAATCCCTATGATATACCAGTTAAAATATATGTTTTCAAGAATATATAATGTTATGGACATATGTTCACCATTTATAATTGGGAATAAGTGTAGAATATAACCTAATTTTATATGAAATAATTGTAAAATATGTATTTAAAATATTTTAAGGAATTTCTACCAAATATTAAAAACAATGATTTCTGGATAGTGGGATTATGAATAATTTTTTTCTCTTTCTATACTCTGAAAAGTCTCTTCAATACTTGTATTATTTTTATAATATGAAAAAATGCATTTTACTTTAAAACAGAAACTTACATAAAGATCATATAATAGTATTAATTTATGTTAAAAAGTATTTACATAAACACTTTATTATCAGTATATTTTACGAAACGAATGAAAAATCAGGTTCTTTCCAATATTACTGATTATTATCTCCCCATTGCTCCCAAACCCAGGGCTAAATTTTTCATGGTGAAATATCTAACTCATTCTATTTCTTTTTTTTTTAAATTAATTAATTAATTTTTGGCTACATTGGGTCTTCGTTGTGGTGCGCGGGCTTCTCATTGCGGTGGCTTCTCTTGTTGTGGAGCATAGGCTCTAGGCACACGGGCTTCAGTAGTTGTGGTACGTGGGCTCAGTAGTTGTGGCTTGTGGGCTTTAGAGCACAGGCTTAGTAGTTGTGGCGCATGGGCTTAGTTGCTCCGCAGCATGTGGGATCTTCCTGGACCAGGGCTGGAACCCATGTCCCCCACGTTGGCAGGCGGGTTCTTAACCACTGCGCCACCAGGGAAGCCCTAACTCATTCTATTTTCTATAATCAGACTTTAAAAAAACTCTTTAGTTGTAATAAACTTGATTGTTTTGAAAAATAAATACCTTGTACCTAGTCTTAGATGAAAGCTTAATTTTGTCTTCGTCATAAGCACTGCTTTATAATATATAGGTGAAGAAGAGAAGATAGGCATGAATAAATGTGGCTAAAGAAATCCCATTACACAGTGGCTTCTAGGCTTGGTTTTGTGACTGATTGATGTCATTTACTGAGCGCTTATTGTGTGTCAGGCATTGTGATAATAGCATTTTAAATACTTTATCTTGATTCATATAAAACACTCATGTGCTCAGTATTATTATTTCCATTTTACAGACAAGTAACTGAGGCTCAGAAAGCTAATGGTTTATCCAAAGTCACACAACTAGTTAACTGCAAAGGTGGATCTGAAATTATCTCTTTTAAATTTAAAATCTATTCTCTCCTGTCTAAATGTAAATCAATTCGTTATTTGACCATACAGACAGATTACTTTCTGGGATTCAGTTATTTTCTCATCTTTAAATTGCAGGACTTCTGCAAGATTGGAGGGGGCTCAAAGTTTTCCTGATAAAGAGCTACTTTTAATATTTCCAAAATCTTATTTTGTATTTGGGACCAAACAAGAAAGGGTCCAAGATGCTTAGGGTGGAAACAGCTTGGAAATTGAAGAGATGTACCTTGTAAATTGCTGGTAGATGGGAATTGACTGTGTCTGGGACTTCTCGGTTCTCCAAGGGACTATATAACAATAATAGTTTGTGATTCTAAATGTAAATTTTTCTGGCCAAATTATATGCTAATTAGCCTTATAATTAAAAGATATGTGTAAGGTCAGTTTTTTTTAAAAAATATTTATTTATTTATTTATTTATGGCTCCCTTGGGTCTTTGTTGCTGTGTGAGGGCTTTCTCTAGTTGCCGTGAGTGGGGGCTACTCTTCGTTGTGGTGCGCAGGCTTCTCATTGTGGTGGCTTCTCTTATTGCGGAGCATGGGCTCTAGGCACACGGGCTTCAGTAGTTGTGGCACGTGGGCTCAGTATTTGTGGCTCGCGGGCTCTAGAGCGCAGGCTCAGTAGTTGTGGCTCGCGGGCTTAGGTGCTCCGCGGCATGTGGGATCTTCCCGGACCAGGGCTCGAACCGGTGTCCCCTGCTAGGCAGATTCTTAACTACTGTGCCACCAGGGAAGCCCCTGTAAGGTCAGTTTTAAAGGGAGTCTATAAATAGGATATAACAGTAGTGTGAAAGATTTTGTTGCAGCTGGGTAAGGGCAGAATGGCTTATTTGTTACAAAAAGACCAATAACAATTAAAGGAAACAGTTGTCAGGTTAGAAAACAATTCATCGCAGTGAAATAAAGAAATGCAATGAAAGGAGAAATAGTAGAATCTCATGATGGGAGCATGGACTTTATATTTGAAAATATTTTGCTGAGAGCACTCTGTTACCAGATACGGATGAAGTGAGTGACCTCACGGGGCTTTTCTAATTTCTGTGATTCCATAACAGAGCCCTCTGAAGGCACCTTGCTTATGACACTTCTGGATTTACATTTTACCACATAATGAACTGCTGAATGATTTTGGTTGGAACAGTTTCCCTGTTATTGCACGAGTCATCTCATTATTGAATGGAACAACCCCTGTGTGCTCCACAAAGCTCAAAACTGGAACTTGACTGTAATGATTTTCTAAGTTCATTCCATAATCAGTGGTGCTTCATATTCATATCCATAAATATGAAAGTTCTTGGTGATTCCACATGTGACCAATATTATATGCCATTGAAATTATGCAATTTATTTTTGTAATATACAAAAAATGACAAGAATGATATAGAAACCATAGAGTGCAGATTTCCTTTTTATTAGTACTTTCCCTCCCCCCACCTCAATCTCAATACAGCACCCAGTTTAGGACAAAGACAAAACGAAAGTGTATCTTGAATATGCATCACAGGTTCCAAAAATGAAAAGAAATTGGATTTGGATAGCACTTACTCAATAGACAGATATGATACATGGTAAGAAGGTGCACTGTCTGCCCTGTGATAGATTAAACTACTTTGTAGGAAAATTACTGTGAGCCAGTCACCACCACCACCGTGGCTAAATCTTTAATAAAATTCTCTTCCATATTCAGGAGTGAGGTATAAAGTACACAATAAGCAGAGTGAAGTAGAGTGCCATTTATCAAACAGCGTCCAGGTCTGTAATCTTCTGTTTTATCCTTTCTTTGTACTTTATTTGTCTTTATTGTTGCAAGGAAGGATATTTACCCAGAGCAGTGGGAATGAAGCCCTGATAAACTTCCTCTTTTCCCTCTTTCCCTCTCTCTTATTCCTTCTTGTCAGTCTTGTCAGTATAATTTGTTTATTTCCTTCTTGGTGGTCTTTTGCTTGTTTGGCATTCTTTTCTCTCTTCCCTTTTTCTGCCTTTCTCTGCAGTGTGCATTCAGGCTATGGGAAAGGACACCAAAACTACAGAGAAATGCAATGGGAATGCTAACAGCTACCATGAAGGACCGTCCAGGATGTATTCGGTAATGACTTTGAATGACTTTTGGCAAGATACCAGTCTTAGAATGTTGTAGCCTGCCCCTGGGTGGCAGTGCACAGCCAGTCCTGATGCCAGCAAAAGAATTTTCAGAGTAAAGATTTTATATGTGTGTGTTTATGTATGATATATATAGGATATATGTGTTCATGTGTGTGTATGTACACATGATATTTATGTGTATGATTTATGTGTGTATGATATATGTGTGTATATACTAAATAGGTATATGTGTCTACATGTGATGTGTATATATGTGTATATGTGTGTATATGATATATATGTGTGTATATGTATGTACATTAGTTTATATATATATATGCTACATGTTTATCCATCTTCCCTCAAAGTAACAAATTTAAAAGTGACTTTCTCTTTGAAAGACACAAACTCTCAATCTAATTTATCCCATGTTTCTTAGGTACAGTAATGATAATATTGCTAAAAATAACTTGTGTCTTTTAAAAAATCTTATGCTAATATGGTTCTGGATATCCTAACCATGTGATGATATCTGAATTGTCTTTAAAATCATGCAGCTGTGAGTACAGATGCAGTGGAAGAGTTCAAAGGATAGTGTGAGTGTGGTTGGAGGTGCTTTGTGGCCCTTAGTCTGCACAATGCCAGTCTATGTGGTAGTCTTGGGGGTAAATTATTTTTAGTACTATTATAACCTTTTTTATTGTTTGAATAGCAGTTTTATGACAAAACATTTATATTCAGACTGCCTTTGTTCTTGACTGAAAGAAAGCAGTCATGGAGAGTGATAAGGCAACAATGGTAATGATAACTGCATTTATAAAGACGTACAGAATTTAAATCAGTGTGCTAAAATAGACTGACAGTACTTCTCTGCCTGAACCTGGAGCAGAGATGGGCATGGCAGAGATGTCTTTGCTATTTAGGGGCAGATGACTCTGTGTGTGTGTGTGTGTGTGTGTGTGTGTGTGTGTGTGTGTTCCTTTGTCATTGTTTCTTCCTTTTAGTTAAATGTACTTGGTAAATAGATATAGGGGTAGCAATAGCAAACACAGAAATAGTCTATGTTCAGATTGACTATTATCATAATTTTGTCAGAGCATGATACAATGCAACTGCACTTCTGAGTAAACTATTCAACTCAAGTATTAGTTCTTAGAAAAATTGTGATTATTTGCTTCTATCTAACATTCGTCTATTTCTCTGTCTCATGAGAATCTACCTCTCATGAAATATTGATAATTCACTCTGTGAAAGAGAGGAGTATGGGGAGGGACCCCATATCTCAAAACAAAATTCAGCAGCAAGAGGTCATTCTGTCTACTCGATACCAATGTTTCCCATACGTGTTTACAGTTTCTTCAATTTTCCTTGTTCCTAATGTTCCAATCATAAGCAAAAGCTAAGCTTCTTCTGGTCCAGTTACATTCCTTTGTTTTTTATTTTTAAATATTTTGTAGCATTAAAATAATGGATGTAACAATAAAAAGGGTTGACGTGCAATTGCCTTGTGCTGTACATAAAACTAAAACTATACAATGTGGGATAGAAATAGTATCTTTTCTTCACAGGGTATCCCTAAGGTCTCTTAAAATCAGCCGTACATTGCCGAAGTCTATTATTTTGTCTTCCTTTGCCCCTTCTCTTCTTCAGCAAAGTTAATAACTTCTACATGAAAGGAAAAATCAATTTATTTATGTCCCACCTTGATTCAGAAAGAAATTAACGTGGCTTACAAAGATACATAACATAAATTTAAAACTAAGTGAGGGAAATGAAGCCAAGGAAAAACCAGAGAAGGGAAGGACAGTACATGGAGTGTAACTGTGGCACTGAATGCACACTGTGAAGCCCTATGAACTGGCTAGATATGGGCTGCACATTTAGTCCTCAGCTTTCTAACAACCAACACAAAGATGGAAACAATTAATTCCAAGATGCCCAGAGCCAGAATCAAGAGAATAAACTGAGTCTTTAGGAGATTATTCCAGTTGCATAGTGTACCTGCAACTATTCCAGGTACCCAGGCTCGAGGGGAGTTTATCTCCTGGATCTTCACAGACAGAACATTGTATAATTCAGGGAAATATGTCCCTTAACCATAGCCTATGGTCAACACACACATTAGTGTGATGAAAACTAGTTATATGCTGTGTAGCATTTTGGTAAAGCAAGTCAGTGGAAGCAATTCCAAGGTTGTTTGTTCATTCAGTAGTCATCCTGTGTGTCATTTGGCACTGTAGCAAATGGAAAATGGTTGTGAGCAAGACATATATCCCTTGTCCTCATCAAACTTAGAATCTTTCCCCGACAATTGTCACTGAAAAATTAGTTATATATGTGTGATGAGAAGCCCTGCATGTGGTCAGTAGAAGGTTCAGGTTATGTCTGGTGGTCTAACCTAATCCAGGGATAGATTGTTACAAAGACTAAAGAAATACTGGGACTCCAAAAAATTTGGGCAGCTCTGTAAAAATGACATTTCTATGAATCCAGCTTTTAATTTGTGACAAGTAGTTGTGGGTTCAAGATTGTACTTCCTGATAAGAGTCTGAAAAGTGCTTTTATTCTGTGTTGCCAGTTTAGAGCAAAGCCATGTCTCAGGGATCGTTTGACCTCTGACTAGAAAGACAGTACAAATTGAATTTCATATTTAGCCATATTCTATTTGCTCATAAGGAGGAAAAGAGAAAGAAATGTTTATATATGTATTTTGGCTTCTTAATTCTTCCATTTTAAGTCCCTTTTCTTTTGCAGTATGCGTAGCATTTTCTCCAAGCTTTATTTTTTGAGTATGACTCACCTGCTAACCTGTGTCTTTAGAATTTTTAAACACAGTTTCTATCAACAGTCACTTTTAACAGCATGTTCCATAAAATAAACTGCTTAGAAGGCATAGCTATATACCAGGAAAATGCATGCATCTATTTGGAAAATAGCATTTTATGACATAGAGGAAATAGTTTATTTTTTCATTAATAATATAATTGGACTGTAAATGCTCCTGTTGTGTTCTGTTTAGCTTGTTATTAATAGTATTCAGCATAGTTTCAATTTAAAACTGGGAGATACAACATTTCAGGCAATCTATCTTTTCGATTCTGTGTGTCTCTAAGAATGGCCTTGTTTTTCCAGATCCATAACTAGTTCCCTTCAGATGATTTGTTTGTTCCCCTTTTGGAACTGTTTGTGAAAACAGTGGGGAGGGAGGAGAAAGATGTCTAGTAAAAGGATTATGAATCCAAATTGTTATAAAATGATGGGGGGAAAAAAAACCTAGCAGATTCTGGCTTCTTGGTAAGATAGAAAGAATATCTAGACATTGGTAACCATTTTTGGATAGTCAGGTACACAACTTATCAGGAAGACAATCGTCATTTAGCATGAGTCTCTTTACCAGCATGGAAGGGATCTGGCAACTTCACCCAGAAAAGCAGCCCCCAAGTCTATTTTGTTTAGCAGCCTTCCTTTCCTGCCTTACCTAAACACACAGGCCCTGCAGCCACATTAAGCGTCCCCCTTCTTTTTGCTATTTTCTCCTATTTTCTTTGCTCTAAAGTAATTGAATAAAGAAGTTATGTATTATATATGTGTATATAATATATATTGATTTGAGTTTAGAGAGGTTTAAAGGAGTGATGTGTGGGATAACAGCACTTATCTCCTACACACTGCCATATTAGAGGAACCAGGATTTTCTTCTTTAAAGTGGATATGTCTATAAGGAATGGGGATAGGAGATAGGAAACAGTTCCATATCTTTTCTGGATAATCCAGAAATCTCATGACCTTTAGAATATTCCTAGAAAAAATTCTTCATGCTGCTCTCCATATCCACCTCACCAAGTCCAACCAACCACAGCTTAAACTGTATGAGAAACACAGGGAATATGTCTGTCTTTCCTCCCTCTCAAAGAAATATAAGCCACAGAAATATTAACATTCTTTTTTCCACCGTACAGACTGATTCTGGGAGAGCCAACTAATTTGGCTCTGCTTGCCCCTTGAAAAAAAAAGATACTTTTGCCTTGGGCCATTCTAGTTAATGTTTATTGTTAAATTTATGTCTTTCTTGGGGCTTAAAAACAGTGGAATAAAAGTGCATCCAAGTTTTTTTGAAAGGCATTTAGACTAGAGATGGGCATGAAGAATATTAAGCAAAAATATAAAGCTCACACTGTTGTTTTTCAACATCTATTGGATGTAGCTGCTATCAATTTTCCATGGTCCTTTGGTTTCTTAGCTTTCATAAAACTATTGTGTACAATGGGCAAATGGACTCCACAGCTACCTGAAGCTTATATCAACTCTTAAAAATGAAAAATGGCTCTACTCTATGGCATAATGTAGTTTCTTTGAACATTAGGGATTCTTGTCTAAACATGTACAATTAGTTATACTGCAGAACTAAATAGATTTTCTTCTAGTGGCAGGTTCCTTTCAGGTACATAATGACAGAAAAATAGATTTGTTCCTTCAGATCCTTTTGTTTCCTCTATAGCTCTCTTGGCAAAAGCTCTTTTGCACAATGGAATGCGTTCCTACTAGACTCCATTGAGGAAGACTTAAGTGTTAACCATACTAGGACACTGAGAAATGATAAACTTAAGTTAGGCATAAAAAAAGGAAAATCGAATGAGAAATAAAAAGAAAGGAAAAGGAACTAAGAAAGCAGTAAGGAGAGAAGGAAGAAAAAGAAGAAATTGCTCCCAATCTATTGTATGTCCAAAAAGATAAATTTCTCCAAGGACATAACATTTCAGTTTTTGAGAAGGGAGATGATCTTAGAAATATTGAAAGATTTGTCTTTCAGGTAAGAAATGCTGCCTTACCATGTGGGATTTAGTAATTTTTTATTCAAAATAAGACGTTCACAGAATAAGAAATGATTATGAACAACGTTGCTCTAAGGAAGAAAAGCTGTCTATTTTTTTGAGAAGTAGCAGTAGTTGTTACTTTTTAGACATCCTTTTCTTCCTTAAAGAATATAGTTGTGAAGATGTAGTGGATAAGTTGCACGGATAAGTGTTGAGTGCAAGAATTTCTTCTTACCGCTTTTTTTTTTTTTTTTAAGATGATAGAAGTTTCATTTGGTGGCCAGAAAATGCTACATTGAAAAGTTTAATCCCAATAGTTTTGCAAGATTAATTTGTCCACTGCCTGTAATTCACTGGCAACGCCAATTCTGGGTTGCTGTGTGGTAGGGATTGATAATGACAGTACTCTGCTGTGGCTCTCAAAAAAGTCACACTACTCAGCAAAGATTTTACACAGTAAGCTGTTCACCTTTTTCCTAAGTAAGATGTTTAGGGAGAGGTACTAATGGTTATGAGATGATAGGTAAAATTTTGGTAATATACAGTCACTGATATTTAACTCAAACAGAATTCTAATCATAGAATCTTAGAACTGGCAATATTCTTAAAGGTCATTGACTCTCACCCCTATATTGTAGGGATGAGCAAATGAGGCTTAAAGTGGAATTTCCAAGACTCCAAGTTTTATTGGAAGACTAAATAGTAGAAATCATGTCTTAAATATTAAACTTTGCTCCCTTTTCTTTCTGGGTTTTGGGCTCTTTAGTGATATGTTCCCCTCTCGCCCCACTTATATATTACTTTATTGGGTTTAGGTTGAGTAAATACATAAAGGTCATAATTCCCTTATACACGAAATTATTCTCTGACCACTTCTATGACTAACTTTTTGAGTATTTGTCTAATGTATAATGTTTTCTCAGGAGGCAATTCCTAAAAAATGAACTTTTGTTTATTTTTGCATATTTAAGGTTACAGAATTGTAGAGATGAAAATGAATCTCTAATATATCACTCAGTTCAACTCTCTTATTTTATAAATGAGGAATCTGAGGCCCAGAGAGATTTCATCTCTTGAACCAGGTTCACAGCCAGCTAATGACCGAGTGGAGACTAAAATGCCAGGTCTCAGAACTCAGTCCATTGCCCCTTCTGCATTACATTCATTCCACTACTTATATTTTATAAAAAAATAATTATGAAATATTTCAAACATGAAGAAAGATATGAAGAAGAGAGAAAAGAGAATAATATAACTAATATCCATTAATCCTACATTATGGGTCTTTAAAATCATAATGTTTTGCTTTATTTGCTTCAGACTATTTTGTCTCTTCACTTTAAAGAGTAAAGCAGATACGATTTAGCCCTCTGTATATCCCTCCCCCTCTCTCCTCCTTCTAGTTTTCTTTTTACCTGCAATTTTACAACTTTTGTTCAGAAAAATTTCAAACGTGGAAAAGTTGAAAGAATCTTATGGTGATCACCATATAACTGCCATCTAGATGCGACTATTGACATTTTACTATTGCTTTATCTGACATATATCCATCTAGCTATTCCTACATTCTTCATTTTTTTTGATCCTTTCAAATGAAGGTACAGACATCAGTACATTTTCCCCTAAACACCTACCATGCATATCATTAACTAGTGTACAATACTTGTTTACATTTTTTCTTTTGGTGTAAAATTTACATAGAATGAAAGGCGCAATTCTTAAGTGTACTTTCATTGAGTTTTGACAATTGCATCTATCTGTGTAACCAACCATCCCCATGGTTATGCTTTAGAACACTATCATCACCCTGGAAAATTCCCTCATGTCCTTTCTCAGTCAGTCTCTGCCCCAAGCAACTTTGAAAAAGATACCATTCTGATATTTTCCACCATAGATTAGTTTTACCTGTTCTAGAATGGAATATAAATGGAGTCACACAGTATGTCCTGTTTTGTGTAAAACTTTTTTACTCAGCATAATGTTTTTGGGATGTATCCATACTGTTGGGTATATCAATAGTAGTCCCTGTTTATTGCCAAGTAGTATTCCATTGTATGGATGAATCTTGGTTTGTTTATACACTCCCCTTTTTACAGAATATAGGCTTTCTATTTTGTGTCTATTATAAATAAAGCTGTTATGGTGGCCACTCCAGCCTTGTTGTACTTACTGTTTCAATGATATATCTTTTGTTATCCATTTAATTTTAAGCTATCTGTGTCTTAATATCTAAAATACATCTCATATAGAAAGCATAGACTTGTGTCTTGCTTTTAAACAAATCCATCCTGACAATCTCTGCTGTCTAATTGGAATTATTAATCTGCTTACCTTTAATATAATTCATCATGTCTTTGGATTTAGGTTGTTAAAAAATTTGTTTTCTGTTTCTCCTCTGATTTTCATTCCTCTGTTCCTCTCTTGCTGTCTTATTTTGGACTCTAGAAATGTTTTTAGAATTCCATTTATATATGTGTGTATACACACACACACATATATATTTTTAATGGTACTATAGGGATTACAATATACATCATTAATTTTTCACAGTTTAATTAGGGTTAATACTGTATTACTTTAAGTAAAATGTAGAAATTTTGCAACTGTGTAAACTCATTTACTACTTTCCATTTTATATGTATACGTAAAATGTGTGTAATTGTTTTGCCTTATAATATTCAATTTCTAAAGCACGAAAAATTTGATGCAAATCATTTTTGAAAATTTTGTTTAAAGAAAGTGGAGACTAAGAAGACATGGGCGAAATGATATAAATAAAATAAAAATTAAAACTATGAAGTAGCATAAAATTTTTAAACCTATAATAATAAAAAGATAAGAAAATATTTAGTCAAAAATTGTGGAAAAATTATGAATGAAATCAGATACAAAAACATTTTTAAGTTTATAATCTTAATTCTAATATGTTTTAAAAATGCAAAAGATACATGACAGAATCTTCTTTGACTAACTGATTTGTTGAAAAGATAATCAGATATCAAAAGAATGTTTTCAGAATCTGCATCAAGCTTCTTGTTTTCTAGCAAGGACTGAAACCAGGAGGAAAATCAAGCTAGCTATGCAGTTATTTGGCCAATGGTTTTGTAGCTTTGTAGTCAGACAGGAGCACAGAAAGGTCTTTGTCCTTTGGGAACTCTGAGACTGATGATGGCTATTCTATGACCAGCTCAGTTAGTAAAACTAAAATTAACTGGGCAGTAGTACTTTAGTTATGTTGGTAGGGAAACAGCAGTGGGTTCAGCCACTTTATTCAACTCTTCTTGTGAAGTCAGAAGTTGACTGGCCTTGTGTGGAAAAATCAATAAGGCATTTATAAACCTTCATGAAAGAAAAGATTTTTGAAAGGGGAATATGTTGGTTACATGGAGAGATGACCCTGTGTGAAGGTGGGAAGGGTTGGAGTAAGCGGATTAAGCAGCAGTGACTACAGGGAACACACGCCAGTATTTTTGATTTATGTTAGCGTTCATGTAGTGAGCACTATCTTGAGAATAGCAGTGCTTTAAAAACCCTATTGATGAAGCCCTGCACACACATGGTGGCGTTGGGAAGTTGCTGGATTGTACTGTGCTGAAGGATTCTGTTTGGGGGTAGCTGGTGATCCTTTTTTCTTAAGGGATGCCTGGTCTAGTCTTTATAGTTTGGGTGGATTGTATTTTGGTTCAAACTTTCTGCTCACACATAAGGTGATCAGTGACTTTTTCTGTTTAAAATTACTGCTCAGCCAAATTCATTGATGTCTAAGTTCTAGATTTTGAGTGTTTAGCCCTCTTCCTCTCTCCTTCCTCACTGCTCTCACTTCCACATGATTATTTAGGGTGAGTATATTTGTCATGGACATATTAGGTTATCAAAAATATGACAAGACTCATTTTAACTTTGGTTAAAATTTGGTTAATATTTTAACTAATCTGCATTTGTACAGCACTTTTATACCCTGAAAATTTAATTTTCTTAATCCCAATGAAATAAATTATTATTGGCTTCAGAAATATGATACAGTATAAAGGAATATAGGTGTACAGCTGTTTCATGAACGCATGCTGCTCTACTGAAGAATGTTTAGAATTATAGGAATTGAGTATATTTTCTCACAGTACAAACATGTTGGTATGAGACACTGTGCAAGTGGATGGGCCTTTAGGCTAAATCTGCCCCTCAAAGCTTTCTTGTTGTATCTTAAATGATTTTCACTGCCAAAGCTGCTTTTTAATTTGTAAATGTGAAATGGGCTGGATCAAAGTCTTAGAAGATTCAAGGAATCTAATCCAATTTGATGTAGAACAAAACACAATTTAAAATCTAAATAATTCCCAAACTTAAGAAGCTGCTTTCTGATGTACTTTCTTTTCTAATCATCACAAAGTGAGACTCCTGCTGTAATTCTCTGTTCCCAAGATAGGCATCTCTTCTATGCATCTCTTTGGCAACCTTAAAAAAATTACCCTTACACTGGTTCATTTGATTTAGTGGTCTGGAAATTTGAAAATGAGGTTGTCTGTTAAAAGTGATCCCATGCAGTGTCTTTGGCAGCATGGGGTGTTCTGGAGCAGGGAGCAACAATGGCAGGAAGCCCCCTCAAAGAGCAGTGGTGCTGACCTGATTGGGCAGAGCAGCAAAGGCTGATTTCCTTTCACTGAAGCTCTCCTGCCCCAGGCGTCTCCCTCTGACTGTCACCCCATTAATGCACAGCAATTGCTAGGCAGTCTTCAAGTCATCACCTTCTGAAAAACAACAGATGGGTTAACTGGATTGAGGTCACTCAGTGAGTCAGGAGCAGAGCTGGGGTTAAGTCCTCAGTCTCTTCATACCCAACCTGGTACACTACCAAATATATAGGCTGTGGCTCCATCAGCATTTCTAATATTTGGGGGACAAGCTCATTAAAACAGCTCTAAACTGATTAAATAAGGTTTATAACCTGTTTCTTTCCCTTTCCTCCTTCCTTTCCTTCTTTCCTCCCTCCTTCCCTTTCTCCTTTCCTCTCTCCCTTTTTAAATTTCTTTTTAAAAAGAGCCTGAATTTATCATGTACCACTTACTGTTCAAATGTGCAAGGATCCGCCTTAATTATACTGCGTACCTCTCTGTGTAGCCTCCTTATTATGATAATCTTCCCACATCTCATCACATTTTATGTAAAATCTGAAATTAAAATGTTACAAGGTTTACCCTGAGTTTTAGGCAAGGAGAAAAAATTTCTTTTTCTTAAATGACTATACTGATTCCATATGAGTTGCCACATATAAATAGCAGCTACTCGATTATTTGTGGGGGAGAAGGGAAATCACATTTAACTGATATTTGCACACAAGAAACGAAGTTACCGTATGTGACAAGTTCAAGCCATAGAATTTACAACCAAGGTTTTACCCAAAGGCTCTTGAAAGATAGCAGAGTTAGCCACAGCGTTTAAATACCTCCTTCTGACCAATTGCCAAAATGAATCAAGGGCATGGGGGGGCAGGGGCAGAGAGAGAGAGAAAGAGAGAGAGAGTTAGCCACAGAGTTTAAATACCTCCTTCTGACCAATTGCCAAAATGAATCAAGGGCATGGGGGGGGTGGGGTGAGAGAGAGAAAGAGAAAGACATTAAAAAATGGAATTAATTTTATAAACAATTTGGAAAGATGGATAATGGACTTGATTGTGAATGACAGCCTTTCAAAACAGCAGTTTTAGTCTTTTTTTAAAAAAATTGTTTGTTTCTGGATCTGGACTTGATAAAGTTTAGCAACGTTACAAGCGTTCTCCCCAGAAACATGCATATGTGCTCATTATATACAATTTTTAATACAATTTTAGGTAGTTCTTGAACTCCCTTAAAGCTCATTCAAAACCATAGGTTAAGAACTCTTATACTTAATAAGAACACTTAGAAAAAAATCTAGAATAAAAATTTTAAAATGAAATATTTTTAAATAATATTGAACTTAAACCAAGGATTTTTAGCTAGACCATACACCTCTGACTCACTTTCTCATATATCACCTTACTAGTCATTAAAGCTACCAACTCTCACTTTTGAATCACCAATCCTCTTATGCTGTTGCTTTGTACAACAGTGCTCTTAATTAATTAGTATCATCATAGAATTAAGCAGTGAAAGGAATTGTGAGAAATCATTTTGAGTTTATAATGTAACCTTTGGCCGTTAGATTAGGACGGCCTAATGAAATTATTATTAAAAATTTCCAAAGAAAATTCTACACCTATACTCAATAACGTCAATAGTTGGGCTTCCCTGGTGGTGCAGCGGTTGAGAGTCCGCCTGCCGATGCAGGAGACACGGGTTCGTGCCCCGGTCCGGGAAGATCCCACATGCCGCGGAGCAGCTGGGCCCGTGAGCCATGGCCACTGAGCCTGCGCGTCTGGAGCCTGTGCTCCGCAACGGGAGAGGCCACAACAGTGAGAGGTGCACATACCGCAAAAAAAAAATAATAATGTCAATACTTAATACTTTCCTGTAAGATAAAGAAATTTTTCTTTATATCTGACCTAAATTCTTCATACTTCAGATTAAATAGTTATTTTCTTATCATCACTGGGAATTGAACACAGGTGGTCAACAACTTCTGTGTAATACTGCTCAGAGAGGCACCTTATTTTTTTAAGCAGCTAAAATATGTAGATAATAGGTTGTTTTGATTGTATATTTAGTCTTGATCAGCTCCTGAAAGATTTTGCTGTGATTTAAACTCTTTGAATTTCAGCTTATGAACCAGAGTTTCTTTGGAACAAGCAAAACATGTTAAAATAGCAATTACTCTCGTAATTGCAAATAGCTGAAAGCTCCTGGATTTTTGATGCTTTTATTCTAGGTTTGATTTTCAATGTTTTTGACTGCTTCCCTCAAATTTCTTTGCATTTTCTTGTAGTTTTGTTTTTTTAAACCATGTTGATAGTTTTAAGCTCATCAGGAAAAAAAATGGAAAAGTCAGTTGGCGGATGAAATAGGAAGGAAGCAAAAGAGATTTTCCAATCTCTTAAGATGCCGTATCCTTTTGAAAGAACTCCGTTCAGATAAGAGTATTTTCCTGATCACTTTATATTTATTTTCAATTAATATGTTAATTAAACTTGCTTGTGGATTCTTCCAGACTCAACCTCAGTTATAGTTAAAGGAGCTGAGCTTTCACCAATGAAAGGAATCAATTTGGTTTTTGCTCCCCACCCTACCTCTTTCCTCTCTAAAAATGGCTGAAAGAAGTTTTTCATATTTGATATTCTTGTTACTAAGCCACTGATCCTATCAAGTGTTCAAATACAAAATATTCCTCAGTGGAAACTGTGTTCTCAGTGTGTCCAAAGGTTATTCAGGGTGGCATATGCTCTGTTCAAAGGGTTTCTCTCCATCCTTTTCTGTTTCCTAATCATGACCTTATATATTTGAATTCATGTCCTTAAGTACAACTCCTTTTCCTTGAGACAGTGTGGTTGTTTTTTTTGTTTTGTTTTGTTTTGTTTTTTTGCGTTACGCGGGCCTCTCACTGTTGTGGCCTCTCCCGTTGCGGAGCACAGGCTCCGGACGCGCAGGCTCAGCGACCATGGCTCACGGGCCTAGCCGCTCTGCGGCATGTGGGATCTTCCCGGACCGGGGCGCGAACCCGCGTCCCCTGCATCGGCAGGCGGACTCTCAACCACTGTGCCACCAGGGAAGCCCGACAGTGTGTTTTTAATTCAAGGAGATTTTAAAATTGCTTTAGCAAGATCTTAATTAAAAAGGGAATTCTCTAAATCATTTCTGTGCATTTCTCTTCTCATAATTTATTTTAACATTTCTTTTTTGTTGTTTGTTTTTTTTATTTTAACACTTCATAGGCAGTGATGACATAAGACCACAGTCTCACAAACACACATGATACACATAATGCAACAGTATTAGAAATCAATAGTGTGTGTTTTATTGTATACTCTACCTGAAATATACAATAGGGTGACTTACATAAATCATTTATTCCCAGTCATGATTGATGACCTCATAACTCACGAGTGACGGGGCAAAGCAGAGCCCCAAATGAGTTATGAAATGCCATCAATAACAAGTGGAAACAAATGATTTATCCAGTGTCACAGCCCATTGTATGTTCAGTTTATGCAAGAGCAGTTAATGATAGAAACACCCAAAATGGGTGCATCTTATATTTTATCTGTCATGTATGCATATACCCTTCCTATACTATTTTACACTAGGTTAGTGCTTATTGGCCGTGAAGAAAATGATCAAGGTTGAAATTGGAATGTGGATTGATAGAGAAGATATGATATTTATATATATAAATCTTTTTGGAATCTCTTTCCTCTTGACTAGGTTTTTCCCCTTATTTTCTTTTTAAAAATATATATCCCTTTTCTAGCAAGGAAAACATTGAAAACAATCTGCAGCTATGAATTCAACTTATTTCTTTTTCAGTTGACATTCTCGGAGAGAAAAAAAGTTAGCATGAGTTTTAAAAGTTAAAGGATGTTATATGATTTTAACACTAATTTTTTCCCATGTGATTTTTTTCTGAGTACACAGTTTAGAAGTTTCATATTCCCATATTCAAATGTAGTAAGAATCTGTCTGTTAAACTATTTTTATTTTGTAAACTTATCCTACGCATCCTATGTATATTTGGAAATCCTGCATGTTTCATATAGAAATCTATTGCAACGTTAAACAGCATTTATATTTTCATTGCAAATTTAGAGATTTGTTTCACTGAGGTTAGAGATATTAGTGGTTGCCAGAAGACTATATTTAAGGCTAATTTTATGAGGTTCCCATTCCAGACTCAAAAATGACATTACCTTTTAGGAAAAAGTGACATTTAAAGAGAGTGTTAGGTTTGTTCTTTTGAACTGAATTAAAAATCTGTGTCTTATGGCACTCTCCTTCAATACTTATTATTCTGATTCACTAAGAACTCCCAAATCTTGTTAAATAGAACATTATCAAGTGAATTGAATGAACCATAATATGGGTAGTGTGCTGTGCCGTTTACTGTGCAAAGTGAAGCAAATCTAGCTTCTACTTGAAATGAACAATTAGACAAAAGGTAAAGAGGCAATTAGGCATAAAGATATCTTCGTGGGTCTTAGCAGTTACAGAAAATGCATACAGTTTGAGGCCATTTTATGAAAGCAAATGTGTGTCAAACTCTATAACCCCCTTTTGATTCCTTTGGAATATATCTCTAAAATATAATATTACAAATCTGCCTACTCTTTCAAATTTCCACTGTCATCGTTTAGTCTAAGCAAATATCTTTTCTCCCCTGAACCATCTACAATGGACACTTCCAAACTTGATTCTGCATTTCTTCTTGTCTCCTATCAACATATTTTGCATATATGTAGTAGCCCTGAGTGAGCTTCTGAAAATTTTTAAATTAAAGCTCAAACTCACCAATATCAAGTAAGCTTCCAGGATTAGCTCTGCCTCTCCTCTACTCATATATATTCAATAAATACTTGAACTGGTTTTGGGTGGTCATATGTAGTATCCGTTTTCCAAGGGTAAAAATCCTTTAGTAAATCTCTACACTACTAGGTTTTATAGACTTCATGTGGTAGGTGATCAATGAATGAGAAATTACTCAAAAGAAGTTAGTAACTTTTTCTACTGTGTCATTTTCAACCTTAACTTCTTTTAAAAAATGTTTATTAAGGGCTTATTAGGTGCCAGGCACTGTGCTAGACACTGTGAAGAAGCAATGAATAAGACATACATGCCCTCCTTTATAGAGCTGAAAGCCTACATAGGGGGACATGTATTGAACAAATCATCACAGAGATAAATATATAATTAAAATTGTGATAGTCATTGTGAAGGAAAAGCAGAATGACAGACTATAATGGGGGCCAAATTTACATGAAGATTCAGGGAAGACTTCTCTGAGAAAGACATTTTAGGAGAGACCTGAATAATGAACAGGCAATAGCTAGGCAGAGGGACAAATTCCAATCAGAAGAAATAGAACAGGAAAAGACCCCAAAGCAGAAGCACAGCCAGACCCTTTGTGGAAATGAAAAAAAGGATATGTGACTAAAGTGAAAGGGAAAGTGGATCAGGATGAGGCTGGAGAGTTATACAGGGACCAGGTTATACAGGAACTAGCTAGAAATCCAGATAGAGGGCTTTAGATTTATTCTAAATGTATTTCATAGACACTGAAGAGCTATAGCAGGGAATGCTCAGGAAAAGAGTAGTGAGAGGGAACAGAATGAACATTGTTATTTCCTGTGTTGGACCATACATACAATTATGAAGGCACAAATTACGAGAAAGTTTATACTTTGCTATGGACTGAATTGTGTCTTTTTAAAATTCATATGTTGGAGTCTTAAGCCCCAATGTGGTGATATTTGGAGATGGGGGCCTTTGAGAGATGATTAGGTTTAGACGAAGTCATCGGAGTGGTGTCCTCATGATGGGATTGCTATTAAAAGAAGGGACTACAGAGAGCTTGCTCTCTCTCTCTCCACACTCATACAGCGAGAAAGGGCCATGTGAACACACACCAAGAAAGTAGCTGTCTACAAGTCAGGAAGAGAACACTCATTAGAGAGCAACCATGCTGGCACCCTGATCTCACACTTCCAGCCTTTAGAACTGTGAGAAAATACATTTCTGTTGCTTAAGAAATACCCAGTCTAGGTATTTTGTTATGAGGCCAAACTGGCTAAGACACATGTCTTACCTGAGGATCTGCTTTTCCGGAACATTTATTGAACTGAAAAATCTAAAACTAAAATGCAGCTGAGAGGCTATAAAAATGAGAGTGATTACTTATCAGCAGTGTACCTTAGTAGAACTCTTCAATGGCATGAGCATAAGACAATGGTATAGATACCTCCTAGAGATTTTATTTGCTATATACTGAAAGTGGTTGATACTAATAATTATGATGCAATCTTAGACTCTATCAATAGGGGTATACTACTTGAAATCAAGGAGATAAAATGTCTTTACCTGAACCAGGTAGCCTTCAACTAAAGTTATGACTTTGTTCAGGGAAACATATTAATAATCCAGAGCATTGATTTGTATCAGAATTTATTGGGAGAAAATTAAAAATTTTAATTGCCAACTCTACCCCAGAATTATTGGATCATGATATATGTGGGTGGGACCTAGAATTTGTGTCTAAGAAAACAAACTCTGAGACTTAGGGAAACATTGAACCATGGCGTATTCAAGAACACTTGGGATGGTAAGAAGGCATAAAATTCTATCTTAGCAGTAAGGTTTGAAGGTTTTGGAGATGTTTAGTCTGGAAAGGATAAAACATTATAGTTGTTCAATATTTGAAATCTCCAAGGATAGAAGAATAATATGACTTGATGTCTGTCATTCAGAGGGCAAAACTTGGATCAATGTGTAGAAAATTCAGGTAGTGTGATTTAGCCTCAACATGAAGCTTTAGTAATTTCTAGTGTTGTTCAAAGAATGAGCTACATTGGTAATTGCTGAGATCTCTCTTACTGGAGAGATTTAAGTAAAAGCTGGGTAACCTCTAAGGGAAGGGCATGTGTAAAACTTCCCAATACATTCTTCCTTCCCAAAGGTAGAAGTAGTAGAGTAGATATCAGAGTTTGCAGTCATGTGAATGACAGAATATATTTTTAAAAAACATCTCCTCTGTATCTAGCATATATGACATAATTAAATACATGCATATTCTACCTCTCTTGGTCCTAAAAATTTCTACAATTTATTACTCCTTTGTTTCAAGGGTTTGAAGGTCTCTGATCAAATGAAGATGTCTTGTGGGAAGGTAACAGTGTAAGCGATTTTCATTTGCCATCTTCAGTGGAGGTTGCTGAGGGAATATTATACAGAAAAATTAATTTGTGAAGGTAGTGAATGGAAATGGATGAATAAAGAACATGAGCTCTGTCCAACCAGTGAAGGTCTGCAAAAATGGGGTTCCAACTTTCTAGAGGGTGGGGAGTTGGATTAGGGCACTGAACACCTCAGAGAAGTATCTTGTGGGAAAGGGATAAAAAAAACACTCAAAGCTAAATTCCTAGGCCTCATTATCTTGCTTAGAGCAATTTCTGATCCTTGCTTTATTCATACTCAGTTATTAGGGAACCGTTTTTCTTTTGCATGTCTCTTGCCCAAACCCCTGATTGGAATTTTTCTAATTCTGTTACATTTCACAATACAATCCTGTTGGTGATGGAATTAGGTGATTCCCTTTTAGATTAGATCGGGAATTACTGGTGTCCCCACCTGCAACAGGATGTTTGTGGAACAGCATCCAAATCTGGGTTTCCCAGGTACCACCCATTGAGCCTGTCATATATTATAGGAGTTTGAGATTGGGTAGCTGTCCCTGGGATGCAGCAATTTGTGGTAACTGTCTCTTTCTTGTGGTTGGGCAACTTTTCATGAGGACAGCATGTCAGAGAAAAGAGTATTCTTTCTTTCCAGGCGCAGAGAGACACCTGAATCCCAAGCCTATGCACAAAGTTGCTAGTCAAAGCAAAGAACTGCCATTCTTTGTTTTCATCTCTATACTCGCCATCCGGGCTGCCCAGGTGTAATCTTTGTCCTTTAAAGTCATACCTGAGCTTTAATTTTGCTCTGATTTCACCCAAATACGGATGTTTGGAGGATGAGAGGAAAAAGAAAAAGAAAATACAATTAAATGCTCCGTGTTATCTTGTACGTGGCTCTGGGGACTTCTTTTTGTACATTAAAATGAAGTAGTGATTTATTTATTTATGATTGATTTCTTGCCTTATTCTAACTTGTAATTAAGATAAATTACAAAAATAATACAACAAAAACTAAAAATTGGGACCAGGTGAAATATAAATCATATGGAATAATGATTCAAAATCCTGGTCATAAACCAGAATCATCTTTTGTTTTCTTTTTATTAAAGAAAGCTATGGCTAAACCCTACCCCAGATCTTTTACTAGAATCTTTGGAATCTGAGCCAGGGTCATGTGTAGTTTTAGAAAGTAGATTTGATGCATAGCCAGAATTGAGAACAGATTTCTTAGGTCAGGTATTCAGCTAGGTGGTTCTATCTCAGGGTCTCTCATGCAGCCGGGAAATCAGCAGTCTGCTTCCATGATGGCTCACTCACATGGCTGTTGGCAGGAGGCCTTAGTTCCTTGTCACTTGAGCCTCACCATAGGCTGTTTGAGTCTTCTTATAACATGGGGGCTGGCTCCCTCAGAACACATGATACAAGAGAAGGAAGAAGGCAGGAGCCACAGTGTCTTTTGTAACCTAGTCTTGGAAGTGACATTCTACTGGTCAAACAGACTAACCCTGATACAATGTGGGAGGATGCTGTACAAGGCTGTGAATATAAGGAGACAGAGGTAATTGGGGACCACCTTGAAGGGTGGTTACCACACCTACCATGACTCAGCTCTCACTCCATGAATCAGGGAACAATTATTGGGATTTTGCCAGCTGTCAAGAATGTCTATTCCTACTGTCTACTCAGGAACTGGAAAATAACTACAGAGTGAGTTTGCAGACATACTGAACTGAATGACAGGTGGACTTGAGCGAAAACTTCATTTACCACATGACTACCATGAGCCTCTACTCTGATTAGTGGATCACAGTGGGTCCCCCAAGAATTAATTTTAGCTCAGAGCCCATGTTGAAAATCTTCAAAAGGTCTGAGTATTTCTCTTTGCTCAATGAATGGTCACTGTAGTAAATGGCTGCTGTTACTTTGGGGAAAACTGGGAGGTGATACATTGTAGGTCCTTCCACATCAGTACCTGGTCTTCTAAGTGAGAGTTTGTGGTTTTCTATTAGGGTGACTCAAGTCAGGCCTCTGTTCACCATACCTAGAGGTTTTCATTTTACAGATCAAGTAATTGTTCATTTATTTTAGTTATAAGGACCCTGTGGTTAATTAGTTATTGTCAAAGTTCATTCTGATGGTCCCTCTAGCTCTCCTACCTATTATGGTAACTGTATTCTCCTTGCCTCTTGTAGTTAATTCTCTGCCGCCCTCGGATCTTATTATATCCACTGAAACTAAAGGACTCAATGGCAACATATTCCACCTCCTCTCTGCCTTCAGAGGACAGTTATGACAGTTTTTTCTGAGGATATTGGTGTTTCTTTGACAATTCATTTGTAAATATCTTTGTGAAGGTAGTGTGCTTTGGCCTGGGAGAAACTGGAAGTAGTCACATGTGATAAATTCCTTCCAACTTAAAAAATAAAATTCTTGCATTCCCCCTTCCATCTACCAAGACTTTTCCAGCATCTCCATCAAATTATTTTAGGTCACGAATGAGTTTAGATTTCAGATAAGTAACTGATGGCAGTCTGGCATTTGACTTAGGTCTGGAAGAAAATAGGGTGTGGCATGGGCAATACTGCCATCCCTTTACAAGTTAGCAGGCTCAAGTGAGGTCAGTACCAGTTCTTCATGCAAGGTGGAACCCTATTGACTCAATAGGTTAGTAGGATTTGGGGATTGCTGTGTAATCAATGGTACTCGAAAGATCCTAATTGTCACCTTTCTCAATTGTTACCAAATTCTCAAGGTTCCACTCTTTCCTAAGCAAGTTTCTGATTTTCACATAAGAAATATAAGACTTTGTTGTAATTTAGCAACTAAAGAATCTTCTTTTGATTTTTAGCTAATCAATCCTGTGAGAGTAGAAATAAGAGATTTTTTTAAGGTAGACAGGGAACTCCCTGTTTTCTGCTTATGGCTTAAACAAAGACTTTATGTTAGAGTCTGCTATTTTTCTTGTTATAAGTCTTCCATGCAGTTACAAGCAACTGATCTATCTGACCATCCTTGCATTCTTATGCTCATCATACTCTGTTTCAGAAACTGCTACTTATTTTATTACAGTTGTACCTTTGGTAGGTACTTCATTCCAAGTGATCACAGGTGGTAACTGAAGTATCTGTTTTACTACTGGATACCATGATTTACTAATATTCAATCCTTTTTTGGCAGGCAGGTTCTTACTTCTTTTAAGCAACTCAGATGTTTATCTTTGAGTGTTTTATCTACAATTACTTCTGATAGCTATCTGTATTAGTCAAGGATCAGTTGCTCATATCGGAAACCACTTTAGCTATTTTAAGCAAAAAGAAATTAAATATAAGGTATTAGGTGCTTAAAAATGTTGGAATTCTGGGAGGATTTAAACTAGGCCGGGCCTCTAGGGAGACTCCCAGAATGATGTTGCAGAACAGTTCTGCCAAAGAAATTGCAAACTCAGCTAACTCAGCCTTTCCTCAGGAGGTTGGGAAATCAAGTATTTATCACCAGAACTGTAAACTCCAGAGCCACATCACAGCTACTAGATCTGACCCAGAAAAATTTGTTGCCTTGTGCATTAAGCCTATCTTCCACTTAAATAAGTACTGAATTCAAGTGTCATACATCTAATTGGTAAAACCTAAACTGCATCTGGAATTCTAGATTTGAGGGAACGCAGAAAATGAGAGCTCTCTAGCCTTTATAATACAAAATTGATTTAAAGTATTTATCATAGTTCTTGGAAATTCATGGTAAAATATCGAAGAATGTTAGTTATTTTTTTATTACCGAGAAAGTATATCATATGTTATCTGAGTGCACTGTACTGTTTAGGGTAGACTTTCATTTTGTGTTCTCCTTATTCATGGTCCTCTTGGCAGAGAATGATTGTTATGCACATGGACTTTATTACCAATTGCCCTGTTAGCAGGTGTCTTGAGATTTTTGCACGTAGTGTACTCACCATACTAAAACTCTCATGTAGCTTCCAATGGTGAATAGTTGAACAAGAATTTGAGTTCTTATTTCATGGGTTCTTATAACAAATTGAACAATTCTTGTGCCTCATCCATTTGTTAAACCTATATTAGTATTCTGAAGATAATTTGAAGACTGGAAAAATATAGTGAATAAGAAAAATGCATTGTGCTTTGAAGTCTCCAGAAGAGGATGCTTATAATATATTCAGAGTATCCTTAGTTTGATATTTGTCTCTGGTCAGTCACAACTTTGTTTGCTTGGTCTCATAAAGATTGCCTTGTTTATTATTAACATATATGAAAGAATAAACAGTGACAGGATTCAGAGATACTTAGGTAAGAAATAATGAAAGTTCATATATTGATTGTAAACGCTAAATCCAAACCATAATTCTTATATAGTGGACTACATATTGACAAAGCTGTACAGATGTGAAAGACAAAGTAGTTCTAAAAATGTTGACATTTCATAGAAAGTTAGGGCTGGAAGGGATCTTAAAGATCATCTAGTTTAACCTTCTCATTTTATACCTGGGGAGACTGAGAAACAGAGCTGTAGTTAATAGTACAGAGTCATAAAGTTGGTTAATTTTCAGGCCCCAAATACAAATCAGTCTGCTTTGAAGTTCAGTCCAGTCCAGGGCTCTAGCTACTATAAAATACCTTTTCCTTTTAATATTCTTAGTATTCATTACCTAGCTACTCTTGATCCGTGTTTCTTTCAAAGTACAAAGGAAATCAAAATGTTTAAATTAGTTTCAGTGTTAAAGTCCATTCATGTAGTAAAACATTTCTGATCTTTTTTCCTGCTTTTTAAATGAAGATTTTGAAGACGGCTTGCAAATGTTGTTTGCAGAACAGTTTGCTCTCCAATAGTGATATATCATCACTTTCTTTTCTAGAGAAGTTTTCTTTATTGCCCAACAACTGGTTTTCATATTCAGTGGAGTGGAGCAGCGGTGGCATCCGGTGATTAATTAGTTCAAAAAGTGTTAGTTCCCCAAGGATAGCCTGTTAGATACTTTCCAGGTCATTTTAAAAAAGAAATCTATTGCTCAAGTTTACAGGTGGTGGCACACTGAATTTAGATTCGCTATAAGGCACACAATGAATTTGCCACTTCTGCAAGTCTCATTGCTAATCCTCTGCTACAGTAATCCTGAGCAACAATCCAAGTTTACATTTGACAACAGAGATATGAGCACTTGCCTCTTTGATTCTATATTACATTAAATATTCTTGGCACTTTCTTTTAAGATTCTTGTTATAGCCTGCACCATTTGGTCTTAAAATGGTTTAGCTTAACGTCCCTGGGGAATTAATTCCTTCTGAATCCTGAATAATTTTGTTAAATTAATTGGGTGAAATCTGTAAGTGGTTGGCATTAGTCCTGTGTAGGACCGTGGACATTAGTAGATCAAGTCACCTTTCAATTTAATCCCTGAAGTTGTTCTCAACAGTGTTGGTATTGGATTATATAATAAAGTGTACATTGTCCTTTAAAATATTATTATGCTGTTTTTCATCTTTGAAAGTTACTACTTGATCTTGGTACTGAAATGGTAGCTTAGTGAAGCTAAGAGATTCTTGGCAGAAACGCTGATGGAAAGATAGGGAACGTTTTATGTGAATGTAGTCAGAGCCTACGGTGAAGGTATCATCTGATACAATTCATAACAGATTTGGCCTTTTCTAGGTTTTAGAGCCATTAAAACCTGGGTGCAAAATTTTGCTTGCCTCGATATAGGAGGAGCAAATCTTGGGCCTCATTTTTAAGGTATACTATTATAGGTACTGAGAGCCCTACTTTCCAGGGTACAGTAGTTGAAACAACACATTTTCCTTAACCATCTGCCATATGCCTAATGTTGTGCAGGGTGCTCCAGGGAACAAGAGAAGCAGAAATGGGCAAGGCCATAGTGGCCTGCCAGGGAAAAGCAAACACTGGACCTTCTTAATTTAATCTCTTATTAACCATTTTTCCTTAGCTATAGGAAGAGTGACTTTGAAGTGCTGAACTGTAAGATACACTTCAAACAATTATGATTGCTAATGTTCTGGTTCTCAAAGGGCTCAGAAAGTGGCTATCAGTGAACGTAAAATGAGACCTTTATCATTTTTTCCTTTTTGTTACTATCTAAAAGAGATATCATGGGCAGAATGTCACTTTTTTTTTTTTTTTTTTTTTTTTGCGGTACGCGGGCCTCTCACTGTTGTGGCCTCTCCCGTTGCAGAGCACAGGCTCCGGACGCGCAGGCTCAGCGGCCATGGCTCATGGGCCCAGCCGCTCTGCGGCATGTGGGATCTTCCCAGACCGGGGCACGAACCCGTGTCTCCTGCATTGGCAGGGGGACTCTCAACCACTGTGCCACCAGGGATGCCCGAGAATGTCACTTTTAATCCTTTCCTGTGTTTCTTATGCATTTAGTGAACTTCTTAATTACAATCTTGAAAGTGTCAAGAAAAGATTGGCAATATTAATTTTTAAATGTATTACTGTTTCTAAATGTTTGAGAACTTTTTTTTTCCCTCCTCCTTGGAAAACAAAGGCAATGGCTCAGTGCTTTAATTTGGGTTTATTTTTCCATTTTAACTCTGGTTAATTGTTGTAAATATAGTGCAAATTAATAAAAATCCACTTTTGTACTAAAAAATGAACAGAAAGTCTGTTGAAAAGATTCTTATTTTCAAATCTAGACATCAGTGATCTTGATAATTAATGCCTGAATTTCCAGGTTGAGAAAGTTTACAAAACTTATCCAAAAAATACGATTTTTTCCCCTCATTACTCACAGTCATAATTACCACCATAGGTTATTTGAAAAATCATCAAGCTGTACTCAGCTCTGTGCTGTGAACTTAAACTGCTTATTTACTGACTTGTATATTAATTCTGCCTTTTTTGCCCAGAAGAAAACTGTCTTATGCCATAGAATTAACTACCCTATAACCCACAATGAAGTGGAATATTTTATTAGTTAACTCCTCCATCGTTTCTCTTCCCTGTCTTTCGGTGGGCAGTTTTCACCAGAAGGTGGAGCAAACTCTTCCAATATTTGACAGGTATTCAGTTCTCAGGTGAAGGCTGTTGCTGTCCTTTCCTCCCATTCCTCACAGCCTCACTCAGAGGATTTCAGTTAGAACCTCTAATTCACTAAGACCATTAAAATATGCAGGAGAACGATGTTTTTTGTTTATTTGTTTGTTTCTTTTTGGTGGTGTTGTTTTGTCCTTAGAGTAGCCAAAAAAACTAGCTCTAGATACTTCAAGGTTTATCCTGGCTCCTAAGTGGCCAGGGCACCATGACAGATACTTAACTGCACGTGGCTAGGGTTTGTTCTCTTAAAGTGGTACCTATTGCCAGGTTAAATGGCAAAGAAGTTGTTTCTGAGTCCAAGAGGGTGCTCTTGTGGTGGCTGGTGGATGATATTATCTTTTCAACCATTGTGAAGGGGGTCAAGGAATTTCTCTTGCGACTCCACATCTAGTTCTTTGAAAAGGTATTACATTCTCTGAGAAGTTAATTGATAGACATGGTAAATTTGGTGAATTGGCTGCTTGCAAGTGGATCTTCAGGTGAATTGCCACAGAAAATTGGTTTCAGATGAGTTAGTTTTTGGCATATTAATATAGAGCCAGGCTAAGCCATGATGTTTGCTAACTTCTTGCCCGAATACCACAATAAACTTGTCTTTTGGCTTCCATTTGTCACGCTCTCCGACCAGTTCACTCTCTCTCTTATAGCCAGAGTGACATTTCTAAAAACACCAATCAGCAGTGCTGTTCTTCTCCTCTTAAACCCTGTAGTCACCCCTCATTGATTTCAGGATGGTTCCACCTGTTCCAGCACCACCTCCACCCCCACCCCCCCGACCCTCTCAGATCCCTAGGCACCTGCCCCTACACCACTCCCCATTCCCATGCTCCAGCACTTCATTCCTTCCAAATCCCGCCTTTCTTAGGGCTTACACGTGTTGCCCTATGTTGCAGCCATTTGCTCAGAAATCTCCCCACCTTTTCCCCTAACTCCTTTTAACCGTCTTGATCTCAGGTGAAATGTCACTTTTCCTGGGAGGTCTTCTAACTCCTATTCTAGTTTAAGCCTCCTGATGAGATGTCTTTTTTGTACTTTTAGCTTTTTTCATCACTTGCATCAGTACTATAATAAAATTATTCAAATAATTGGTCTCTGTCTTCCCCACTAAAATGCAAGCTTCAGGAGGATGGGGATCAACAGCTGTCTTGTTCAGTGCTATCCAGTAGTATTTCTTCAATAATGGAAACATTCTACTTTGCATTGTTCAGTATGGTAGCCAGGAACCACATGTGGCTATTGAGCAATTGTAATATGGTTAATATGACTGAGGACATGAAGTTTTAGTTTTATTTGATTCTAATTAATTAAAATTTAAATTTAAATAGCTATGTATGGTTAGTGGCTTTGAACAGCATAGGTCCCACTCACCAGTGTATCTCAAGCTCTTAGCATAGCACCTAACATAGTAGGTGTTCAATTAATATTTGTTAAATTAACAATTTACTGGGGTTTGTATTATTAATCTTATTTTTGGATAATAAAATTGAAGGACAGAGAGAATGTGACTATCACTCACAAGCAGGTACATACATACATTCATTCATGCTTTATCTAATGCCTACTTCCAAATGAGATTTGATTCTGTGGTTAGGTTAACTCTATCATTCACCAAGTCTCAATTTCCTCATCTGTCAAATGGGGAACATGATAATAACTATCCTTTCATATTAAAAATCTAAATGAGGTACTGTATATAAAACTTTTTCCCCATGGTTCTGGACACAAAGGGATTGCTCAATAAATGTTATTTGCAATTATTCTTAATTATTATTTCTTAAAGCCACTGCCACCTCCCCATGAGAGAGAGAGTTGCTTCCTCTGTTTTGGGCTAATATCACTTTTTAGACTCCCATATGAAAGCATGCATATACTTTATAACTATTTTACTTTCCTCCTTCTTTAACTAAACTATCACCTCCTTGATAACAGGGATTTTATATTCCTGTTTCCATTCCTACTCCCTTGTATAGCACCTGGTTCAAAGCAAACACTGAGAAAATGTTTATCAAGTGAATGAGGTATAGCAAATTAGGGCCAAAGCTCCAGACTTCCTGACCCTTAGGCATGCGCTCATTTTACTTAACAGTATTATCTCTTACTTCTCAGGGTGGGGAAGCAGAAGATTCTTTTGATGTACTAAAGACACAGACTTATAATGTTTGAATTTATGAATGTTTTACAAAATATATAGAATGTTTATAATGTTGAGTGTGCATGTACTAGCTTTATAATAAGAAAATAATTAAAATTACACAAAATTTGTATGACAACCAAATGGCATTCTCATGGCTTTTAACCTGTGAGTGTGCCCACTTCTCTGTCTGACTTTGATATCAGGATGGAAATGCTCCTAAGGATTAATTCTTTGTGATTAAAAACCTGTCCTTAGTGTCAAGGAAAGTTCCCTTGTTGAAATATATGTCCTACTAATACAATGAGGTGAAACAAAAATAGGCAAAAAACTATTTCTCAAATCTTGGGAAGTTTTCTGTAGGGCATGACAACATGAATCGTGCATAATACCTAGTATGTATACATACCTAGTATGTATAATTCAGTGTTTATGTATTTTGCATTTTGCCTATGAACTCTAAGTACTTCACATATATTAAAACAGTTCCAGTTTCTTTATAATTCTAGAAACCAAAGATTAGAGACAACTTTGTTTTGAATAGACAGAAACTCTGTTGTTCTGGAAGAGTGACAAATGTCAGGTCATGTAGATTTTGAGTGAAACTTGAACTAGAATTCAAGTTTCTTCTTACTCTTGGTCTGGTACCAGATTATATTTTTCAGCATATAAACAGTAATATCTGGTATAATTATGTAAAAGCTATTTGTATTTGAAAACTCAAATCTATAGTTGTCAAATAGCAGGGGATATATTTATAGCTAAGGAAGTTAGTATGATGGCTGCGGTGTTAGTACATGTATGATTTCATAGTTTTATTTATTTATTGTTACAAAAGGGATATAAATTAATTTCATGCTCTATTTCTCAAATAGTTTTGAACTCTGTGAGCAAATGCCATCATGCCAGCCAAGTAGTAGTCCTCCAAATTTAACACTGGTAAACATGAAATGTTCATAACTTAGATATTCAAGTCATATAACAATAGATTTTTTTTTCTGAGAAGTTCCCTGGATTTAAATTTCTCTTCAGTATTTAATAGGTTGCTCACAAACTATGTTGTATAGCCAAAGCTAATGTAATATTGTAAGTTAACTATACTTCAATAAAAAAATAGGTTGCTCGTGAAGACTTGCCCAAGAAAACTAGTATATTTCTCTTCTGTTACTTGGCATCCAAAATGTGAAAAAGAGAACTAAGGGTACGTGCTAAACGTACACGTACACGTACACGTGTGGAAATGTTCTTAGACTATGCTGTACTTAGGTGAATTTGAAACAGTGCACTCCAAGTTTTCTAAGTGAGAGTATTAAAAATATGCACTATTATTTAGTTAAAACATTGTAAAAACTAAACTATTATTTTTTTAAGTAGAGAAAACTTTATTATAATTTAATGAGTTTGAACTCATTTAAAACACAGAAATTAAAAAATTTAATTTCTGCCAATTTACAGATGGGCAAGTCTATTTGTAAATGATCTCATCCCTAACAAACAATTAGCTTAATGGATATTAATGTGTGTGTGACTTTCAAAATAAAATCTGAAAACCAACCACAGTGATTTCACATTTGAGCGCTTTTAGCAGTACAGTGCATTTCCTAATTGTTTATTTCAATGTTGTATTCAGAGGGAACATAACTTCTTCCTTTGTGTATGATACATTTTTCAAGTGTCCATGCATTTGTATAGCAAGAATTAGAAAGGTGCTTTGAAGCTATAGGTTTATTTACAAACTAACATTGTATAACAGTAATGAAAATACTATGTTTAAATCACATGTCATAATGTCTTGTTATGAAGGCAGTGCCTAAAGCTACAATAAAGGCCAGGTAACTGACAGATATCCTTAAAACTAGGACATAAATAAATTAGAAAACAGTTTCTTATAAGTATACTCAAAGTTTGGCAGTTGTAGAGACAATTTGAGTTGTAAGACAGGAGATCGAGCATGGCATCAGAAAGAAATATCTATAGAGAGCCAAGATATGCAGGTTCCTGTCCTAGTCAATAAACTAGGTGATCTAGGGGAAATCATTGCCCTCTTTGGGGCTTTACTTTCTCATTTGTCATATAAAAGATTCTGACTACTTGAGTACTCAGTTTTTTGGTTTTTTTTTTTAATCCTAAGTATTAAAACCCTAAGAGTAGAAAGAAAGAACACAATTCTAAGTGTAAGAGTCATAGGAACTAGAGTGCATATGACATTTTCTTATTATTTTTATTCATAAAGAAGTTTAATCCTTTTTACTTATAGGCAAATTGGGCTTTAGCGTCAAATCTAAAGCTATCCTATTTCTCTTTCATAAAATTCTCTCCTTCTTTGGAGCCATGTATTGGGCTATACTGAGCGTGGTATTGAGGTAGAAGGTGTAACCCTTCTCTATCCTCACCCAATATAGGATAATAACAACTAGACTGATGTATTGGGGTTACTTTCCTGGACATGATGCCATACTTGACTAGGGTGAACATACAATTTATCATCCAGATTGGCACACTTTTGAGATTGAAAAGGACCGCTATTAACAATTATATTTTGACAGCCACTCTTAACCAGAATTATGAGGGAAGCATATAAGGGCTGCGAAGGGGATGATTTTAATGTGTTCTATATAGCTTTGCATGCTCTTCTTTACTTATTCTCCACCCTTCTTGAGGCAGAGAGAGAAAAGATTTAGGTTTGAATGAAGGTAACATTTTGATTCAAATAGGTAAATTGCAGGGTTTGCTTTTCATATGTAAAACAGCATGAATTACCAAATAAGAGGGCTCAAATTTAGCCAGAAATTCTGAAAAAGACAATTATACAAAATCCAACAAACCCACTGAAATATGCAGTTCAGTACCTCATCTTGCTTACTTCTCCATGAAGGTCAAAAGTACCTCCTACTGTGATATGTCGGCAATCTCTGAAAGACTGATTAAATTTCTATATAATATGGAATTGCTGAATCCAGTGAACCATAACTTATGTAATTTGTATTATACTTTATCAGTCACCTTTTAAAACTGTATATGAAACTTTCCCTTGTAGACAGTGGAAACCTGAGAAATACTTTTTTATAGTAACTTTAGCAGTTTGTTTGACTTAATTATTAAGTCAAACAATGTTAAAGGGTGGATTTCTTAAAGGGATTTGAATGTAAAAATTTACTTAATTTTTGTATTTAAATTTTAGAATGGAAAAATCTGAGGATAAAGATGATGGGTTTTATATTGCATGGGAAAGAATGGGAAAAATAATCTTCATGTATGGTGAAAGAGTGGCTAAAGAGATATTTGAGAACTTCCCTTGCTGACTCTTAATTCAAAAGGTAAGGTATGGGTGTAAGTTATAGAAGCGTGTCTAATCTTGGAAAGTTCTATAGTATGCTGAGTTCTGCTTAAATAGGCCCTATTCTTTCAACAGGGAAGTTGAGAAAACCAGAGATTAGGAGTTCAGAGGCAAAATAATATATTCCATTCCCAGGTATATGGAGAATTTCCTCTTTTTCCTTCTCTGTTCCCCACCCCTATCACCCCCCTCTCACTTTCTAATTCTTGACTCATTTAAAAACTTGACACGTGGAAGTGCTCATGAAGTATATGCTCTCCAAGTAAGTCTAGAAGATAGACCATCCTGCATGTCCAGTGAAAGATCCTGGAAAGATTAGGACGATCTCTGTGTCCTTGAATAACAGAGTTCATGTCAGAGCTCCTTGAAAGCTATAGAGCTGCTACTGGAGACCGCTGGGACAGAAATCTGCAGTAAAGGAGATACCCCCTGAGAACATCAGGGGGGTATACAAACAACACTCTGATCACTGGAAATAAAATCTGTACTCCTTAACATGGTCTGCAAAGTCCTGTTTCATCTACACCATTCTCCTCTCCATCCCCATTTCTATCATATTTCCCCCTTATTTATTACCCTAAATGTCTTTATATCTCTATATGTTTGCCATGCTCCCTTTAGCCCCAAGCCTTTTAAAGACTCTAAATCAAAATCCTCTACATCTGATGCCTCCCATCTCCAGCTGTCTTCTCCTGGTTAAATTCTACTTATTTCTAAGATCTTAGTTCAAACATCCGTTCCCCAGGAACTCCTTCTCTGACTTGGTCAACTCCATGTGCTATATTGTATTAGTGTTCTATTGCTACAAAACACATCACCACAAATTTAGTTATTTAAAGTAACACAAGTTTATTTTCTCACAGTTTTCTTATGTTAGGAGTGTGCACATGATTTAGTTGGATCTTTTGCTCCTGTGCGACAAGACTGCAATCAAGAGATTGGCTGGGCTGCTGTTCTTATTTGAGACCCAGGATCCTCTTCTAGGCTCACTGGTTGTTGGTAGAATTCATTCCCTTGAATGTATGACTGAGGTTCCTTTTTTGTTAGCTGTTGGCCAGGGACTGCTCTAAGATCCCAGAGGCTGTCTGCAGTTCTCTGGCACATGACTCTCATAGGGAGTTTGTAACATGGCTTTCTTTCTTCCAGGCCAACAGGAATACATCTTTCTGATGCTTCACCTTCATTTAAAGACTCCTCTGATTAGGTCAGGCCCACTCAGAAACACCTAGATAATCTTTTTGGTGAACTCAAAGTTGATTAGTAACCTTAACATAGGAGTGGTATCCCTTTATATTTACACATTCTGCCCATAATCTGCTCAAAGGGAGGGGATTATATAGAGCATATGCTCTAGGGAATGAGAGTCTTGGGAACCATTTTAGAATCCTGCCTACCTCAATACTCCCTCATGCCATATGTCTCCTCTGTTTTATCACAAAACACTTTCAATTGTACATTTATTTCTGTGATTCTTTGATTAACGTCAGTCCTTTCCACCAGCATGTAAGCTTCATTAGAACAGGGAATACTGTTTTTGGGGAGGTTCTCTTTCCTCATATTGTATTCTTGGATGTTAGCACATTGTTCAACATAGTGTAGATGCTCAATGAATGTTTAAATAATTGAGTGACTAATATTAATTGAATAAATGAAGGACTGAATGAAAGTCCTGCTGTGATTATCTGGCACTAGGTGGTCATTCTTAGATCTACTCATTCCCTAATGCCTCTGCACTGAAAGATGGCAGCTATTTAATAAGATATTAGGTCTCTAATCTGAGGTCACTAGATGGACTGACTTTAAAGAAGAAATAGCTCCTTATGTCCCAAGCCTGAGAGAAGTCTATTTATCTTGCAGGCTTTCCTGGCATTATGTATAGAGATTTCCTTTCAGAATAACTTTCAGAACCTGAGCTTTTATCAGCCCTCTTACCAAGGAACTAAAGTAAACTTACACCTTCCAGCCAGGCTACGTCAATTGGAAGGGTAGGTTGAGCCCTTGGTAGACTCAGGTTTTTATAAAACCAGGAGGATTCCAGTGAGAGAAGTATAAAAGCACACAGGGAATATGTGTGGGGTGTGTGTGTGTGTGTGTGTGTGAATTTTGTGTTTAGGAAACTACGTGTTGCTGGCTATAGGGGGAGTGTAAGAGGTCTCCAGTGATAGAGGCCTGCTTCCTCTTGCCCTTAATTCCCTATAAATGCAGTAGCTCAGTCAACGTGTCCCAGGTATCTTTATAGCCATAAATTCTGAGAAGTCACAACAAAACTCTGAGATTCCTCACACGTAGAGGTGGGGGAAGGTTATGTCTCTTTAAAGGGAGGTAGCAGATCATGTGTTTAGTCTTGAGTGATAAATTTTTTCCTTGGTGTCTGTATTTGTCAGGGTTCTCTAGAGAAACAGGATCTATAGAATGAAAAAAATATACATATATACATACATATATCTATTTCTTTCACACAACTATATATTTTATATATAATATATGAAAATATATATAAAGAGATTTATTTTAAAGAATTGGCTCATGTAATTAAGGAGGTTTGATGAGTCCAAACTGATGAGGGAGGCCAGCAGGCTGGACACTTAGGAGAGTTGCTGTTTGAGTCCATAGGCAATCTGCTGTACAACCAGGAGGAGCTAAAGTTCCAGATGAAGTCTGAAAGCAGTTTGCTGAGAATTCCCTCTTGATCTGGAGAGATTAGCTTTTTGTTCTATTTAGGCCTTAACTGATTGGATGAGGCCCGCTCACCATGGAAGGCAATTGGCTTTATTTAAAGTCCATGGATTTAATTGTAAATCTCATACAAAAACACTCTCACAGAAACATCAAGAATAATGTTTGACAAAACAGCCAACTTGACATACAAAATTAACCATCACAGTGTTCCTATAATTCAGTCTTATATTTACCATTGATATTTCATATTTGTGAGACTCATATATTATTTATTCAGTCTAGAAATTCTGTTCCTCAGAGGACTTGGGGACAAAGTTAGAGATTAAAAAAAAAAAATCCTCCATCTCTTAGAACATTTTTTTCTTGACAAGTAATACACTGGAAAAACTAGTTCTATAATATGCCCTAATATGGAGAAGATAACATAAGACTGACAAAAGATTAATCTATTCATAATCCCATGTTTGGCTAATGGGGGTCACAGAGCCCTAGGCTTTCAACTTTGACATAATATACTTTTTTTAGACCACTACTCACATAAAATTCTGAAATTTTTATGGTCTTGAAAAGATGTATACCTCTTGATAGCCACAAATAAACCAGGGCCTGAATAATGAAATAGCATGTAATCTCAGGTAACCAGCTAATGTTAATCTTTATTTTAAACCTTACGTTACTTGATATACCTTGTCAATAGCTCATGACTATTATTGTCATACATCTGCCTATGAATATGACACTTTTAATACCATATCAAGGGACCCACATTGTCTCTTGGGATGTCTGTACAAAATGATCTGTCATATAAAAATTCCCTGGATTGGGGCTGAGTTTATATTATGGTCCTGACAATCTTTTCTTCCGACTCAAGAAGGCAAGATTCACAAAGTATCCACACATCATCATTGGAATGCCAGAAAACTAAAAACTCTTCTCAGTGCCTATGTCTTGTACAGAATTAGGCACATAGTACCTACTAAATATATTCATATATAAATGAATGAATGAATTATATTTGTACTTTTAGCTATCTTGGAATTTGGTTCAGTTGGCAATTGGATAGGCTAGATTAGGTGATATAAGAAGAAAATAGAATCACTGGTATAGGACAAGCCATGTGGGATGGTCCCAGAAATAGGCAATGAGAGGCAGTGGACATAAGAATATCTTGCAGTCAGCAAGTTGCAGCAGGCAGGGGCTATAGGAGGCTACCTGTTCCTATGATTGAGAATTATTAGCATCAGGAGCAGTCAGATGACAGTTGGGGAAGCAACAGTAGTTGGTAGCTAGCCTGGAAAAAGAAAGTGAGAATTTAACTATGGCAGTGAGAGTTCAAGAGTAAGTGTCCAGCTCCTGGAAAAGTAAAGAGATAACATTAGGACCTAGTCCTAGAGGAGTTTACTAGTCAGAGATAGTAATAGATACTCAGGCATGGGGTGAGGAAGAAGTGGATGGGTGGAGTTGGGGTAGTGAGACACAACCCTAGGCATTAGAATTGGACCTTGGGTCACAAAATAATTCTGGAGGTGAATTACTAGAAATGGGGCCTGAAACACAGCCAAACCAATGGTAAACTGACTTAGTGCTGAGTTGCTAGCCCAACTTTCTACAACTTCTAATTTGGAAGAGCCTGAGACCTAAATGCTGAATTGGAGTTACCTCTGCCAGTGGCATTAGAGAGACTTCAACTGTGGCAGTGGATTTTAGCTGTGGCCAGGCACACTCTATTCAGCTAGTCAGAAGACACTATCCCGCCATCTTGGAAGCATTCTGAGGTGCCCAGGGAAGGTGGGCTATTTTCCTCCTGTAAGAAGGATAAAGTGCACAGCAGAAAGGCCAGGGCCCAAGGGCTGCACAGACTGCGTGAGACATGCCGTTACAGAGATGAAAATCTAAGGTTGACAAGAGACTTCAGTCACCCTGGTTCAGAGCCACAGAGGAAATGCTTCCATGGAACTTTTCAGGTTCCTTTTTGACCTCTTAGCCCTTGGACCTGCCAGGATTTCTTGCCCACCCACCTAGTTTGACTTAACTTTCTCATGCTTCTGTAGTACGCCTTGTGCTCCGACCACCTAGTTAGAAGCTCTGTCTTTTTGCCAGTAAATGATAAATGGCTTCTGTAATTTGGAGAAGATAATTATGGTAAGGAAGGTGAATTTTTCAGAGCTTTAAATTTGAATAAATTCAAGCCTGTGGAAAAGTTGGAAGAAGAAAACAACAAACAGACTTACACCCTTCATCTAGACTCACTAATTATTAATATTTTGCCATACTTACTATTTGTTTACTTATATGTATGCATATGTATATATACATGAACAATTTGCAAGCTATTAGATTTTCCACCCCTAAATACTACAGCCTTTGTCTTGTGAACATACATTCTCCTACCTGACTATGGTACTATTATTATGTCCAAGGAATTTTATATTGATGCAATAAAATTATCTAATATATATTCTATATTCAAGTTTCCCAGTTGCCTCAATAATGTCCTTTATAGATGATTTTTATTGTGACTTTTTAAATATCCAATTTTGTGAGGCAACTCCCAATTTTAGAAATAAAATTAGGAACATAAGATTTCTAGGGTACCTTGGGAAAAACGTGTAGGGTGGATATGTTTGTTCAGTCTTCTCAAAAAAGTAATTGTTTCATCTTTCCACTGATGGGAAAGCACAACTATCAATCAAGAATGTGTCAGCAGGTTTGGATATATAGTAATGGCTTTTACTTAATGGAGTTAGAGTGAATTTTCACCTTTAGTTAAAAGTGAGTCTCTGTGTATTGGATGCTAGCTTTCATATTTAAATTGCATTCATACTTGATCTTCTGGCCAAAGCAGCAGGAGACCAGTTAAAAAAAATCTATTGCTCTTAATTTAAAGGCAGCGATTAAAGGAGATTCAGAGCTTTGAAACTGTTGTGAGTATTCTACTCGAGAAAATAAACACTAATTGAAAGGACTAATCAAAAGCTCATCATCCTGAAGGGCACTTGGATGATTCACAAGTGGGCAGCTTAGGTAGACAAGGTGGTCTTATGAGGACCTCGTCATTCTAAGTACTGGGACCTTAAGCTATGCATTAGATGAGTCCCCATGATGAGTGACTGCATATGATGAGAAAATATATCTGCCATTAATTTCCTTCATAATTTTGCAGATAGTTTATAGAAATAATTCATCTTTAATCAGTAATAGAAAACTTATATATTGTAACATTTCCTTCAAGAAAATCTTTCTTTTGCCAATCTGCAGTATATGTGCATTTAATTCTATCACACAATCTCTACAAATATTTGGGCAAATAAGTAATGGTTTCCAATAAAGTGGTGCTCTTTAAAAACAGATAAATAATTAAACACTGTCCTCTTTATTGCACTCACATAGGAGTTTTTGCTTCTCTAGTAGAGATGGCTTCATGGCTTAAACCATTACCCCAGGGGCCTAACAAAAATTCAGAGATGAAAAAGCCATTTGAAGATTTTTTTTTTCAGATAATTCTAGATGATTCAGACAATTTCCTAAGCAGCAAAACTTTCTGTAAATGGAATTTTCCCCTTACCAGACTATAAATCAATACTTGTTGGCTCTAATGATGAATTGGTGATAAAGGAATTCTAACAACTGTTATCTGATGAGAAGATCGCTGTTGGGTTGATAGTGGGGAATGGGGGTTTACTGATTATCTGGGAAGCTTGTTTCTGAGATTGCTGCCATCAATGGAATTTTGTTGGTCATTACCAATGCACGTGTGCAAAACCAGGTAAAGTGAGCAAGGCTGGAATGCATTTGAGCTATATAGTCCAAACAGTATGATATGGATGTTTTAAAAGTATGAAAAAATTCATAATCAGTGTGCATATAAATGTTGCAAAATTTGGTGGCAGGAAGAATTCAGTTTCCTTCACTGAGTGCTAAATCATTCATTTATAGCTGCTTCCATGTTGCCTTCTGTTTTGGTACTCACATTTGCCTTTTCACTATTATCATATTGAAATCAATATGAGGATACAACTTTGTTACTTTTGTCAAATTTGAAAATAAGTAGGCCATTATAATTTACAAAAGGTGTTGCTACACTCTGATCCTTAATAGGAAAGGAGTCCAAAGAGTGGGGATTCATCTTCAAATCTCATTACGGTAAACTTTACTCAAATTCTTTCATTTTATCAAAATTTTGTTATTTTGTTTTTTGGTTTTTTTGGCCACACCACTGGGCTTGTGGGATCTTAGTTCCCAACCAGGGATTGAACCTGGGCCCTAGGCAGTGAGAGCTCGTAGTCCTAACCACTGGACTGCTAGGGAATTCCCTCATTTTATCAAATTCTTTATAATGAGTTCTAAGCTGGGTATAGAATTGTCGCCATTATATATCTTGTGGAAATATATCTCATAAGGTTTTCTGACCAAGAACCATTATTTCCAGTTTCAGTATCTATCAGTAGGGAGGTGGACACCTTCTAACTCTCTACCACTAGTACATGATGTTTGTTCTATGCCCTCCTGTCCCCATGATTCCCAACGAGCACATTGCATAGCAGTGGAATTGATTAAAGTGTTGGGACACCAACGTTATTTAAACAGAGCTTTAGAAAAGCCCTTCCAAGATTGCCATGACATTATTATAAACTCATCTATTAAATTGGACTATATGAAGCTGCTATTTTGTGGATAAAAAAGAATACTTTATTATCCAATTGACACACTTTTGAGAGAGAAAGGAGGAACTATTAATAATTAAGATAGGTATAACTGATACTGTCCAGTCAAAGCAGAATATATGGTCACCCAGTAATAACAGTACCTACTCTTCAGGGTTCTTGTGAAGTTTCAATGACAAAATGTATGTAAAACAGCTGTCATGTGGGAAACATTAAATAAGTGGTATCTGTTTATATTGGTATTTTTCATACTTTCTACTTTGGCCAACAAAGCAGTGAAATCATAGTGACTTGTTTATTCTCTTTTTCTTTTACTAGCTGATGCTACCTCTAGCAATGAGAGGAAAAAGAACTTTATTTAGTTATTCCTACCGTAGTGATTCTCCACCAAAATAAGGGAAATCTGTTTTAAAATTTAAAAAATACCAGATACCCTATCCTGCCTTCTCCACACACCCATCTCCCTAGCTTGATAGTTACTTCCACCAGAAGCTGCTTATACTGAGTGGACTATGTCACAGCTCTTAGGCTTACTGGGGCAGAAAAAAATTGAGAATAACTAATTTATTTGATTAATAATTTCTTGAAAGCAGTGATTTTTCTATTACTTATTCCCTGTGCTTACCATAGTACCCAGCACATAGTAGGAACTACTACTATCAATATCAACATCAATATAATATAATATCAATAAACATTTATTCAGTTAATGAAAGTATGAATAAATGGATCTTAGCAGCTAAAAATCAACATTATGAGGCAGTGGCCTCTAGTATTACTGTGCAACCAATGCCCCACTGTGATAGGGAAATTTCCTAAGCTCCAGCTAGAACTTGTAGGGTCGTAGGATCAAGGAATTCAGGGATTTCTTAGCTGCAGTTGGTGCCAAGTCTGGAACTGTTGGCTACTTAGATTAGTTTTCTGATTTAATTGATTGTAAAAGAAAATAAATTCTATAAGATAATCCACCAATTATCTCAATAAGGCTTTCTACTACATATCCAGCAAATTTGATACATGGAAGTGTCATGTGCAGGTTTAAGTGCTGCCATGTGATATCGACATTGTTTATTAGTATTCAGCATCTTTGTTGGAGTATTACTGAGAATTGTATACAGATATATTTGTTTTATATATGAGAATGGGAAACAGTAATTGTGTGTATCATTTCCAAGTACAGAATTCTAAAGGCCTCGTATTAACCCAGTCATCCTGGCACTTGCTGTCACTTTATAGCTGGACTTGGGACACTGTGCAGGTACACTTGTCTTTTTCTCTCTGTCATCCTTCATGTTGTTTAAGTGCAGGTTAGTTAAAATGGACTTCGCAGGTAACCTCTATTAATAGGATTAACGATTTTAATACCAGAGAAAATGTGTGTCGCATCATTTGCAACCTTTTCCCCCTTTAGGGATTGCATGTTGTTTTAGTCCATGCAGATCAGTGCACAGCTGGTACTATTGCTTTTATTTCTGAGTTTCTCTTCTAAACCTTAGAGTCAGCAGCCCCATGCCTGGGGATGGAGAAAGAGTTGGTAGAAAGCATCACCCTAAAACTGTTCAGACCTGGGGGCCCCTTCTTCACCCCACCAAATTTGGTTCCTTCCCAATGGATAAACCACCTATCATGTGTGAGGGTCTAAGTTGCTACTGTTGAAGCAGGGAGGTTGGTAAAAGCCTATGCCTGTGTGCTGGGTGGGGATTAGAGCAGGGTGCTAAAAACATTCATGGGTGGGCACCTATGGCACCTGGATCTCAGAACTACATGGCAGGGAGGATATATAAATGATAAGTGTTAGGCCTCGCTCATTCCTGAGCTCTAGCCGAATCAGAGACTAATAGGATATTGGTAACTGCCTCCCTGAGCCAAAGAAACAAGAAAGGCTCTTTGTGTTCATGGTCCTTTCTTTCCCTCACTGTCATGTGTAAAACCTACCCAACTTGTTAGTTCTTAGAGGAAAGAGAGACTGGAAATTCACCTTTTTAGATCTATCAAATAAATGATGGATATTAATGAACATAAAAAATTTTCTCCAACTTCAGCTTCTTGTACTAAGAAACTGAGTTAACAAAATCAAAATATTTCTATTTAAAAATTATGACATTCATGTTTATGCTATGAAAATGGTGTAGCACAGGAAAACATAGTCAAGATGTCATAAGCATATCAATAGGAAGGTTTACATGGGATGAATGAAAACCAACAGTACTATGGAACTGATAAAATTTAGCAACACTTAAGGTCAGTTAGTGAATCTGTGCTCAGTAAAAGCTCTTATGAGGGAATGGGTGGGTATCATAGATGACTGATCAAGATTTGTGCATTTTCTTCTGGCGTGGACCATCTTTTCCCAAGTGCCGAGGAATCAGTGCTGTCTTCGTAGAGTTGGAATAATATGGTGCACTCATTTTACACTGAAAAATTTTTGCTTAGGCAGAAATAGTATAACATATCACCGAATTAATCATCGACAGTAGTTTATATTGTTAAAGACAGTTCAGTGTACAAGCCACCAGAGTTATAGAAAAGCCAATACTGCATATTGGATACTGTTATTAATCCCTCTGTTTGACTTCGGGACCAAAGCAAAGAAATACCTCTAAGGCCATGTGGATTCTAATTTCTGCTTCAGTTCCCTACATCCTTTGACACTAGCCATTTTACTTCTCTCCATTTCATTGTGCACTTCTATAAGATTAGGAAGCAATATTAGATAATTGCAAAGCAAACAAACGATTGCATTCATGTTAAATCATCTTTTAGAAGTGTGTGACAAGATTAATACTAATTTAAACATTTGATCAATAAAAAACGATGAATGCTATTTTCTATTGTTTTGTGCATTGTTACAAGTAAAGGGCAATTACATGCCAAGAATAGTAGAAAAAAATATGACTGTGTTAGACATATTCCTGGTTTGAGCAGTGAGATTTCTTATTAAGGAAAGATATTAGAATGCTTTATGAAGTTTATGAACTTGTAATTTGCTCCTGTAATTAGATGAGACTCTGTCAGACCCATCCTTCTACAATTTCATAATTGAGGGGCTTCTGCCTGCAATAGTGTTGAATCAGATATACATATGCTTAATGTACTAACTGTTTTAAAGATTGGCCATGGCTTATGCAAAATGAGAACAATCCTTAGAACATTTTAAAGGCTTCCTGCCACAAATTGCTTTTGCAATTTTCATTTCATTTTTAACTACAAAGTTAAGGCATCTTTAGTTATTTTTATTTTAAATTGCTCCTACTGTTGTTCTCCTCCTAGGAAGTAGCCACTATTCTTTTTCCTTTCTCCTGGCCATTGTAATCTTTCTTACATGAATAAAAACAAAGTGGTTTATTTTAAAAAAGAATTTTTAAATCCTCCCTTGCAGTTGTGGGGAAAATGACTTACCATTATCAAATTGAAAAAGGGATAATGTGGTGCAATGACAAGTGAGTTTTATCAATGAGTGTTTTCCTTGGTGTTCTGGTTTTCCAGAAACTTTTTCTGCTGCATCCTTTAACATCTGTGCTGCAAAAGTTGATTCTGAAAACAAAGTAGATGTGGAAAGTCAGGTGATTGATCAGGCAAAAATTAAAAGTGGGTACCGGTGGCATAATCTCTTATTTTTTGGCCCACAGGAGTCCTGATACAAATTAATTGTTTCTGTGATTCTTAGACCTTCACCAATCAGATGTAAATTATACCATGCATGATTGGCTGCCTTTCCACTTTCGAGTTCCCCATAAAGAGCTGTTGGCCGCCAACTGCTGCAGAGGCACAGTGGAGCAGCATCCTGTCCTTGGCCGCTCTGGGACAACAAACAGAGCAATGGAGCTGACTTGCAACCACAATACCATGCCTGAGGATGCAGCCTGCACCCCTCCAGATTAATTTTTGTTTAGGGCACCAGAGACATTTTTTCATACCAGGTATAATGTTGTCAAACCTTGTGTGGCCAAGGTTTGATCTTTAAACATGGTTTCAGATCAATTTAAGAAGGATGCTAGAGCACAGAGCACCTAGCAGACAGCAAGATTGAATGTGAAATTAATCTCAAGATTGATTAGGGAAAAACAGTATAGATGCCCTCAAAACCAGGTTTCCCAAGATACTTTATGCACCTTTAGAGGCAGCAGTAATAATAATAGCTGAAACTTAATTAAAGTAGCATAAAAGACCTCAGCAAGGAGACCTTGTGACCACATTTGTAGCTGAGTACTGAATTTAGCTTCAAGAAATATGAGATCTACTTTTCATCTCACAGCAATTTACCATTTCAAAAAACTCGTATTAAGGAGGTGATTAGAAGCTGCAGCGTTGCCTTACTCCATATGTAAAGAAAGAAGGGTTTAAAAATGTAGAAGGGCACCTTTTCAAAGAAACATCACAATTAAAATTTAAACATATATTGGGAAATGAGAAAATTGGAATGACCTGGTTATATGAAATGTAGATTTTTCATCTTAAAGCATTCATTCAGATCTTCTTAGACTTGTCTTCACTGTAAATTATTTGTGTTTCAAATTATACACACACACACACACACACACATATATATATATATATATATATATATATATATATATAGCAAATGGTATTTGAAGAAGAAAGTGAATTGGCCCTCAGGGGCCCTTGGAATCAAGGACTAAGATTTCCTGGATTCAGATCTTGGCTTGGCCCCTGTGTGACTTTGACAAATTACTTAACCTCTTCAGTCTTTGGTTTGTTTATCTATAAAATGGACATAATAATAGTTTATATCTCAGTAGACTGTGCAGAATAAATGAGGTAATTTATTTCTAACAGTGCTTGATGCTTAGTAAATGTCAAATGCATGTTATCATTATTATTATTTTATATGTATTATCGCTACCTCATTTAAACCATTAAAAAAGTAAAAATTTCCCTTCTAAGAAATCATTTATTAATTGAAACATGAATACTTTCTTAGATAGGAATACCTTGTAGGTTTCTAGGAACACAATAACTATAAAATACAATTTCTGCTTCTGTAACTTATATCCAATTGCTATCGAGTGGTTCCTCTCTGATCATATTTTCAACTGTCATTTATGGTTAATAATGTTTATTTCACAGTGTTGGAGAATTATAGAAATAAATATTTGAATGAGATGACATTTGTGAAAGTAGTGAAAGTTGGTTCACAGTAGGTTCTAAATAAATATTAGCCTTTTAGATACACACCTGCCTTCTGTATAGGGAAGGGAACCAATGTTTAATGTTCCAAACAAAAAAACCCTATTTTTTACCATACCACTGAAGCTTGATATACTCCCATAAACCATACAAGAATTTCTTTTTATTTTTTATTTTTTTTTGAGGTATGTGGGCCTCTCACTGTTGTGGCCTCTCCCGTTGCAGAGCACAGGCTCCAGATGTGCAGGCTGAACGACCATGGCTCACAGGCCTAGCCGCTTCGTGGCCTGTGGGATCTTCCAGGACCGGGGCACAAACCCATGTCCCCTGCATCAGCAGGCGGACTCTCAAACACTGTGCCACCAGGGAAGCCCAAGAATTCTTTTTTAAACTTTTCTTTTTTGCCCATGACCATTCTCTCCCAAGCACTTTGTGGCCACTACTTGAAGATGCCTGAGTGGTGGTATCCACTATGGTCTCTTACTAGGACCTTACAATGTGTCAGTGGAGACAAGTGGACTCTGAGAAAGGCAGTAGAGTATGTAAAATGCCTCCTGGGTGCATAGGAAATCTTGCTATTATTGGCTGGCTGTTGGGAAGCAAGCACTCATGTTGAGAAATCTCACTTGGCAAGGTACTGCAGGTGGCTTCTTAGAGCTGATGGCAGCCTCCAGCTGACAGCCAACAAGAAAATTAAACTCTCAGTCCTACAACTGCAGGGAACTGAATGCTGCCCCAAACCATGTAATCAGGGAAGGAGATTCTTCTCCAGACTAGTTTTCAGATGAGAACACAGGCTTGGCCAACATCCTGTGAGACTGAACAGAGGACTCAGTTAAGCCATTCCCAGACTTTAGACCCCCAGAAATTGTGAGATAATAAATGTGGTTTTTTAAAAAGCCAATAAGTTTGTGGTAATTTGTCATATAGCAATAGATAAGCAATACAGATTTTTTTCTCATTTAATCTTAAGGCAGAGACTTTGCTTCAAAGGAAAGTGGCTTTTAATTTAGCATGAAAGATTTATTAGATTGAAATTTTCCAAGGTATACCAGGCACATATACAACTGTAGAAAACACACCTGCTTCAGTATCTATACCTAAAAATATGAGTTTGAATCCTCACTCTGCCTCTATTTGGTAGATATATTCTCTCTGAGCCTCAATTTCACTGCCTATAAAATGGTAAAAATGCAGTCTATTTTTTTAGGATTATTCTAAGGATGGCCTGAGTTAGCCAACAAAAAATGTTTAGCATAGTACAAAGTTAATATCAGATGCTCAGTAAATGATGACTGTTTTATTAATAGTATATGGAGACTATCCTGTATTCTTAGGTTTTGTAGAATGCCAGTACATATGGGGAATCAAGGGGTAGATGTGAAAGCAGTAGCCACTGAATACATTCTTACAGTTTTTTGATCATGAAGACTTTTTGCTTTATGATGAAGAGATTTGATCCATTGATGTTTAATATAATGAGACACCATGTGATTATTTAAAAGATTGGTTTTTAAATAAAACCACGAAGAGGGTATTATCTGTTAAGGAAACTTTACTGTGTGAAAATCAAAGTCATGGATTATCAATAGAAGAAAAAAAGACAAAATGGTTAATACCTATTCACAATATTCATCAAAAACTTAACATTTTTTTTTGAAGGACTCACCTGCTCTTTCCCTTCTATACCAGACACTTCTTCAGATCAACAGAGAAACTATTACAAGAAATTCTGACTCTTTTTCTTTCACAAATAATGCAGCAAAACTTTTGTACATTGTACTTTTGAGATGCCAAGGTATTTGGTTTTCACTTTATCGCTGAAATAAGCATTTTATACGTCTTTAAATGGCTTTTTCTTTGGATTGCAATATAACTAATTAAAGGTCCTTTCTTTTAGGAACTAAGATAAAAAATATGTTAATCATAGCAGCCAATAAAATATCTATTCAGTTACTTATTCATTTACTCATCAACACTGTTGAGTATCTTCCTCCTGCCACATACTGTCCCAGGTACTAGGAATGTGGTGGTAAAATACTCTAAACCATAACTTGTACCAATGTCACAGAATTTAAGCATTTTGATATCAACAGTAGTGCAGGCAAGATGAAGGGCCTTTGACTGGCTTACAAAAAGCACTAAGATGTGACATTCAGAGATGCAAGAAGCATCTCTTGTTGTTGGCTTCATTTTATATATTTCCTGAAAGTCAAAGCCGTGCAGGGTAGCATAGTAAAATATAAACAAATGGTAGCATACAAATAAATACACACACACATATTTAATTGAGAGTAACAACTAGATTTTATTAATCAAGATTTTGCTGTAAAACCTGTTGGTTCTTTCCCATTTCCAAATAGTTGCAAAGCAAATAAATGTTAGCCATCCATGCATGATGTCATGATAATCAGTCTTTAAGTTCTGCTTGTTTTTGGTCCTTAGGCATATGAACCTATTTAATTTTCAGAGTTAAGGTTACGAGAAAGGTGTACATTTTATGTAAATATACATAAAATGTACATTTACTGCATATTGGTATGTAAGTATATATGAGTGGAAACAGAGATGCATCACACATATTTCTACAGAGCAGATGGCCGCAGGGGTAATTGGATTCAAAAGGACTGAAGGACATTATAATAGGTTGTATATTCTCAAAATTATCTACTGCCCTTTCCAAATGGCCCCTCCCTGCTAGAGAATTATACTTTTCTATCCCATTGATGTCAGGCTTAGCATGAGATTCGCTTTGGTCAATGTATTGTGTTGAAAATGATGTGAATCACTTCCTTCCTAACGAAAGCTTTAAGAGCCATTTTGCAGCTGTGTATTACTCTTTTCCCCCTAAGTGAGACCACATGTTTCAATTAGCAGTTGTTCCTTCAATGTGGGTTCTTCAATGAAGAAGGTATTGAGGGCTTCCCTGGTGGCGCAGTGGTTGGGAGTCCACCTGCTGATGCAGGGGACATGGGTTCGTGCCCCGGTCCGGGAGGATCCCACATGCCGTGGATGTGGCTGGGCCCGTGAGCCATGGCTGCTTGGCCTGCGCGTCCGGAGCCTGTGCTCGGCGGCAGCAGAGGCCACAACAGTGAGAGGCCCACATACTGCAAAAAAAAAAGAAGATGTTGAGCAGAGCTGTAGCCAACCCACAAGTGATAAATAATGTGAGCAAAAATAAACATTTGTTGTTTTAAGTTATTGAAATTTGGGCTTTTTTTGTTACTTCAGCATAATTTAGTCTAAGCTAGAGTTTACAGACAACTACAATAGCTGAAATTGAATAGTTTCTGTGGGCCAAGAACAATATCTGTTAATTTCAAATTTGTCTCACATGATCTTCACAATAATTCCATGAGGTAGAAATGATCACATTCCCATTAACAACTGAGAAAACTGCAGCTCATCAAATTAGCTCAGGGCTGACTAAGATATATGGAATATGAATAAGAGTAAGTCTGGCTAATTTCTAAGTTTCACCCACAGAGTCCTGTCTCATGGAACTTTAGAATTAGATATCATACAGTGCAATATGTTCATTTTACAAAAGAGTCATCTCAGGTCCTCAGTTGTATATTGTTCCACTACCTAGATATAAAGCTGAAACTTAAACCATTAATCTCTATGAGCTAGAAATCAAACCTATAATCTCACAGTCTAGTACTCCTGTGTGTGTGTGTGTATCTACATATACATATGTAAAATTATACCTTTGTAAATATGGAATATAGGGTACATATATATTTATATGTCTTTTTGATATTAGAACAATAAACCTTTAGATTAAGAATTAGTTCATAACATGTATTTTTACCAATATTATAGTGTAGTACCTAAATAAACAATGAAAATATTTTTGAGTTATTATTTTATATCCTATAGATATAGAGTAATTTTGATTTATATTTTGTGGGCTCTTGGTTATGATATAGTGTCACCTACTATGATTTTCCTTTTACTTGGAGTATAAAAATATAAATAGGATTATCCTATTTCTTAAGACTTGAAATTTGATCTTTTATTGCTTGCTTACTATGTCATTATAATAGGACATTCTCTCTTTTTTCATCCAGATAAAAACATGATTACATTGTATTTAGAGAAATAGTTTAGCTTTATTAAATGAAATATATAAATCCAGTTTTTCTATGTTAGAAATCTACTTAAAAAGAAAAGTTTAAAAATTCCATTTATAAAATCTTGCATTAGTAAACCATGTAAATATATAAATATGCCATAAAGCCTATTAATAGGCATTTTGTTTACATATTTTTATCTCAATTATCTATGCCCACAGGACTCATTCAATCAATTTTTCACTGAGTAGTTTTCAAAATACAATTACTCTTATGGGTAGGACTATGAACAGCAGTGTCATTTACACTATAGTTCACTAATTGCACTTCGAAGCCATTATAATGAATTATACCAGTACATTCTTCAAGAAGATCAGTTAATGCTAATCATTTGTATCACATATATCACTTAGAAGAGATTAATCCATAAAAGTCTTTCCTTTATAGCCTCATTTCTTTTTAATTCTCTTGTAATGCAAGTTATAGCTGTAAATATATACAGCATGTGTTTTCTTAACCTGTTGATCTGTGGACTTTGATTCTAAGTATTGAAATCTAGAGACAAATAATATTTTATGGTAGGAGCAAAATTATTTACTTTGAGATCCTATGTAATAATTATTCTTACATAATTAAATAATTGCTATTTATAGTGATCTGTATTTGGATCAAATTTTAAGAGGCTAAATAAAATCTCATTTCCCCTAAATTTTTTTTTATCATCCTCTTCAGTGTTCCCAGACCATATTTTTACATTTTTCCTATGTTCAAGAAAGCTGGTATTTAATGTGTCTCTTAGTTAAAAATAAGTGACAAGAAGTTTTTTGTTTTTAAACCTACATATAATGGGAAGATTTTACAAATAATGAAGGCATACACTAGATTATAAGCATGCTGTTTTATCATAAAATAATTATAAAATAATTTTGTAGACCCACTATGATGACAGAAGATGACATAAATACATTGACAAAACTGTCAAAAACCTCCTTTAAAATATTACTCCTTGGTGAGAGCAAGATGGCCACTACCAAGCGAGTGTTGCGGACTTGCAGAGGAGGTGGATGACAAAGTTCTTCATGCTGCTTTTATCCCTTTTGGAGACAGCACAGATATCCAGATTCCCCTGGATTAGGAAACAGAAAAGCACCGAGGATTTGCTTTTGTTGCATTTGAGTTGGCAGAGGATGCTGCAGCAGCTGTAGACAACATGAATGAACCTGAGCTGTTTATATGGACAATTCGTGTCAATTTGGCAAAACCCATAAGGATTAAGGAAGGCTCTTCCAGACCAGTTTGGTCCGAGGATGGCTGGTTGAAGAAGTTTTCTGGGAAGACTCTTGAGGAGAATAAAGAAGAAGGGACAGAGCCTCCCAAAGTGGAAACCCAGGAGGCAGAGCCCGCTGTAAAAAAAGCCCAGTCAAACCCTCAGGTGAACATGGACATCAAGACTGAGAACAAGCCAGCAGGCTGAATCCAGATGCTCCTGGGTTCAGGCGTCGTTCCCATGACAGCAGAGAATTTCCGCTGCCCGTGCACCCATGAGAAGGGCTTTGGCTTCAAGGGCAGCAGCTTCCACCATATCATCCCCCAGTTCATGTGCCAGGGCTGCGATTTCACCAACCACAAGGGCACTGGGGCAAGTCCATCTACGGGAGGAAGTTTGACGATGAAAACTTTATTCTCAAACACACAGGACCAGGCCTGCTCTCCATGGCCAACTCAGGCCCAAACACCAACGGTTCCCAGTTCTTCCTGACATGTGACAAGATGGATTGGCTGGACAGCAAGCACGTGGTATTTGGGGAGGTCACGGAAGGCCTGGACGTCTTGTGGCCGATTGAGGCCCAGGGCAGCAAGGACGGGAAATCCAAGCAGAAAGTCATCATCTCCGACTGTGGGGAGTACATGTGAGAGGGCAGCTGTCAGCCCGGGGAACCAGCACTCAAGGTGTCCCATTTGCAGCAAGCAGGGCTTTGTGTCCTGGCCCTTCCTCGGGGTCAGCATGGGGCAGCTCCTCTGCAGGCGTGGCCTGGGCCTCCTCTGGCTCTTCCCCAAGTGTGGCCGTGGGCCCGGGTGCCACCCTCCCCACCGTGGACGGCCGTGCATGGCCTTTCCAGGCCAGGGCCTCTCCTGGGTCCACCAATGTGACTCCTAGACGTTTTCCTTGGTAAAATAAATTATAGTTTTTGTAAAAAAAGAAAATATATACTACTCCTTTCTAAAATTTACCTATTAAGTGGTGTTTTTTTAACTGTTATGGAAATTGAGAAAGGTTCTTATGGGAATTCTTTTTGTTATTGTCACATGTATTATATGAAAAGGTAAGTATAATCTGAACACTGCAGAAGGTGATTCATTATGAAGTATTGATTTTCTATTCAAAACAATATTTTTTAGAAATAATATAATTTCCTCTTAAGGAAAGAAAATTTATGTTGTCTGTTGTCATAATTTGAATTTCTGACCTCATCTTGTAAAATCAGGAGTAGAAGATAAAAAAAAGATGGCTTTGGTGAGACTTTATGAGAGAGAGTGAAAGCTGACAATAATATATGGCTGATACTATATAAAGTTCAGATTCCATACAAGATCGTATTTAATCCTCCGCCAAATAATGCTACTGTCCCCATTTTGTATATAGTGAAACAGGCTCAGAGAAGCAACTTGCCCATTATTACACAGTTGTAAGAGATAGCAGTGGGCTTTAAAACCATTAGCCCTACACCAGAATTGTAATCTCTGCATTATACTGAGTTTTGGTGATGTGGCTATAGCAGGTTATAGTACAAAGCCTACTTGCAAAACTCCATTTTGCTGTATGGAGTTTTACCAATATACAAACTCATGTGTTTCTGTTTGCCTGATATTTGTTACACTTACACAGAGGGAATAGATCAACTTTATTGACTCTTATAAACACCCAGAACTAAGAAAATATTTAGCAGTGTTGTCTCTAAATATCTCATCCTTTTAAGAAAAATGAACACCTTAAAGTGTTACTTTCCAGTTGATATGCTTAATCATACAGTGAAATCTCACTTTAAAATATATCAAATGTGTATTTAAACCAGATTAGTTTCCCCCAAATACCTTATTCTAGTTAAAGCCCAGGAGTAGAACTTCTGTCTCCTAATGCCAGCATTGTATTTCATTCCTTTGCATTTCTGTTGCTACTACCTTATTTTTTTTTAAAATATTGGGATTTAGGATATATGTTGGGTTGTTTTGTTTTAGTTTTGTTAGAAATTCAGAGAAGGAACTATTTTATTCAGCATTCAAATGGAATGCTGGGCATAGAAGTCAGGATTTCAATTTCCAAAAATACAGTGACAGGCAATAGGTTTACCCTTTCATCTTAACCTAAAAATTGGACAAAATACATGAAACAATGGTTTTCAAATTTTGGACAACAGGCAGCACAGGATAATGTTTTTTTTTTTTTCTTTGCTGCATTGGGTCTTCATTGCTGTGCCTGGGCTTTCTCTAGTTGTGGAGAGCGGGGGCTACTGTTTGTTGCAGTGCAGGGGCTTCTCATTACGGTGGCTTCTCTTGTTGCGGAGCACGGGCTCTAGGCACGTAGACTTCAGTAGTTGTGGCACGCAGGTTCAGTAGTTGTGGCTTGCAGGCTCTAGAGGCTCAGTAGTTGTGGCTCACGGACTTAGTTGCTCCATGGCATGTGGGATCTTCCTGGACCAGGGCTCGAACCCGTGTCCCCTGCATTGGAAGGTGGATTCTTAACCACTGTGCCACCAGGGAAGCCCCAGGTTAATGATTCTTGAGAGAAGGGAAACATTGAAGAGAACCCTGTGATTTTCCCAGCTTATTGATTGGAGGCCATTTTCAGGATGCAGACCAGGTAAGGTCAATCCAAACAGAACCTGCTCGTCTTGCTGAGTTGAGGAGACAGCTCAGCAACAGTTGGGGAGCCCAAGACAGCCAGAAATAGTTGGGCAAAATACAACAGAGGAGGAAATGTACCGAGAGGTCCCCCTCAGTCTTTGGTGGGTACTGATCTATGCAGGTAGGTAAGAATACTACCTGAAACCAGAGAAGGAACCACTAGGAAGGAGCAGGCAGAACAATCTTGAGAGCTCACATAGGTCTGGGAATAGTTTTGCATCTCTTACAGCCTGAATGGAAAGAACCCTAACATGTGAGGCATTGAGTAGAGTCCTCACAATGGTATTGCCTTAATAGTGGATCCAAATTGGCCCTAAACTAATGGCTTCCCAGAACCCATACTAAACAAAGCTGAAAAGCAAGACTCAAAGAATCAAACTGATTCTAAATAATTTAATTGTGTCCTAGAACAAAGCTCAACTATATTTAAAGGAATACAGTAAAATCGAGAGCCGAGAAAAGTAAAAAGTAACATGTCTCACTTCTAGTGGAAAATTATCAAGCATGCAAAGAAATAGGTAATGATGACCTATAACTGGGAGAAAATTAACCTGGGAGAAACAGACTGAGAAATGATAGAGATGGTAAAATTAGCAGACAAGGGTTTTAAAACAGTTATTATAAATAAAATCTATATGTTTAAAAAGGGAAAGAAAAGCATGAACATGACAAGTAGAGAAAAGGATGATATAAAAAAGACTGAAACCTCTAGATGAAAAATATAACATCTGAAATGAAAAACACTTTGGCAGGAATTAACAGTAGATTAGACACTAGAGAAGAAAGATCTATTGCTTGAAAACACAGCAATACAAGCCATCTAAAGTGAAACACAGAGAGGAAAAAGACTGAAAAAAAGAGCAGAATATTAATGACAAAAGGGGCAATGATACCATGTAGTCTAATATACATGTAATTGGACTCTCCAAAATAGATGATAGAGCTCAAAAATATTTGAAGGAATAATCATCAAAAATGTTATAAATATACTAAACCCACAGATCGAAGAAGCTTGATGAAGCCCAAATAGAAGAAATATGAAATGCATACAAGTAGTCATTGTAATAAGTTATAACCTCTTTATTCTTTTTTTTTTTTTTTTTGGTACGCGGGCCTCTCACTGTTGTGGCCTCTCCTGTTGCGCTCCGGACGTGCAGTCTCAGCGGCCATGGCTCACGGGCCCAGCCGCTCCGAGGCATGTGGGATCCTCCCGGACTGGGGCACAAACCTGTGTCCCCTGCATCAGCAGGCGGACTCGCAACCAGTGCACCACCAGGGAAGCCCATAACCTCTTTATTCTAAAGAATTATTTAGATTCTATTCCCATTCTGCAAGTGAGGAACCTGAAGTCCAGAATGTTGATTTGCCCACAGTCCACAGTTTGTCTCTCAGGTCCTAGTGGTCAGAGGGCATCCCTTCTTATCCTGGGCTCATTCCTGTGAGGTTTTGCTGGATGCTGGATGGCACCTACAGATTCCAGAGGTCAAGAATATGTAGCTCTACATAGTTTGAGGAATTTCCACATGTTTTATTATCTTTTGCACGGTGAACTGACACTGTGCATACAAGAGGCTGAGTGCTAATGAACAACTAGGAATTGGGGGATAAAATTATTTATAAGTAACATTTGACTTGGAGTCTATGTGGGGAAAATAATAGAATAAGTAGACGAGGAAGAAAACTAGGATTGTTGTTTATTATGCATGATAAAGAAGAAAGAGCAATTTGAGAGAAGTCAATTAATTGAGGAATAAGATTGAAAGCCACAAAGCGAATGATAACAACAGTATACAAAGATAAACTAGTGAATCAAAATCTCTGTAACGAGGATCCACAAATAAAGGGATGATTGATTTAGGCAGCTGTTTTTGTAGAGGTGTTTTTTTTTTCCCCCTTTTACTATTCAGTTTTCCAACATCTATCTAAACTGCATAGCATTATCACTTCTCTATTCTAATCTCTCTCTTACTGCTTAAAATTATCACTCTTTTATTTCAAAATGTGGCTTCTTATCCTTTGATCCACTAATTGACTTTATTACCCTCAAACCCTTCTTGCCTTCGTGTGCTGCCTGATTAAAAAAAAAAATCAACTCATTCCCAATTTTTCACACTCCTCCCTCCCATTTCTTCCCCTTTCCTCTGGATATTTAGAAGCTATAGAGTGCAAAGATTCTACCTCTAAGAGAAATTTCAGTTGTTTCAAACATTGGTCTCATGAGACTCCTTATTAAATGTTGACTATAAAACGTAACTTTTGGAACAAGGACATTATGCCATGAGCAGTTGAGATTTGGGGGGGATATAGGAATTCTACTTTTTTGTGTGTGAGTCAATATTCTAGAAACTTAAATAAAACCTCCAGTATTTTTCTTTTCCAATCACCTTATCACACCAACTTTTCCTAGAATCGGGGATTTTAGAATCTGGAGTTCACAATGGGTATGTGTGTAAAACTCAGAGAACAGAAATTGCATCTTTATTTTCACTAATCTGTAATGATACTTAACATTTCCTTTACTTATGAAATTTGGCAAAAAGCCACAGTGGTGTTTGTAGTACTTATGACTTTAGCCTTAATAGAAATCTTTGATATTTTCATATTATAATTATTATGGATAACTCAAAAATGATTTACCTTCATTACTATTTTAAATTAATGTTATTAGAATTGTTGCTAGATATTATTTAATGAAGGAATAAAGAATGAAATTTTATCTTTTAATAGATAAGTTTATGGCATTGATAGTGATGATGGTTTCATGAGTGTATACTTATTTCCAAACACATTGAGTTGAATGCATTAAATATCTATAGCTTTTTGTATGTTAATCATATCTCAAAGCAGTTAAAAGACTGTTTTGATATCAAAATTTTAATATATTTGGTTTTCTATGTATGTATTTCCTTTCATGAATTTAAAAACACTATCTGAGAAGGGGGACATGGCACAAGACAAACTGAGTCTCCTCTACTAGATACTCTAAAACTCCTGTACTAGATAATGGTACAGTATGATTACAAAGAAAAGGCTGTTTTTGTTTACCTGAGGCACAAGTGCCTGAGGCTACAAGTAGTCAAGTGATTTTCTTCCAAGATGATTCCACTTAGTGCCTCCTGTAAAAGCATTTTCTCAGTTTAGTATTATTTTTTATTGGAGGAAGACTGCAAAACCAGCTTTCTGTCTATCATGATCTAAGGAGCAGAGAGAACTAGTTTAAGTGATAATATGTGCTGCCCAGGGAGAGGTGCCGAACTGTAGAGAACAGAGATCCGAACTGGGAGACAGAAACAGAAGATTCAAGTCTGGGCTCAGACCCTGGGTAGGATATCTTTCCTACAGTTAGTGTTATCCTTAGAATAAAAGAATTTTGTTTGGTGATATTTAAGATGCCTTTTCTTTCTTAAATCACATGGCTCTTCTCAAGAATATTGCTGCTCCATTGAGAGAAACTCCTTTAAAGTCAGGATGAATCTGCTTGCCTTAATCCATCCAGTCCTAGTCCTCCCACCCCTTGACCAATATACCTATGTAGGCTGTCACGTAGTCTCTGTGTGACTGTAGATAAGTGGCTTGATTTCATCTGTGTATCCAGTCTCCTCGTTTGAAAATAATAACAATAATAATAATGACAATAATAATAACCTCTGAGAACAGTAAAGGTTAAATAACATATCACATGTCAAACAAACACCTAGAATGGGATCTGGCACACAAGAAGGTGTTTAATCAACCTTAGACTTCAATTCCTCTTGGAAGAGAGGAAAGATAAATATCTCACCGAAGACCAAACCCCAATACTTTGAAACTTCCACATTGTTTCTTTGATATTGAGCTAACAGGCTTTAGTAAGTGGATTATGTGTATGTGAACATTTGTCCAGAGTGGAACCCAGGGAGTTCCTGCTTGGAGTCTGTCTCTTAGTGATTTATTAAAAATAATCATTAACTTCTCCTCCTCATCCTCCAGCCTCTCTTCTTTTTGTTCTTTTTCTTGAACTTCTTGGGTTAAAAATGCTATTACCGTTTTTTTTACAATGTCTTAAATTTTTAAAAAATGATAGCTCCAGATGGCTGTCATTCATTATGTTGAATAAATATGGCATGGTGATTGTCCCCCAAAAAACTCTATTTCTTTGGTGCCAGTAGAGTGAGTGTGTGTGTGTTATATTCATATACATACATATATATTATTCACATACACCTATATATATATGTGTGTGTATATATATATATATATATATATATAGAGAGAGAGAGAGAGAGAGAGAGAGAGAATATATATACACTAACTAAACTTTCTTCAGCTTGCAGTCAATAATAAGATAAGTTCATTTTATCAGAATACACACTGAAACCATTCATGACAGTTGTTACCAAACTGAACTTGGGTCTGCTCACCTGACACGCAGAAAAGCCAATCCACTGACTGGGAGTTGTGGCAAAGGAATGTACAGAGTTTATTGCAGGGTACCAAGCAAGGAGAACAGGCAACTCATTCTCAAAAGATCTGAACTCTCCCAGGGCTTTCAGGGAAGGGTTTTTAAAGACAGTGTGAGGGAGAGGGTCACAGGGTACATGAGCAGCTTGTGCATAATTCTCTGATTGGTTGATGGTGAGATAACAGGGTAAGGTTTTAGGAATTTCAATCATCAACCTTCTAGTTCCAACCAATCTGAGGTCTACATGCTGGTGGTCAGCATGCAGTCAACTTCCTCCTCCTGGTGGGGGTTTTAGTATCTGCAAAACAACTCAGGAATATGGTTCAGGATATTATCTATAGCCCTTGAGAAGGAACTAAAAGTCCTTGACTTTGTTTTATGGCTAAACAATTATTATTTTGTCTTGCTTGACTGCTTTCTTCTATTTCTGCATTTTCTCACATCTCTGATTAAATTTGCTCTTTGGAACTCAGGGACGGCCTAGGAGGCTAAAGGTTTTCTACAAACAAAAGATGGCAGACATTGGCAGTGGGGGAGTCTATCCCCAGGAAGGCCTTGAAGGGTCCTACTTTGTTTCACAGCCTAAAAATGTAAAAATGCCTGCAGAGAATATGAGCATATTGAATTTCCTTACTTTACTGTTTCTCAGAGTATATCCTAACCAGATGATGTAATCTAATTGTATCAGCCTAGAAATATATAGAATTTTATTTTAACGTTAAAAAGGTCAGTATCTTTGGAACCTAAAATCTTTCCTGTTTTCTTTTCTCTGCTGGAAGCTCATCATCAAAGGATTACAAGATATCTTTAATAAAAAGTAGAATTTTATAAACTTAAATTTACTTATTCTTTTCCATATATAAAGTTCTTTTGATGAATACTCCCTAAATATATGGGAAAGCAATATGTACTTTATTGAATGATAAGTGAAATTTATAGTAATATACTTGATGTGGACATAGATTTATTTTGAGGCAATTTTTTGAACTTTAACTGTTATTGAACATTATATCTTTTAATCACTTCCAAACTTATTCTAATATTTTATTGCTTTACTTCAACCTGAAAATGTTCAAGCTTTCGAATAGTATTCTACTAGCTGCAGAATGAAACCCTGTTATTTTCTGATTCAGCTTGGATTTTTAGAACTTTGTTATCAGATGCATTTTAATTAAAAATTTTAAATTACCCATTATATTCATGGCTCTGTGCCGACCATTTAAGAGAAGATTTTTTTCAAAAGGAATTCTTACTTTTATTCAGCTTCTAAGTTGAGAATATAAATTTACTCCAATAGAATAAATAACACAATTACAAAGTAGCACATCAATGAGTTTAAAACAAAGAAGTAAAAATATGTAATTGATGCTATTACGATTTGGGACCAAATGAGCTTTTTAGTAACGAGAAGGATTTCACTGAGAGTTATGAAGAATCTCCTTGGTTTTTGTTTTATTTTTTGTTTGAATAGGGAATAAAAAAGGCTCAGAAGAGGAGCAACATGCTGCTCAAGGTCACTCAGTAGCTAATGCTAGACCTGAGAATATAACTCAAATATTTTGACTCCTAGTTTGATATCAGATATCCTGGGAGTCTGTGTGAACTGGACATATCTTTCAATGTTGGGTTAACCCACATAAGATTACTTGTAATATGATCATATGAAAGAGACTGGCCAAATCACATTTAGCTCTGAGAAGGAAGAAATTTGAAATTTCTTTAATATAGATAGGCTTATTTAGCAATTCTGTTACAGGAGAGATTCAACAATAATAATGCCACTATTATAATGCCATTTCTGTAATAATAGCACTTCTGTTATAAAACACCATTATTATAGAAATGCTATTATAAGAAAAGCTCTGTTATTTAGAATTGCTTATGCAATAAAAGTGCTAAAAAGGTCTTCTTACATTATAGAAAATTATTGCAAAATTTTCTTGCTTTGCAATGAAATTTTCATTCCAAATATTATTTGATTCTCCTGTAAAATGGCTCTCAGATTTTATTCTGATAACTCTGAGGTCTGGGCCAGATTGCTGTTTAGGACGGGAAATTGCTTGACAGCCAAAGTCGCTTGGTCAAATAAGTCCACTTCCTATTTTTCTGTTTCTATGAGATTGAGGGCATCTGACTTCTTTGCTTTTTCATTCTCAAATACTGTATTCTTTTATTGTCTTTCTAAAAATACTATGTGCCTACCTTTTTATAGAGGGTTCAGGTAGTTTTGTTTCACTAAAGTTAGATAGCTACACTCTTGCTTTTACCTTAATTCTGTTAAACTAAATAAAAACTGAGTGTAATTGATTAGGGCAATAGTAGTTTAAGGTTTAAATTATACCTCACTTATACTTTATAATAGGGTGAATTTTAATAACCTATATGTTGTAGATAGGTAAGTATGAACTGAGGGAAAGGCAAGTTTATAAATACAGAGATGCATTAAAAATATATATATATCTGTATCATCTCACACCGGTCAGAATGGCCATCATCAAAAAATCTACAAAAAATAAATGCTGGAGAAAGTGTGCAGAAAAGGGAACCCTCCTGCACTGTTGGTGGGAATGTAAATTGATACAGCCACTATGGAGAACAATATGGAGGTTCCTTAGAAAACCAAAAATAGAACTACCATCGACCCAGCAATCCCACTACTGGGCATATACCCTGAGAAAACCATCATTCAAAAAGAGTCATGTACCACAATGTTCATTGCAGCTCTATTTACAATAGCCAGGATGTGGAAGCAACCTAAGTGTCCATCAACAGAGGAATGGATAAAGAAGATGTGGCACATATATACAATGGAATATTACTCAACCATAAAAAGAAACGAAATTGAGTTACTTGTAGTGAGGTGGATGGACCTAGAGTCTGTCATACAGAGTGAAGTAAGTCAGAAAGAGAAAAACAAATACCGTATGCTAACACATATATATGGAATCTAAAAAAAAAAAAAAAATTGTCATGAAGAACCTAGGGGCAAGATGGGAATAAAGACATAGACCTACTAGAGTATGGACTTGAGGATACGGGGAGGGGGAAGGGTAAGCTGGAACGAAGTGAGAGAGTGGCATGGACATATATACACTACCAAATGTAAAAGAGATAGCTAGTGGGAAGCAGCCGCATAGCACAGGGAGATCAGCTTGGTGCTTTGTGACCACCTAGAGGGATGGGATAGGGAGGGTGGGAGGGAGACACAAGAGAGAGGAGATATGGGGATATATGTATATGTATAACTGATTCACTTTGTTATAAAGCAGAAACTAACACACCATTGTAAAGCAATTATACTCCAATAAAGATGTTAATATAATATATATATATATATATATATATATCTTAGTGGAGTATTGAAACAATATGTGATTGTTTAGGTTAGGGCTGTTGCTTTTTAGAAAATTATTTATAGGACTTAGTAAAGACAAGCTAGAGTTTTCTTACAATCAACACTATATCACATAGAATCATGGGTTTGCAGGTTTTAAGGAATCTTAATGATTATGCCAGTGGTTTCCATATACTTTTAAATACCAGAAAATACATTTTAAAAATGAAATTTTATTTAGAATCCCCAGCATCCAAACAGATAATTGACATTTTACTAGCCTAAAGTATCATCTATGTTTATGTTTACAATATTTTCTTATTATAAAATCAGTCAATGAGTCTAGTATGACCTGATGATCATACATTTGAAATTGGAGGGTATGTGTGCTGATTGCTCTCCTCTGGCTCCCTCAATGTATAATTTAGTTCTGTATTTTGACTTTGTTGCACAGTATCAGAATATCCTGAGACACACAGATAATTAGTTGCAAATGATAATTTTCCTATAAAAGAGTGCCTTGAAATGTTTCATTCTCTTAAATTAACAGATAAAGAAGTTTGAAAGAGTAGAGGGAGAGAATTTTGGTTTCAAGATTGAATTAGTATCTATAACTCAAAACAGATCACAATTTTTACCCAGAGAATCAGCACCTAGAACTTAAAATACACCCTAAAATTATCTCTAATTCTATGTTTTCAGGACACACTTTATTATATATTCTCTTGTTATTGTACAACGAACTTTTGTCTGTCAGAGAATGTGGGCTGTGTTGATACACCATGTCAGTCAGTGTCTAGCAATTAACTGAATGTGTGGCACACATGTGCTGGGTAAAACATCTGCCAGAACGGTACACAAATGGGATAACTGGTGGCACAGGAGAACATACTGGTATATGGATAATATTTATATTTAACACATTTCAGTGTGTTTTTGAAATTAAAGTTGTGAAAATAGATGAATAAGTATTTCCATGATTAAATATGGGGACTTCCCTGGTGGCTCAGTGTTTAAGAATCCTCCTGCCAGTGCGAGGGACACAGGTTCGAGCCCTGGTCCGGGAAGATCCCACATGCCACGGAGCAACTAAGCCTGTGCGCCACAACTACTGAGCCTAAGCTCTAGAGCTGTGCAGGTGCCACAGCTACTGAAGCCCACGTGCCTAGAGCCTGTGCTCCACAGCAAGAGAAGCCACCGCAGGGAGAAGCCACCACAACGCAATGAAGAGTAGCCCCCGCTCGCCGCAACTAGAGAAAGCGTGCACGCAGCAACGAAGACCCAACCGAGCCATAAATAAATAAATTTATTAAACGAAATGATTAAATTTGAATCACATGTATGAGGATATACTTAAAACACTAAGTTCTTCAGAAAAGTATCTCTAAATCATTAGCCAAATCCAATGATCCATTCAATTTTTTTTCACTAAGTAGTTATCCAGTACCCACGTTAGTATTCCTGTGTCTTAGGGCATTCTATTTTGTCCTTTGGCAACTCTGACCATGAAAAAAATCCGTTTTTACAGTGAGCTGAATCATGTTTTCCTGAGACCTCTACCATATTTCAAGTTCTGTTCCTTGGGATCACACTGAACAAATCTGCATTTTGTCCTTATGATAATCCTTCATATTAGAGGATGATTCTTATATCTTATTTGATTTTCTCCATCTGCATGCCTAATATCCTTAGTTCCTTTAATTATTCTTCAAATAACTTGCTTTGGCTGCCCTTCCTTGTTTCCTTTCTTCCAAATGAATTCCATAGCCTATATGCCCTCTAAGAAATGATACTTAGGCCTGAATACAGACCTGGATGTTGTTTGACTTCATAGGGATTTTGTGATTATTACCCTACTCTCTCTGTATATAAAAAAATTTAAAGTTTCATTGAACTAACAAGATTCCATTAATTATGCTATTTACTCCATTTGATATTATTGCCAAAATTTTTTTTAACATCTTTATAGGAGTATAATTGCTTTGCGATGTTGTGTTAGTTTTGGTTGTATAACAAAGTGAATCAGCTACACGTATACATATATCCCCATATCCCCTCCCTCTTGCATCTCCCTCCCACCCTCCTTATACCACCCCTCTAGGTGGTCACAAAGCACCGAGCTGATCTCCCTGTGCTATGCAGCTGCTTCCCACTAGCTATCTGTTTTACATTTGGTAGTGTATATATGTGAATGCTACTCTCTCACTTCGTCCCAGCTTACCCTTCCCCCTTCCCCCCGTATCCTCAAGTCCATTCTCTACGTCTGTGTCTTTACTCCTGTCCTGCCCCCAGGTTCATCAGAACCACTTTTTTTTTTTTTTTAGATTCCATATATATGTGTTAGCATATGGTGTTTGTTTTTCTCTTTCTGACTTCACTCTGTATAACAGACTCTAGGTCCATCCACCTCATTACAAATAACTCAATTTCGTTTCTTTTTATGGCTGAGTAATATTCCATTGTATATATGTGCCACATCTTCTTTATCCATTCATCTGTTGATGGACACTTAGGTTGCTTCCATGTCCTGGATATTGTAAATAGTGTTGCAATGAACATTGTGGTACATCACTCTTTTTGACTTATGGTTTTCTCAGGGTATATGTCCAGTAGTGGGATTGCTGGGTCATATGGTAGTTCTATTTTTAGTTTTTTGAGGAGCCTCCATACTGTTCTCCATGTGGCTGTATCAATTTACATTCCCACCAACAGTGCAAGAGTGTTCCCTTTTCTCCACACCCTTTCCAGCATTTACTGTTTGTAGATTATTTTTGATTATGGCCATTCTGACTGGTGTGACGTGATACCTCATTGTAGTTTTGATTTGCATTTCTTTAATGATTAGTGATGGTGAGCATCCTTTCATGTGCTTGCTGGCAATCTGTATATCTTAAATATGTATATTTTGGTGTTGTCATGATATTTCCTGCATTTGTTTTTAGGAAATAGAAGATTTTAAATGTAATTCATATAAATATAACTTAGACTCATCTCATTCTACCCTATAATTTTTATTTTTGGTTCTGTCATCCATTTTATTTCTTTATACAGCCTTGTGATCTGAAAATGTGATAAAAATTATCTATGTTTACTTAAGTAAGGGATAAAGAAGAACTTTTAAAGTCACTAAGGAGAACTCTTTAAGTATCACTATTTTTAAAGTTAGGTGCATTGTGTCTATCACATTTCTAAAATATTCCAGTTTAGTAACTTTATTATTAGTGTTAAAAATTATACTTAATTCATATTATTTATCTAACATACTTACAATCTATAATTTCATTCTGGAGTTTTAATTGAGATTGATGTTAAATTTACCATTCTGTTTGATTGTGGATATCTCCGAACCTTTTTTTTTTTTTTTCCGTGTTGGACTATTGCAACGCTTTTAGTTTTTTGACACTAATGAAGTAAAAAAAAAATGGTGGGTGGTGAATTTTGGTGGTTCTATTATCCACCAACTATTATCCACCAACACAACTCAGAAAGTAGCATTTGCCTTAGTGAATTTACGAAAATCCAAGTTCTGTTGTTCAAATTTGAGCATGCTGTGAATGGATCTGTTTCTCAGGGATGAACTTTCACTAACCAAGCTCATTGTAGACAGATGTACAAATAGCACTGTCATCCTATCAACTTATAATGAGACACAACTCTCATGGAAGAGTGAAGTATCCTGAATATAGATTTACATAACATTGAAATTTTACTCAGAGGGTTAACTTGGTAGGCATGAAATTGAATCTAGTATTTAATGGAAGGAGGCAGTAGCAGCAATTTCCTCAAGTTAGATACCTTAGGTTAGGAATGAATAGTTCAAGTCTGTGAGCCAGAACATACTTTTGCTTCTCTTCTAGTCCCAAATTCTGGTTATTCTTATTTCAGACATACCAATCTCTTTCATATTTACAAGTCTTTCTTTCAGTATATTAATTCATTCAGTCAAGCCTTGTTGTCTGAGAGCCTCTCCTTTACTTAAGATGACTTTTGTATCTCTGATTCATTCTAACATATGTCAGCTTTACAATTCTAAAGGAAATCTTACTTTTCTTATTTCCAAGTGGAAGAAACATCAAACATCTATATTGGTTCCTGACTTCTGAATCTGGCATAGATGGAATTTTGTCATCTGATACTTTTGTGTGTGTGTGTGTGTTTGACCTGTAAATACTTTTTAAATTTAAAGGCAACATTTACATTAGAAGTCTGGATTTTTGACTACTTGAAAAATTTTATTTTTCAATTTTAAGACCTGCCAAGTAAAGCCCAAATTCCCTCCCAACAAATGACTGTAGCAGAGTACTGCCGCCACTGTGGACAGAGCCTGTGCTCCCAAATTCACTAGTTCCCTACTAGCTACCTCACTCATTTATACTACTCGAATGCCCCCTAGAGGCATTTGAGTTTGAGAAACTTGAATACTGTCTTTAGCACCATTTTCTCCCTCACTCCTCCCCAAGAACACCCTCCAGCTTTCAACCATTTCCTTAAATATTGCCAGCTGTGGTCCAGGAATCTCACTTGTAAGCTCTGTTAGTACCCTGATATGTAATATGTCAGGTTAAGGACATTTGGACTGATTGGGGATAGCTAGATATGTTTTTACAGTCTCTTTAATCATGTTTTTTTCCTTTCCATTTTCTATTCAGTAATAATATATCTTGATTATAACAATATCAAGCAGTCTGTCGATTTCTCGTTTAATCATCACTTAAGTCATTGTTCCATAACAATAGTGAAATGTTTATCTGAATGTAAACATTTGCTATTATAAGTAATTATGAATAATCATTTGGCACGATATTCTGTGTAAACCTGTTAATAATAAAAAATATATAATATTGCTTTATATTGCATAACAAAAATGTGAGGAGAAATATGACAGTATTGCTAGAAATCTAATGCCACAGGTAAATAAACAAAAGCTAGATTAAAAAACCACTTCCTCTTACCAAAGCAGAAAAAGGAATGAAATAAACAGAACAGGTCTACCTAAGAGTGTTTTGCTGTGATTTTGCAAATATAGAGAAACCAATAATGGAGAGATGCATTATGGTTTAGTATAAAGATGGGCTTGATTCTCAGTGAGCTTATTTCAAATGTTGACTGGTTTAGCCATGAGGGCTTGGGCAAGACTCTTCTGAATTGAGCCTTAGTTTCCTCAACTATAGAAATAAAATTAAGAAAAGAAGAGTTTTGTTTTCTTTTTAAATCTCCTGTCTTCAGCAGCTTTTGGGGTTCTGGAGAAAATGGAGCATGAGTGCATTCAGCTTTGTAATCTCTGTGTATCCCATAGGTGTTTTTCCTTAAATTTTTCAAGGCACCCTTCTTAATAGTTATCTTTATTTATTATGGATTTACTTGTACATTTAAGATAGCTTCTTTTGTTGGCTTCTTGTTGATAATACATGTAATGAATTCTCAAAATAACTTGGTGTTTCTAGGATATAAAAAATTATAAGCCTAGAGATATAGGTACTTAATATTTTGTTTCAGTTTTCATCAATTTAGTGCTAGGAAGTTGAGGAAGTAAAGGTTTTCAATAGTATTTGGTCCTGAAACACTTAATGTGCAGAATGTTATGTTACACCCTAGTGGAGAAATTCTGTTGAATAATGTTAAATATGATAGACTTTTATTGGAGACTTAAACATAGAATGGTTAAATGCAGAAAAATATTACACTCAAGAATATTGAAGAGTTGTGATATTTTTTCAGTAATGTAATTTGCTGATTTGCTTCACAAAGACTATAACTGTGTAGTTGCCTGTGAGTGGACTTACTTTGAGCATTATAGAACATGTGTTGGCTTTCTTATCTGCTGGTGACTTACCCTGCCTATAGCCCCCAGCCCCTAAAATACCTTGTAATTTCCTCCTAAAGCTATAGAATAACTTTTTATTTTGAAAATACAAGGTAGTTTTGGCCATATAAACCTGGGTTCAAAACCTGAATGTAGTACTTATTAACTCTCAATTATTGGATAAATTATATAAAACTCATGGCCTTAGTTTCATCGTCTGTAAAATAAAGAAAATAATATTTACTCTAGAGAATGTTGTGAGAATTACATGAAGTTATAAATATTGACACTTAGAATATTCTGTGAATGTTAGTTTTTTTCTTCCTCTCTCCTTGCCTCCCTTCCTTCCTTCCTCCCCTCCTTCCTTCCTTCCTCCCTTTTATATCAAATGCACTTAATGCATATATCATATGTATTTCTATGATATAATATGCATTTAAAAGCTCAACCCAATATTTTGGGGGCACCTCCTCTGTGTTAAAGCACTTTGTTAGACACTGGGATTCAGAGATGAGGAAGAAAATAATGTTCCTGTTTTCAAAGTGGTAAAAACTGAAATATAAGTAAACCAACAAATACAATACAACGTGCCATGTTCCATTTTTCGTAGGAAGTGCTATAGACACCCCGGTCAGCCTGGAAGATCAGGAAAACCAATCTGTAGGAGTATGCGCTTCAGCTGTCAGTTAACTCGGAGGAGGAATGGACCCAGGTAGATAAGGAAGGTAATCAGGCTGAGGCCTAAGATGACCTGGCATGTTTAGGAACCTGCAAATAGATTGGTGAGGCTCTAACCCATGGGATGGGGAGGCCCATGAAGGGAGCAGCAAATGTAATAGTAGAAGGAGATGAGATAATAAGGGGCTTTGTGTGCCATATTTAGAAGTTACACTGTCTTCTACCTGATCTTCAGAATTATAATTTTGAATGGCTGCATAATATATACATAATTCATATGTTCTACTGCTTTTTTTCTCTCTAGAAAATAATCCTTATGGTTCTGGTTCTCAACTTTGGCTACACATTAGAATCACCTGTGGTGGAGCTTAAAGGAAATAAAGCCTCAGACCACCCCTGGAGATTATGATTAAATTGATGTGATGGTTTGGTTGGGGGATACCTTTGAGTGACTGCTGCCTCAAGCAATTTCATATTTCTGTTTGGACAGTTCAACATTTGTTCTTGTTAGGGATTTCCTCATTCATTCTTTCCTATATATTTGCTTTAGTTTATGATTTGCTTGAAGGATCTTCTCATAAAATCATCTCATATGTCCAACAAAATTAGGACCCAGAGCAATGACCATAAGATAGGAAGTCAAGACTAAAAGGGAAAAGCAAGGGTTTTGATGTACAAAAGTTGAAATAAGGTAGGGTGGGTAAAATAATTCTTCATATAATTTCTGAAGAAACAAAGTTTTACTTATCATTTAGTCCTAGCTGATATTTCTCATCTAGGGACTACATTAGATGGTGAATGCTGTAGTGAACATCCACATGAATAAGTCTTTTCATGCTTTTTTGGTAGTATTTCTAGCAGAGTTACTGGGTGAAGAGCCTTATAACTCTAAAATGTATTGATTTACATTGTCACCAGCAATGAAGGAACACCCACCAGAACCCTAGAAGTGAAGCAGCATGATAATTGTGAATTTTCCCAATGTCTCAGAGTTCTGGCTGGAAATAAAATACACAACAGACTAGTTTCACAGGTTGGCTACCTTGGAGGTAAAAGAGAAGAGGACAGAGATTGGAGAATTACTTTGGAGAGTGAGTTGTTTGTATGCTGTGGCATTTCCTCTCTTACTCCCCAGTGAGGAACAGACGGGATATTTCTCCATCTCAAGAGAAGATGGAGGAGCTTCAAGAGAACTGTTCAGAGAAAATGCTTTATGTTCCCTGATATTTAAGGGACACTGGGAATAGTTCCTAACCCATGCCTGAGAAGTTCAAAAGTGGCAGCTTGGGCCTGCGAATGGAGAGGAGCTAGCTGTATTATCCTTGGCAAAGGTAGTTGAGTTTTTCAGTGGTCTGAGTGGGTTAGGGGAAGGGAACTCAACTGTATCATCTAGAAAGGGGCTCTGTTCTGGGAGACTAGCTTTCAGGAAAAGCAAGTCTTCTGGCTGAAGGGAGACTTTCCTGTAGATAGAAAATGGGTAGTATGAAGAAGCCTCAGAAACTAGGGACTGAGGGAGGTTGTTTTAAAAGCCAATGGTAAGAAGTCTTCCTCTACAGAGAAGGAAACTAGAAGTTCCCTGAAATGTCCCAGGAGAAAACAAGCAAGCCCTGATGTCACACACAGCTCATTAGTCATAATACAGTGTCCCATTCCTATAATCCACCTTCCCCAGACACAACTCTACAGAGACCAAAATAGCAGCTAGAAAGGAGTTCTGAAGAGATAGAGTGAAGAAAAAGTAAAGAAGCTACTTATATTGCTTACTTTCTATAGAAATTTCTGAATCTAGGGCAGGCCTAAACAGAAGAATTTCATTAGTTGATGCTTTGGAGTTTTGATATTAGACCAGACTGAACTTTCACTTTGTGCAAGTGATTACAAGTAGCTTTCGGATCAGAGACAGTAGTGAGAAAGAGTAAGTTGGTTATTGCCTGCATATGACTAAAATCTAATATAAACTCAACCATTACATCTTGTGAACATTTTCTCCTACATGTGCTTTTTATTTGTATTACTATTTTTCATTGATTGGCAGTTTTAAGTGATTGTGTATTAAAATCTGTTGATCTTTTCCTTCATTATTTCTTCTTTGCTTCAAAGCTGAAAAAGTGATTCTTTCAAAGTTATTCTATTCTCTTTTTTTCTTATTTTCCAGCAATTGCTTTTTAAAAAATTATTTAACTATTACATCTCCCTGTGTTTATTTTGGTATGTAGCAAAATGTTTATTAAATCAAGTTATCCCAGATTGCTATCCATGTCTGAAAATTGGCAAAATGTGGGCCTAAATGATTTTTTACTCCTCAGATAGGAAATTGGAGACATCCTTAGAAGTTTATTTTGTTCTTGAGTCTGAGGCTGAAAATAGCAGAAGAAATGGTTTGTGGACGGTGGGAGTGAGCTTAGTGTACTCCAGGCATCATTTGGTACAATTGGTCACTTCCTCCTTTTAAAAGCTAGCCCTTTTCTTGCAAGAAGCCCAAGTGACTACTATCTTCATTTTGGTCTACCTCTTTTCCCATTCATTTGGCTGATTTTTCCATTTCTATCCTAACACTAAATGTGGGAATTCCCCTGAATTTGGTTTTGGATCTGCGTTCCTGTTCTATATTTTCTTCCCAGACAACTCAAGCACTAATAATTTAAAACATATATTGGGGGCACCTGGAATTGGAGGCAGGTGGTTTAAAAACGGGCTCTCGAACTTCCGGGAAGATGGCGGAAGAGTAAGACGCGGAGATCACCTTCCTCCCCACAGATACACCAGAAATACATCTACACGTGGAACAACTCCTACAGAACACCTACTGAACGCTGGCAGAAGACCTCAGACCTCCCAAAAGGCAAGAAACCCCCCACGTACCTGGGTAGGGAAAAAGAAAAAAGAATAAACAGAGACAAAAGGATAGGGACGGGACCTGCACCAGTGGGAGGGAGCTGTGAAGGAGGAAAGGTTTCCACACACTAGGAAGCCCTTTCGCGGGCGGAGACTGCAGGTGGCGGAGGGGGAAAGCTTCAGAGGAGCCACAGGGGTGCGAGGGGCAAAGCAGAGAGATTCCCGCACAGAGGATCTGTGCCAACCGGCACTCACCAGCCGGTCTTGTCTGCTCACCTGCCGGGGCGGGCGGGGCTGGGAGCTGAGGCTTGGGCTTCGGTCGGAGCGCAGGGAGAGGACTGGGGTTGGCAGCGTGAACACAGCCTGCAGGGGGTTAGTGCGCCACGGCTGGCCGTTAGGGAGTCCGGGAAAAAGTCTGGACCTGCTGAAGAGGCAAGAGACTTTTTCTTCCCTCTTTGTTTCCTGGGGCGCGAGGAGAGGAGATTAAGAACGCTGCTTAAAGGAGCTCCAGAGACGGGCGCGAGCCGCGGCTAAAAGCGCGGTCCCAGAGACGGGCAGGAGACGCTAAGGCTGCTGCTGCCGCCACCAAGAAGCCTGTGTGCGAGCACAGGTCACTATTCACACCCCCCTTCCGGGAGCCTGTGCAGCCCGCCACTGCCAGGGTCCCGTGATCCAGGGACAACTCCCGCGGGAGAACGCACGGCGCGCCTCAGGCTGGTGCAACGTCATGCTGGCCTCTGCCGCCGCAGGCTCGCCCCGCACTCCGTGCCCCTCCCTACCCCCGGCCTGAGTGAGCCAGAGCCCCCGAATCAGCGGCTCCTTTAACCCCGTCCTGTCTGAGCGAAGAACAGACGCCCTCCGGCGACCTACACGCAGAGGCGGGGCCAAATCCAAAGCTGAGCCCCTGGGAGCTGTGAGAACAAAGAAGAGAAAGGGAAATCTCTCCCAGCAGCCTCAGAAGCAGCGGATTAAAGCTCCACAATCAACTTGATGTACCCTGCATCTGTGGAATACATGAATAGACAACGAATCATCCCAAATTAAGGAGCCGTGTGGATGAAAGGCTCTTGGTGCTGCAGCCAGGAGTCAGTGCTGTGCCTCTGAGGTGGGAGAGCCAACTTCAGGACACTGGTCCACAAGAGACCTCGCAGCTCCACATAATATCAAACGACGAAAATCTCCCAGAGATCTCCATCTCAACACCAGCACCCAGCTTCACTCAACGACCAGCAAGATACAGTGCTGGACATCCTATGCCAAAAAACTAGCAAGACGGGAACACAACCCCACCCATTAGCATAGAGGCTGCCCAGAATCATAATAAGTCCACAGACACCCCAAAACACAACACCAGACGTGGACCTGCCCACCAGAAAGACAAGATCCAGCCTCATCCACCAGAACACAGGCACTAGTCCCCTCCACCAGGAAGCCTACACAACCCACTGAAACAACCTTAGCCACTGGGGACAGACACCAAAAACAACGGGAACTACGAACCTGCAGCCTGCAAAAAGGAGACCCCAAACACAGTAAGATAAGCAAAATGAGAAGACAGAAAAACACACAGCAGATGAAGGATCAAGATAAAAACCCACCAGACCTAACAAATGAAGAGAAAATAGGCAGTCTACCTGAAAAAGAATTCAGAATAATGATAGTAAAGGTGATCCAAAATCTTGGAAATAGAATAGACAAAATGCAAGAAACATTTAACAAGGACACAGAAGAACTAAAGATGAAACAAATAACAATGAACAACACAATAAATGAAATGAAAAATACTCTAGATGGGATCAGTAGCAGAATAACTGAGGCAGAAGAATGGATAAGTGACCTGGAAGATAAAATAGTGGAAATAACTACTGCAGAGCAGAATAAAGAAAAAAGAATGAAAAGAACTGAGGACAGTCTCAGAGACCTCTGGGACAATATTAAACGCACCAGCATTCGAATTACAGGGGTTCCAGAAGAAGAAGAGGAAAAGAAAGGGACTGAGAAAATATTTGAAGAGATTATAGTTGAAAACGTCCCTAATATGGGAAAGGAAATAGTTAATCAAGTCCAGGAAGCACAGAGAGTCCCATACAGGATAAATCCAAGGAGAAATACGCCAAGACACATATTAATCAAACTGTCAAAAATTAAATGCAAAGAAAACATATTAAAAGCAGCAAGGGAAAAACGACAAATAACACACAAGGGAATCCCCATAAGGTTAACAGCTGATCTTTCAGCAGAAACTCTGCAAGCCAGAAGGGACTGGCAGGACATATTTAAAGTGATGAAGGAGAAAAACCTGCAACCAAGATTACTCTACCCAGCAAGGATCTCATTCAGATTTGATGGAGAAATTAAAACCTTCTCTGGGCTCTAGATTCATATGTTCAGCTTTCCCTTTCATATGTTACACTTTCCTCCTATATCAAATTTATTAACAAAGCAGCCAATCCCAAAGCCAAAATGTATTTCTGTATGCTTTCTCTACATGTCTGTTTTTGCTGCTCTATTCCAAGTTGCTAACTGTTTTAGGCAATTAATAACATCCTAAAAAGACCCTTCTCCTTTTATGGTACTCTATCCTTTTTTCAAGGCATTTAACACAGTTGAAGTTATTTATTGGTTTCTTTGTATGTTAACTTTCCTTTTCACTACACTGTAAGCTTACAAGGCTGTTGACTGAAAAAAAAAAAAACATAAGAGCTGTGAGTTCAGTTTTATTTGGGGACTTACTGAGGACTATAGCCCAGGAGAAAGCCTCTCAGGTAGTGCTGATGAACTGCTCTGAAGAGGTGGCAGATGGGGGGAGGTCAGTATGTATATGATTTGGTGAAGGAGGTACGTGCAATCAGGCATATATCTCAGTAGAACGTTGCTGCTAGTCAAGAGGAGCAGATGTCTCTGTAAATGATTTTAGTGATTTTCTGGGTATGAGAAGATACGAGAATTGGGTTCGTAAAATGTTCTCCTGAAAATATCTAACTATCTGAAAGCCTGTTCTATCAGTTTTTCCTAGAGGACGGAGTGCTTCATTCCTGATCTCCACCCTGAACTCCTTTCAGGGTGTGTTATGGTCAACAGCTACAGTGGCTAAGGACCTAATCTTGTAGAGCTGGATGGCGAGTGACATATTTTAGTTTGTAAGGGAAGGAACCATATTTGACTTGTTCTTCATGCCTTCAGTGCTTAGCACATTACCTGGTACATATTAAGCTCCTTATAAAGAGAAGACAATTCATTAAAAAACATGCTATATTGAATTTACTTTCCCTTCTCATACATTTTTATAATTTTACCGTGGATAAAGTTCTTAAACTCTTTGGGACAGGTTTTTAAAAACCTGTCTATGGAAAGGTTGTATTAGATAATCCAAAGGGTCTTGTATAAAATTCTTTGCTTTTGTTATTTCCTAATTACCTGATCAAGTACTTGATTTAGTAACTAAAAAATTTATTTTGTCAGTTTTATTATTTTATTGATTATGTATTTGTATGTTTCCATACTCTCAAGGTATGGAAATCCACTTACATTATATGATCTAATTCATTATTGATAGCCTTCATTTCCTACACACTAGCGTTTTGTAGGCCTATTTTATTCTCTACGCTACAATATTTGTCTTCCTTTTCTTCTCGCTGCTAGTTTTCAGCTGTTTCCTACCACTCTTCCTACTGCACACCATCTGTTGATTTGCACCAACGACAATCTCTGTTGAAAAATCTCCTAAGGATCCCTGACTCCAACTTCTTTTCCTTCTTATTGCTATAAGCTGTTGAACTTTGCAACTAATGCTATGTGTGATAATGGTTGTAATCCTGTTTTTCTCTACCTCCTTCTCTTTGCTGTTTTTTCCTTTAAGTGGTATATTTTGAAATAATAATATTTCTTATGACTTAAAGTGTCTTAAAAAATTCACTTTTAATAAAATCATCATACAGTGATTATGATTGATTTCATAAATTTGTCATTCATTCCATAATATTTGTTGTTCATCTACTATGCATTAGGCAATGATGTTAAATAGGTATTTGCTATTCATATTGGTATCAGATCATAGAGATATTATTTTAATTAATGTTTTTAACTTTCACCAATTTCATTCATTTTAAATCATTGGAATTAATTTATGGGACTGTAGTAATTTCTGTATTTAAATTTCAGTTTTCTTGTAGTTCTTTTGTTTTCCAACTCTGAGCACCAACCAACTGATCTATCCTTTTTGTACATATAGGTTTTCAGTTGATAATTCTTAGTTAATAATACTTGCTGAGTCCTTACTATGTGTTCTACATTGAGTGATAAAATAATCATAGCTCTACTCTCATGGAAACCAATTTTGGAAGAAGACAATGTTCTAGTAAACAAATAAATATGTAATTACAAATTCTGATAAATGCTTTGGAGAAAATAATGTGTATTGAGAGAGAATAACAAGGAAGAATTACTTTTGTTGATCCAGCTCAATATATTCAATTCAACCTCTTGCCTCAGTTATAGGCAAACATTTTTCTTGTCTGCTATATGTTTCCATCATGTGTTAACATGTGGTGCCTCAAACTTAACATCTTCTTCCTCTCCTCTTTCCCCTTCCCTTCCTCCTTATTCTTCACCTCTTCCTTCTCTTTCTTCTTCTTCTTCATATTGCTTACTGAATGTTTACTTTCTACCATGAAATGTGGTGGGAACTTTATAAATGTTAACTCTGTACATTTAAATTGCAGGGTAACTATTAATATTATTGTGCACATTTTACTGATATGAGAATTGAATCTTTAAATAGGTGAAGTAATTTTTTTTTGGTCACTCAGTAACGAATCTTCAAGCAGGGATTCTAACTCAGGTCTTCTGATTCCAAAGTTCATGTTCTTTATTGTGTGATGCCATCTTCCCAATATTTATTGTGTGCCCACTCTGTGCTAAGAAGATTATATGCATTTCTTTGTGTAATTTATAACAACTCCATGAAGTAGATCTTATCTTCATTTTACATATGAGACTCAGACATATTAAATAACTGTCCCAGTGTCACATAGATACATAGATAGGAAGAAACTGCAGTAGGATATGAGTCCAGATCCATCAGAATCTAAAGTCCATTCTCTCTGTGTTCACTATGTACCATCATTTCCTTCCATGACACGAGAGTGTGTTGTTCATTTTTTATCTTGCCTAATAAGACCTTGATGCTGTAGATGAAGTCTTTAGACTCTATGAGATGTGCCCTCAGGAATTTGTCTATTAAATGAAAGATTCTACAGGTAGCTTATTTAATATTAATTAAAATTGTATAAAATGTAACTATAATGATTTTATTCATTTTGGAGCTAATGAGTCACCCTGTCCTTGTTTTCAGGCTACAATGTTTCAAACAATTTGCTTCATCCAGATCTGTAACTCTGTAGATGCTGCCATTCTGTCAAGACAAACTTCAGCTTCCTCTATGAAATTACATTTAAATGAGAGATGATTTTCATGTCACATTTATTCATTAATCCATTCAGCAGATATTTAAGTGTATTAGGTGTCTGGCATAATACTAGGCACTATGAATACAATGGCAGGGAGAAGCTCACATGGATCTTGCCTTATGGACAACTTAGTAATAGACACAAAAACCAAATAGTAACACAGATAAATACAAAATTACAAACTAAGATAAATATGATGCATTCAATGCTAAGAAAGTGTATCTGTCACTAGGAGGCTTGCAGGAGTAGTGAATTTAGGGATATCTATCAGGAAGGTTTCCCTTTGAGCTAGGATAAGAAGGATTTTTAAACTCTTAGTAATGCCTGTAGTACCTGGGAAGGAGTGTAGACACGGTACATTACTAGAAAGTTGTACCATTAGTTCTTGCATATCCTTGGAATTCAGCAGATAGTATAAAACATATTTATTCTTCTCATTAAGGTGCTTATCAGTCCACAAAGAGGCCTCCTATAAATGACATGTAAGAGATCTTTTCTCTCTTTCTCTCATACTTCTCATTTCCCTCAGAATGCCATTGAAAGTCTTCTATCCATTTGTCTTCTTGCTAGGGTCCCAGATCTGTCCTGTAGTTCCTGTATGCCTCTGGAGATGGCTTTATGGGAAAAAAGAGGAAATAATTCCAGGTAACTGGAGCAGAGCAAATAATCTTCTTGAGTGTGAGAGACAGAGAACAGCACATTCAAGAAACCAGGGAGGGAAGTAAGGGATAGTTACTATGGCAGGATCACAGGGAAAGAGTGATTTGAAAAGAGATTGTAGAAAATGTATAGGTCAGACAGAGACTTGAACTCAAAATTCAGCAAGTGCCTCAAGTGGAAAAGGATTAAAGAATGTTGGGCTGATTTCGCTGCATTTTCTCTTTCTCCAGGATCTTGGACCATTGAGTGTTGGCTGCTTTGGTAGTCCCATACTACAGATTGTGTTTCTCCAGATCCCTGAGACTGAAGAAAGCTCTAGGGTATCAGGATATCGCTTTTTTTCTCTGCCTCTGTGGCCTGTGCTGCAAATCTGTAGATTCCTGAGGGAAAAAATGAGTGAAGTATGTTTGAATTAACCAAACACCCTCAAATCCTAGCTGCTCTAGTTGCTCTTTTATACCTTCAAAGTTTTTTTAAATTTCTTTTTTCTTTATTGCTCCAAAGAAGCATTAATTAGACTGACATCTGGCTTCTCAACAGAAACACTAGAAGCCAGAAGCACAGGCCATAGTATCTTCCACCTTAATACCAAAACCTGATAAATACATTATTGTAATTGTAGTTTAATTCATTCATCCTAAAGAAAATATTAGTAAATATTATCCAGCAATATATAAAAAGGACAAGATATCAGGATTAAGTAGAGTTTATTCTAGGAATGCAAGGTTAATTTAACATTTGGAAGTTATTTAATTTAAAGAATTCACTACACTAAAAAAAAGAGAAAAAAATCACATGACTAACTCAGTAAACAAAAACATGTGATATACGTAACACTCAATATATACTCTAAGCAAACTTGGAGGAAAAGAGAACTTCCTTAATCTCATATAGGGTGTGTTAAAAAATTATGGGAAAATCATACCTTAATAGTGAAATGTTAAAATACTTTTGTCTGAGATCCAGTGATTAAAAAAAATGCTTCTATGGGGCATCCCTGGTGGCGCAGTGGTTGAGAGTCCGCCTGCCGATGCAGGGGACGCGGGTTCGTGCCCCGGTCCGGGAGGGTCCCGCGTGCCGCGGGGAGGCTGGGCCCGTGAGCCATGGCCGCTGGGCCTGCGCGTCTGGAGCCTGTGCTCCACAGTGGGAGAGGCCACAGCAGTGAGAGGCCCGCGTACCGCAAAAAAAAAAAAAAAAAAAAAAAAAAAATGCTTCAATCATCACATCTATTCAATGTTGTAATATCTTATTTGTAATATTGAATGAAAAAGGAAAATAAGGAAAAAGGAAATAAAGTTTTAAAGGAATAAATAAAAGTTTCATGCTAAACGTTATGATTGGGCACATATCAGATAAAAGGTCTATGAAAATATTTTTAGGATTAATAGGCAAATTTTAAAAGGTTGCTGTATATAAGATTAATATAAAAATCAGTCGTATTTCTATGTACCAGTAAAAACCAGGTAAAGTGCAACACATCTTACAATAACATAAAATATTAAATGACCAGATACATATCTCACAGAAGATGTAGAAGACCTATGCAAAAAACTATAAAATATTATTGAGAGTTGCTAAAGAAGACCTAAATAAATGGAGGACTATAACAGAATTGAAAGAGCCAATATTGTAAAGATATTAATTCTCCCCAAGTTTGTTTATGGACTCAGTGCAATTCAGTTCAAAATCCCAACAGGTTATCTGTGGGGACTTGAAAAGTGAATTCTAAAATCTACATGTAAATACAGTGTCAAAATAGACAAGGTAATCTTGATGAAGGAGAGCAAGGTAGAAAGACTTGCTCTACCAGATGTTATAATTTACTATCACGCTATAGGAATTAAGACTGTGTGACAAGAATAGACAAATGGACCAATGGAGCAGAACAGAAAACCCCAAAGCATATTTTTTTCACTATCTATTGCCATGTAACAAACCATCCCAAAACTTAGTGGCTTAAACAGCAACAACCATTTATTTTCTCTCATGATTCTGTGGACTCAGCAGGATGGTTCTTTTGCTCCATATGGTGTCAACTGGATCTGCAGTCTTCTGGAAGCTCAACAGAGATGGAATTTCCTAGATGGCTTATTCATATGTGTAGCAGTTGGTGCTGACTGCTGGCTGGGAGATTGTTAGGTCTGTTCATCACAGCACCTCAAGTCTCCTTCATTTAGCTCTCCACATGGTTTGAACTTTTCACAAGATGACAGCTGGGTTCCAAAAAGGAGTGTTCTAAACACGCAAAAGCAGTAACTACCAATATCTTTGAGATTTACTCTTATAATCCACACAGCATCACTTTTGCAACATTCTAACCATCAAAGCAGGTTATAGGGTCAGCCCAGATTCAAAGGGGGGGCATATATTCTGCCTCTTAATGGGAGAAGTGACAAAAAATTTGCAGTCATCTTTATCACACAGAGCCATGCTTATGTGGATACTTTACTAATGTGAATGTGGCACTGTGGGGAAAGATTTGTCTTTTCAATAAGTGATACAGGAAGAATTGGATACTAATATAGAAAAAAAGTAAAACTTGACCTATATCACACCATAATTAAAAATAAATTCCAGTAGGACTGTACACTTAAATGTCAAGACAAAAAATAATACTTAAACAATGATATCAAAGAATATCATCATGCACTTGGGATAGGGAATTTTTTTTGAGCTGCACAAAAATGCATTAATCATAGAGGAAAATATTATTAAATTGGACTACATTTTAGCAGTTGCCACTGGTGCCCTACATCACATTCCCTTGACCCATCTCTAATTTCAGCTGTAGCTAGTGACTCACCTCCCTGGCAGTGTTTCATAGTTTTTATTTCATGGCCTTTTGCAGCACCAAGGAATCTCTTAGCCAGTGTGCAAACACAGCCCAGGAGTATGGAATTAATGCCCTAAACACAATCCTCAAACAATAAGGCAAGAGCTGGGATAAATGCTTCAGTCTCCTGTCCTTCAGATAGATAATTCTGGAAGGCATTCTGTACAATTATCAGGAGGTTCTGGCATTACATTATATATGTAATGTAGATTTTAAAAACATCAGAAAAAATATATGGTCATTTATATAAAAACTAAATTATAGTGTTTAGTGATGAGTAGATAGTGATGAAGGCATAAAATAAAAGTCGGTGCTCAGTTTTAGAGAAGAGCAGGAGGGGTGTGATTGGGAGCCAGCATATAGGGGATTTCTGAGGTGCTGGCAATATATTTTTGTAAACTAAATGTCAAGGCAAATAATTATGGAACATTCCAAACATAAACAAAGGCAGAGAAAACAATTGGATAAACTTATGTATACTTACTACCTAGTTTCAAAATTACCAGTTTATGAACTATCTTATATCACCTCTACTACCCTATTACCCCCTACCTTCAATATGGATCACTTTGGGCCAAATCCCATACATCATATTTCAATGTGTAAATATTTTTACATATCGGTAAGAGATAAGGTACTAAAAACATATTCGCGATACCATTATCACACCAAGAAACTTAACAGTTTTTTCACATCATCAGTTATCCAATCAGTATTTAAATTTTCCTGATATTCTCAAATTTTTAGACAGTTGGTTTGTTCAAATCAGTAGTCTCAGAATTACCCATGTCTTTTGTTTGGTCGTTATGCCTCTTGATGGTGAGACTGTACATTCTAGATTGTCCAAAGAGTCCTATTTCAATAGCATCCCTTTTCACTGAAATATCCGGGTTTGGGTGAAAAAGTATATAGTCACTCTACAATTGAGTCCTTTTCATCTTTAAGTGCCCAGTCCCTCTCTTTTCCCTTTCTTACTTTTTTGTTTTAGTTGTTGGAAGAAACGGAGTCATTTGCCCTGTAGTGTTTTCTATAGCCTTGATATTTGCTAAATGCATCTCCCTGGTGTTGTTCAATATGTTCCTCTGCCCCCTGTATTTCCATAAACCTGGAAGTTAGAACTAGAAGCTTGATTTGTTTTAAGTTCCATGAGGGGAGAGGGAGAGAATAGTTCATGGGTGATTCTGTTTACTTCTGGTAGAAAAAATATAGCATCCACTTGTTGCTCTTTCAGTAAGGTTAGCAGTCATTGAAGTTTGTTGACTAGATGTATTATTTCAAAAGGAATTTTCCAAACGGTGATATTAAGATTCTGTTTCTTGATCTAGGAGTTACTTTATGGGGCTTTGCTTTATAATAATTTGTTCAGCCATTTATGGACTTTTCTATATATATGTGTTATCTTTCATGAAAATAATTTTAAAAATATGTGTAACTACATACATGTACAGCTATGGGGGGATTGACAGATGAAATCAGTGAGATATTTATTAAATTGTAATTATGAAATTAATATGTTTTGCATATTAAACAGAAATTAATTACAAAAGTAAATTTCCTCAATAGCCTGAGTATTAAAGATAAAATTTAAATAATAATGATAAATTATATATTATTCCAATGTGGCCAGTTGTTTCAGAGAATGTCTAAACTTGCTCTCTGTGTTGGACTGATATAGGAAGTGTGGTAAAAGTGGAATGTGATGATGGTGAACGGAAAGAAGGCTGGATGTGGTTTCATGAGGGTTGAACCAGTTCTTGAGAAGAGACACATATCTTTTAAATAACATCTATTAATAAAGATTACAGTGTTTAATGAATAATTAAGAGATACATCATCTTAAAAATAACTTTCTTGGGCTTTTGGACATCAAAGAATCATAAATGTTTATTCAATTTGATGATTACAGAGTGATTTATGTGTTCATTACTCTACATTCCAATTGATTCTAGATACCATCTCCCATGATAGATTGAGCAAAGTGATGCAGCTAGATTTAAAAATATACAAAAGTAATAAAGTCCCTCCCAGCTTGTTGATAGCAGTGGAAAACTGAGAATCTTTTCTATTTGCTAGTGAGAGTGAAATTATGAGTCTACAACTTTCTTGCTAAGGCAGGATTATTATCATAAAGCAAATTTCTGTAGAATTACATTTTGAATCATATTTCCCAGGGATTCTAGGCCACTGAATTTAATTACTTCTAGGATGTGAAAAAGAAAAAAAATTAACCTCACTGGCTCCTGGGAAAATATGCCATTGTTTTCTGTGTTGCTCTGATTTGTATTTAGTTTATATTGTTTACTAGCAGCCAACAAACTCCAGAAGCGTCCTGTATATTGATTGATATTTACTGGGGGTCTTGCAACTTGTTTACAATCTTCTTTCAACCATCATACTGATGACCCATCTATTTCCCCAGTCTCACTGTACTTTGGTTTCCATTACTCCAGTGATCTTTTTTATTGGCGGCAATAGAGCATGGAAGTTGAAAGATTGAATTCTGAATACAGACTGAGTTAAATCACTTCTAGCTATGTGACCTTAGGCTAGTTTCCTAATCTCTTTATGTCTTATTTCTTTTACCCATAGAATGAGAATTATAGTATGTCCCATCTCTCTGTTGTAAAGATGAATACATGTAACACCTTTGACACATAAGTCCACAGCAAATCGTAATTAACTCCAGTGTGCTTCAGCAGCTTATTTACTTAGGCCCATAAGTGGCTCTACCATTCAGATCTTGAACCATAAAAATATCTACTCTGGTTATAACATTCTTGCTTTCTAAATGTTATTTCTCTCATTCCCTCATGTGCAAATGCCCTTTTACTCCAGTTCCTTGACCTATCCTTACATCCTAATTTTAGTGGTTTCCGAATTTCTGAACTTCATGGGCCAGAAAAAAGTTGGGAGGCCAATATAGGATTATCAATTTATTGCTAAGTAAGGATGTTAAAATAACCAACACCATCATAAATTGAAATTACGAAATTGTTTGTATAATTTTAAAAATATTTGTCTTTCTTTAGGAACTATGTACTCTCATAAGGTAGAGACTCATCAAGTATCTACCTTGGTCACTCTGATTATGCAGGATTTAGTGTGTAGCTTGTGATGCTAGATTTAACAAGTAAAGATTTTTTAGAATGAATAAATAAAAGACCTTTATTATTTAATGAAAGATATTTTAGCAGAAACTGAAAGTTGGAATTAGTAAACCAAATATGTATATGAAAAATACTTAATGCCCAAAATAGCAGCATTAAAATGATGTGTTTTTATTTTGTTGTTACAAATTGTCAACTTGTTGATTTGTATTCAGTAGTGAAATGCAAAATGATGCTTACATTTCCAACCTCTTCTGATACTTTCTTCTTTCAACTGCAGTTAGTACTAACATTCTAGATTCAGAGAAGTGTGTTGCTGAAACTCTGAGCTACACATTTAAGGTGATTTCTCTTAGTTCAGAAAATTTTGGCCAGGGTCTTGTTGGGTCAGGTCAATATCTCAGACAGGCTACTAATTTGAAGCCCACTTAAATATTTGTTTGACAACTATATAGTAGGATTTTGCAGGGACTTAGTTTCTCTTATTAAATTTTGAATGCCCCTTGATTTATTATCTTTGTTAGTTATTTTGATGTACTCTTCTTTGAGTTTCCTCAAAATAAAACTCCACTTACACGTGAATTGTGTGATGCATACAATTGTATGATAATGATATTGCTTATATGTGGAATCTTAAAAAAATGGTACAAATGGACTGATTTACAAAACAGAAATAGGGTCACAGATGTAGAAAACAAACTTATGGTTACCAGCGGCGGAAAGCCAGGTTGGGGGGTGGAGGGGGAGGGATAAATTGGAATATTGGGATCGACATATACACACCACTGTGCATAAAATAGATAACTAATAAGGACCTAATGTGTAGCACAGGGAACTCTACTCAACACTCTTGTAATGACCTACATGGGAAAAGAATCTAAAAAAGAGTGGATATATGTACATGTATAACTGATACACTTTGCTGTACACCTGAAACAAAATCGACTATTCTCTAATAAAAATTTTAAAAAAAGAAAGAAAATCAAATCAAATTCCTCTTCTCATCCTCATAGTCACTGTGATCCGTTCTCCCTGGTGTTCTCCAGCCTTCCTGGACTCTGCCTCCAGTAAAATCATATTTGATTATTTCTGAAAGTCTTTCTTTTTTTCCACTTTATCTTTCCTAATCCAGAGAAGATGAAGGGGTGCAAGTTGACTCTCTTAAGTCTATTAAATAGATGTAGTTTTAAAATAAAAAAATCCTGGAGTGGGCATCCCAAACAAGTGTCTCAGAGTTTCAGGGGAAATATAGAGGATGGTGTAGAGAAGTAAGAGAAGTTGTAAAGTCCCACATGATCACCAGCTTATTAGAGTTCCTGTTGGCTCAAAGAACAACATTGCAGCCATTAATCTAGTAAATATTTACTGAGTGTTTATTTTGTGCAGGAATTCTGTGAGGTGTTGGTGTTAAACTGTGGAGGAACTGGCAGAGGGTGACAGTAGGATAAGCAGACAATCCCTTAATTCAAATCCTGCCAATTATATTTATATTACTACCATTGTGATTCTGAGCAAATAATTACTCTGAGCTATAAATTTTTCATCTGTAAAATGGAACCTCGTCTCCAAGGTTGTTAGGATTCAGTATTCACCTCAATGCTTGACACATAGTAGTTATTCTATTGAGCATTAATACCCACTTTCTGTCACCTCTAGTCTCCATACCCTTTTCATAGCTAGTTAAGATAAAAGGAAAACAGTAATTTTAAAGCGTATGGTAAATCAATAAACTATTCAACAAGTTCATATTGATTACCTTCCATGTCAAGAACTATGTTGGATAGCAAGGAAATTGTCATAGTCTGGGCTGCTATAACAAAAATACCATAGACTGGGTAGCTTATAAACAACAGAAATTTATTTCTCATAGTTCTAGAGGTCCAAGGTCAAGATACCAGCAGATTTGGTGTCAAATGACAGCTCACTTCCTGGTTCATAGATAGCCATCCTTTTGCTGTGTTCTCACTTGGTGGAAGGGGGAAGGGAGCTCTTTGGGGTCCTGTTTATAAAGGCAGTAATCCCATTTATGAGTGTTCTACTTTCATGACCTAATCACCTCCCCAAAGCCCTACCTCCTAATAAACATCACATTTGGGGTTAAGTTCTCAATATATGAATTTTAGGGGGACATAAACATTCAACCCATAAAAGGGATACAAACAGGAATAAAATACGGTCTCTGTGGGAGGCACTTACAGCATAGAGCCATGGATTCTCAGGATCGAGAAGAATATTAAATGTTGTCTTGCAGACAAGACCTGAAATGACTAAGCAATCATATGCTACAGTAGATTATCAGGTGCTTAAGAGATGTAAAGTACACAATAGCCCCAAGAGGAACCTTGGATGGCCAACATGATGCTCCACATTGGGTAATGTTACTTTGTCCAGTTAACTCTAATTCGCATTGTCAGCATGTTGCCAGCGGCTCGATGTCCTTGTGCAAAAACACGTTTAACAAATTTCACAGTTATTGATGAATATCTTAGAATGCCAATTTATTAGGGTGAATGAACAATTTACTGTCATGTGTACTGAAATACTCATCTACCCGTGAATACCCCTTTCTATGGGCATATCTATATAGGAATCCAAATTAAAATCAGAGGCAGCAAGGAATTAACACATGAAATTTTGATGATCTCAAGAAGTGTAAACTAAGGTAGCTTGAGATACTTTTTTTTTTCTCATAACAGGGATACCCTTACTAATGCATGATAATGCTTATGTGGTAGGCAAATATAGGGTAATATAAGGAGAAATGGCTAGTGTTAGAGATAATGGGAAATAAAATTGTATTTATAAGGTGATAACTTTCTGGTAGGAGGTTAATTATGCAACCGTTACGAAAGTAATGAAGGCCTATTTTTAAAATTTTTTTGTCTGAAATAATAGGACATTTTTAGGAATGTTCTTTCTGTACCTGTTCCTGAAGATTTCTTACATTTTATTTCTACCAATGGCCCAGGAAGATATCTCAGAATTAGAGGTAAAGTTATACATAACTGTAGAATGTACATTTTTCTTTTTTACCCCAAATAGACTTTAATTTTCTAACAATTCTCTGAGCATTCAAAAAACGTAAAGAGTGAATTCCACATGGTTGTTTAATATATTTATTTGGTTATCTACTTAATGCATGACAACACACAAGTAGGCTTGTGAGGAGTAAAGGTACATAATACAGCCTTGGCTTCAAGCAGCTTGAAATCTTATTGCAAAGACAAAAATAAAAGTTTGAAACAAATACTATATTAAATAGTAATAAGTCACTTACTAAGAGTGGATTCAATAAATATTTATAAGTACCTACTCTGGGCACAGTTCTGGGCTGGATGTTGGAAATTCCAAAGACGGGGATTATTGCCTTTGTGGTATTCACAGGGGAATCCAATAAGTGACATATAGTTGCCTCACTTGAATGGAGTAAGTATAGATGCCAAGGGGTGCAGAGAGGAAGCAATAAAAGGATGTGGAGGTTACATGGAGAAGATTTACTATAAAGATGATTTGAGAGTTGGGTCTGGCAGGACATAAATTGTTAAAAAACAACAACAACATTGTAGGATGGTCCAGTAATTGAGACAAAGAGTAGAGGTAGGATTGATAGTGATGTGATGGTGATGGGGGTGGTGGAGGATTGCATATGTTATGAGTTTAGAAAAGAACAATTCTGTACCTCAAAGAAAGAGTGTCAGCTTTCAACTTTCTTTTCCTTTGACAAATGAGTTATGTCTTCTTTCTACTCTCATTTCTTTTGTATCTTAATTCCTTACAGACCAGCATAGCATGATGTTGGTTATTAAGTTTTAAGAATTTGATTGCTAAACTATTTTGAAGTGACCAAGGACTAAAGAGGACACTCTTTGTTCCTGGTCCGTGATGAAAAAGTACAGAAATTTTTACGCCATATAGTCATTCAGGGAGCTGGAAGCTTCTTCTGCTGTAATGCTGCTATCTTCAGCATGTAGGTACAAGCTCACCTTGCTGTCTCACAGGCAGTGAATAGAAAAAAAGAGGGTAGTATCTTGTGCAGCCAGCTTTAGGGGCCAGGGTTTGAAGTGGTATATAATATTTCCATCCACATTCCATTGGCCTTGACTCAGTTACATGACCCCTTCTAACTGCAAGGAGGGCTGAGAAATGAAGACTTCCTTTGTGTTATTCACAGAATACCTGAGCAATAAGAATAATCTAGAGCTTAAGTGGGATTCGGAGGCATGGTTTTCTGTGTCCAAGGATGTTATCAAGGATTTTGGAAGCAGCTGATCAGCCAAAGATAGTCACTATTTTCTCTTCTCCTACTCTGGGTTAGAATTAATGCAAATTTGGATGGCAGTAGTATAGTGGGTATATGAGATCCAAGATCCAGGATTACTAGTAGAGATGGAAGGTATGATGTATTCTATACCTCAGTGTAGCTACATGAAAATATTGGAATTGTTGATATTGTTAGCTTTGTAGGTATCACTGTATTCTGGAGCCTAGTGGGTCAACAAGAAATTCTCAGCACTTCCTTCATCATTCTATGCTTCTTCATCTTTGCTTTTTTGGCATACATACTCTTAAAGATGTATGCATTAAGTCCTATTAGACATCCAGGAAGGCATTTTATCTCTCCCATTCACTTCTGTTTCTCCAGTGCCTGGCTGTGGGTGCAGTTAATATGTGTTGAAGTCTAAAGGAATGAATTTATGTTTATGTGAGATGTCAAATATGTCTTTTAAAGTAGTTAACATTCATCTATTTCAATTCTGTGAGTTTATTTTCCATTTTAGCTCTGAGGTCTATTAAAAGAGCATAGGTTTTTCTTATTTATTATTTTTTCATAGAGCTCAAGTGTACAGTGTAACCATATAATGTAAATGGATGTTTACTCAGTAATGATAATTCTTCATTTGCAGGTACTATACCTCCAGCAAGAAACTTTAAATAAATTACCTGTTTTAGCCTTGTACTCACTTGCTGCAGAGTCAAATATACAATGCATTTCTTTTATAGTTGTCTTTACCTCAGGTGCAAGGCATAAACTTAACTTCTGATGCACTATATTTTCAGGCTGTTTAATATTACTTTTCTTTCACTGAATCATCACTGAATAAAATGAGGACATTATAATAAAAGTGTGTGTGTGTGTGTGTGTAACATTGGTGTTGTACTGGTGGATTTTCAGTAGCTTTTAATCTAAATTAAACACAGAATATTCCTTAGGGTCAGTATTCTTTTTTTCTAAGTGGTATCTATAATTTTCTTCTTGTGTGTAAATGAACAATAGCAGAAAAGTGATTGCGCATTGGTTTTATAGCTCAATAAATTATCCTTAGTGTGTAGGAGATTTACTGTGCCTTAATCAATGAATAATTATTCCTTTCTGATATCGGTAAGATCCCATAAAAAGGGGTACACACATAGCCTGGTTCCATTTGAGGCTGCAAACAAAACAGTAAAATTATTAAACCCAGTTTAATTGCCTTTTGTAGCTATGTTGAGAGGAGTATCTATACAGTACATATATATGATCATCTCTTATAGCAGGGAAAGGAGCAGGGAACAAAACATGACTCCTGTTTAAAATGAATAAATTGTGTTTTGAACACAGTGGAAACAAGAACATAGATCTTTGGAAAACGAGCTCATATTACATATGTCTTGATTAGCAGATTAAGGAAGTTCATTAGGAAATGACACATGATTGATTTATTTCATGGACCCCAATTTTTTTTACATCATTATTGGAGCATAATTACTTTACAATGTTGTGTTAGTTTCTGCTGTATAAAAAAGTGAATCAGCTATATGTATACATATATCCCCATATCTCCTCCCTCTTGAGCCTCCCTCCCACCCTCCCTATCCCACACCTCTAGGTGGACACAAAGCACCCAGCTGATCTCCCTGTGCTATGCGGCTGCTTCCCCCTAGCTATCTATTTTACATTTGGTAGTGCATATATGTCCATGCCACTCTCTCGCTTTCTCACAGCTTACCCTTCCCCTTCCCCATATCCTCAAGTCCATTCTCTACGTCTACGTCTTTATTCCTGTGTTGCCCCTAGGTTCATGAGAACCATTTTTTTTCTTTTTAGATTCCATATATATGTGTATTCCATATATATGTGTTAGCATACGGTTTTTCTCTTTCTGACTTACTTCACTCTGTATGACATCCTCTAGGTCCACCCACCTCAAAACAAATAACTCAATTTTGTTTCTTTTCATGGCTGAGTAATATTCCATTGTATATATGTGCCACATCTTCTTTATCCATTCATCTGTCGATGGACACTTAGGTTCCTTCCATGTCCTATCTATTGTAAATAGTGCTGCAATGAACATTGTGGTACATGTCTCTTTTTGAATTATGATTTTCTCAGGGTATATGCCCGGTAGTGGGATTGCTGGGTCATATGGGAGTTCTATTTTTAGTTTTTTAAGGAACCTCCATACCATACTCCATAGTGGCTGTATGAATTTACATTCCCACCAACAGTGCAAGAGGGTTCCCTTTTCTCCATACCCTCTCCAGCATTTATTTGTAGATTTTTTCATGATGACCATTCTGAGTAGTGTGAAGTGATGCCTCATTGTGGTATTGATTTACATTTCTCTAATGTTTAATAACGTTGAGCATCCTTTCATGTGTTTGTTGGCACTCTGTATATCTTCTTTGGAGAAATGTCTATGTAGGTCTTCTTTCCATTTTTGGATTGGGTTGTTTGTTTTTTTGATATGGAGCTGCATGAGCTGCTTGTATATTTTGGAGATTAATCCTTTGTCAGTTGCTTCATTTGCAATTAGTTTTTCCATTCTGAGGGTTGTTTTTTTGCCTTGTTTATGGTTTCCTTTGCTGTGCAAAAGCTTTTAGGTTTCATTAGGTCCCATTTGTTTATTTTTGTCTTTATTTCCATTACTTTAGGAAGTGGGTCAAAAAATATCTTGCTATGATTTATGTCATAGAGTGTTCTGCCTATGTTTTCCTCTAAGAGTTTTATAGTGTCTGGACTTAGATTTAAGTCTTTAATCCATTTTGAGTTTATTTTTGTGTATGGTGTTAGGGAGTGTTTTAATTTCATTTTTTTACATGTAGCTGTCCAATTTTTGCAGTACCACTTGTTGAAGAGGCTGTCTTTTCTCCATTGTATATTCTTGCCTCCTTTATCAAAGATAAGGTGACCATATGTGTGTGGGTTTATCTCTGTGCTTTCTATCCTGTTCCATTGATCTATATTTCTTTTTTTTGTGCCAGTACCATACTGTGTTGATTACTGTAGCTTTCTAGTATTGCCTGAAGTCCAGGAGCGTGATTCCTCTAACTCCGTTTTTATTTCTCGAGATTGCTTTGGCTATTCGGGGTCTTTTGTGTTTCCATACAAATTGTGAAACTTTTTGTTCTAGTTCTGTGAAAAGTGCCATTGGTAGTTTGATAGGGATTGCATTGAATCTGTAGATTGCTTTGGGTAGTATAGTTATTTTCACAATGTTGATTCTTCCAGTACAAGAACATGGTATATCTCTCCATCTACTTGTATCGTCTTTGATTTCTTTCATCAGTGTCTTATAGTTTTCTGCATACAGTTATTTTTTCTCCTTAGGTAGGTTTATTCCTAGGTATTTTATTCTTTTTGTTACAGTGGTACATGGGAGTGTTTCTGTAATTTCTCTTTCAGATTTTTCATTGTTAGTGTATAGGAATGCCAGAGATTTCTGTTCATTGATTTTGTATCCTGCTATTTTACCAAATTCATTTATTAGCTCTAGTAGTTTTCTGGTAGCATCTTTAGGATTCTCTATGTATAGCATCATGTCATCTGCAAACAGTGACAGTTTTACTTCTTCTTTTCTGATTTGGATTCCTTTTATTTCTTTTTCGTCTCTGCTTGCCATGGCTACAACTTCCAAAACTATGTTGAATAATAGTGGTGAGAGTGGACACCCTTGTCTTGTTCCTGATCTTAGAAGAAATGGTTTCAGTTTTTCACCATTGAGAAAGATGTTAGCTGTGGGTTTGTCATATATGGCCTTTATTATGTTGAGGTAGGTTCCCTCTATGCCCACTTTCTGGAGAGCTTTTATCATAAATGGGTGTTGAATTTTGTTGAAAACTTTTCTGCATCTATTGAGATGATAATACGGTTTTTATTCTTCAGCTTGTTGATATGGTATATCACATTGATTGATTTGTCTATATTGAAGAATCCTTGCATTCCTGGGATAAATCCCACTTGATCATGGTGTATGATCCTTTTAATGTGCTGTTGGATTCTGTTTGCTAGTATTTTGTTGAGGATTTTTGCATCTATGTTCATCAGTGATATTGGCCTGTAGTTTTCTTTCTTTGTGACATCTTTGTCTGGTTTTGGTATCAGGGTGATGATGGACTTGTAGAATGAGTTTGGGAGTATTCCTGTCTCTGCTATAATTTGGAAGAGTTTGAGAAGGATAGGTGTTAACTCTTCTCTAAATGTTTGATAGAATTCACCTGTGAAGCCATCTGGTCTTGCGGGGGGGGGGGGGACTTTTGTTTGTTGGAAGATTTTTAATCACAGTTTCAATTTCAGTGCTTGTGATTGGTCTGTTCATATTTCCTGTTTCTTCCTCATTCAGTCTTGGAAGATTGTACTTTTCTAAGAATTTTTCCATTTCTTCCAGGTTGCATGGACCCAAATTTTAAAAAGCTATTAGCTCTTCTTAGATCTTAAATTTAAAATGAATACACCTCTTTTTGCCTCTTATTTTTAACCAGTGGCCACATTTGTAGACTGCAGTATAGTGGAAAGAATACAGGATTTATGGTCATATAGCATGGGTTCAAAATACTGGTGTAGTCGTCTGTGTACTCTGTGATATTTGGCAAGTTATCACTTACTATACGACTTACACACACACACACACACACTCTCTCTCTCTCTCTCTCTCTCTCTCACAGTGTCCTTCTCTTCCTGCAACAGTTGAGAGAGAGGCATAAATAGATTTTTCTCTTATAATAAGCTACTTGGTTAGATAAAAACAGCCACCGAAAAGGAGCTCCAAGGAGTCTTCCACTGGGGTCCAAGCACGGTGATACTTGATGACTTGTGGGAAGATTGCTAAAAACTGACTGCTGGTGTCTGTAGAATTGTGGCTTCTGGGAGTTGAGGAAGTTAGTTCTTGTTTTACATTCTTGGGAAAGAGAGTTGACCCCCATATTTGACCTATCCCCACTTTTATTTTTAAATATACAGTGAGATGGAAGTTTCAGCATTATAAAAAGCAGAGAGAAGTCAAATATATTTTTTATTATCCTTTCCTTCTCAGCCAAGGCATTGTTATTCAGAGTTCAAATGTGATCTGCATAATATTTAGTCTTGCTAAGGTTGGTTGCAGGCATAGGCACAGAGGAGTTTTACGTCAACCTACAGCCAAGTCCTATGGTCACTACTAGGCAGATGCTTCCAAGGGAGGGTATTTCCTCTTGAAGAAGACATGAGGGCAACAGACTTTTCATCTCATTAAGGCACAAAGGGATGTTTCCTGTATCATTTTCCTAGGCTGCTGTAACAAATTACCACAAACTTGGTGACACAAAACAATGGAAATTTATTATCTCACAGTTCTGGAAGACAGAAGTCCAAAATCAAGGCATCAGCTGGCACGGCTGTCCTCCCTCCAAAAGCTCTGGGGAAGAATTCTTCCTTGACTCTTCGGGCTTCTGGTGGCTCCATGCATTCCTTGACATCTTTGGCTTATGACCACACACCTCCAATCTCTGTCTCCATCACCACATTGCTTTCTCTTTCATATGTCTTTTCTTCTTCAGTATAATAAGGATACTGATTGGATCCTGTCACTGGATTCAGGGCCCACCCTGGTAATCCAGGATAATCTCATCTCAAGATCCTAATTTAATCACATTTACTAAGATCCTTCTTCCAAATAAGGCAACATTCACAAGTTCTAGAAATTTGGACATGGCCATAACGTTTTGGGGACTTACCATTCAACCTTATATGGTTTCTCTATTCTCTAAGACAAATATTAAAACAGCAAACAAGTGTGATTCCTGGATAAATAGAGACTTCCTGTAGGAATTTAGCAAACATTGCATGCTCTCTACTTTTGCTGTCATGGTTATAAGGACACACCAACATTACTATGTCATTTAAGAACAGTGGATGACGGTCGCAAATTTTATTTCATTTTTTTCCCAAAAGAAAGGGGAAGAGGATCATTAACCATATAGTGAGTGCAAAGGGGGAGGGGCCTTCAAGCTCACAAAGATCAAAGAGACTTCCAGAATATCTCTTTAGAAGTTTATTCTGACTTGGTCAAAGGGGAGAGAGTGGGTTCTACTCAGGAGGTCTATGAAGATATTCTAGGAGACTTGTGGATTTAACAATTCCCTTTTCTAGCCAGAAATGGGTTATTTCTCTAGAACTCCTGGTTATCTGCAATGTTACTCACACTTCCCCTTTGAATCTTACTAGGAATTTTTGTCAAGCAGCAGATTAAAGAAGAGAGGGGCAGTGAAAAGAGAGATTCCACACGTCCACTAAGCAGCCGTTGGTGTATGTGTCTATGTATGTCTGTTTTCATTGTTACAATTTTTAAGAACTTTTCATTAGCTTAAAAAGGGTATTGATTAACTTGTCTTGGAGCTACCTGACTTTGGATCCATATGAAGATGTGGTGAGAAATGTTGAAAATTACTGCTTTTAAAATTGGGCAGGACTCAATATTATGTTAAAGTAAATAAATTAAGTAGAGTATAAATGAGATATGTTAGTGTAGAGGAAAGATGTGATAGTATGCTTGTATTCTTAAATATTACTTACACAATCCGCCATCCTCCGTGCACATTTATATATTATTTCTGTTTTCAGAAGTTGATTTATTTATTGAGAAAACTATACAGCTCTTTGTGCAGTCAACTCCAGTTATAATTATATAATTTCAGATCCAAAAGTTATCCTCTATTCTCTTCCCATTTTGATTTTTCTCCCTGTTCATTGGCTTAAATAAGCTTGTTTAGAGATATTATTTCTTATCTGCCAGAAAATGTAGACATTATCCTAAAATAGCACGTGAATAAGTGATGAATATTATGGATAATTTAGGTTCAGACAGAGAGACTGACAAGTGCAGAGGAATTCTGTTGACCCAAGGTGACTCAGTTAAAAAGTTTTTAACTTTGACCTTTGGCAAAACCTTAGGCTGATAGGAGCAGCTTCAGGTAATTTACTTAGAACTCCCAACATATTTACTTCTCTCTATATTCCCTCAATTAACCTCTCTTGTACTCAGGAAACACACTTATTTGCTTTGACTGTGACATGACTTCAGTTAGGTAGACCTATAGCAGTCTGAGGACTGAGAACTATTCTAGATGTTTTTGTGAGTCATTTAAACAAGTTGTGGTGAAATTCACATAACATAAAAATAACCATTTAAAACTGTATAGTTCAGTGGCAATCCACAATATTGTGTAACTATCACCTATATCTTATTCCCAAACTTTTTCATTACCTCAAAAGGAAACACTGTTCCCATTAAACAGCTGGGACCCATTCCCCTATTGCCCAGGAACCACTAATCCACTTTCTGTCAATGGATTTACCTATTCGGGATATTTCTTATAAATAGAATCATACAAAATGTGACCTTCTGTATCTGGCTTCTTTCACTTTGCATAATTTTAAGGTTTATCCACATTGTCACATTATCAGTAGTTCATTCTAAAATGTTTATGGCTGAATAATGTTTCATTTTATGCATATGCCATATTTTGTTTACCCATTCTTCAGCTGATTGACATTTGGTTTGTTTCCACCTTTTGGCTACTGTGAGTAGTGCTACTATCAACATTTATTTACATGCATGTGTTGTGTTGTGTGTGTTTACCAGCTTTATGATTTGAAGATATTTTCTCCTATTCTGTAGGTTGCCTTTTCACTTTTGTGTTGGTGTTCTTCTATGCACAAAAGTTTTTAATTTTGATGAAGTCCAACTTATCTATTTTTTATTTTGTTGCTTGTGTTTTTGGTGTAATATCTAGGAATCTATTACCAAATACAAGGTCATGAACATTTACCCCAATATTTCTTCTAAGAGTTTTAGTGTTTTAGCTCTTACATTCAGGTGTTTGATTCATTTTGAGTTTTACATATGGTGTTAAATAAGGGTTTAAATTCATTCTTTTGCATTTGGATACAATTTACCCAACAACATTTGTTGAAAAGTCCTCTCCCAACCCCACTGAATGGTCTTGGCACCCTTGTCAAAAAATAATTAACCATAGTTTATTTCTGGACTCTAGATTCTATTTCATTGATCTGTGTGTCTATCCTTATGCTGGTACCACATTTTTGTTTGATTACTATAGCTTTCGAGTAAGTTTTGAAGTCGGGAAGTGTGAGTCCTTCAACTTTGTTTTTCTTTTTCTAGATTGGTTTGGCTATTCATGGTCAATTTATTTCTATATGAATTTTAGGACAAGCTTTTTCATTTTTGCAAAAAATGTCATTGGGATTTATATAGAGATTTCATTGACTCTGTGGATTGCTTTATGTGGTATTGCTATCTTAACAATATCAAGTCTTCAAATCCATGAACATGGGATATTTTTCAATTTATTTAAGTCTTTAACTTCTTTCAACAATGTTTTGTAATTTTTAATGTAAAACTTGCACCTCATTGGTTAACTTGATTCCTAATTATTTCAGTTTTGGATGCTATTGTGAATAAAATAATTTTCTTAATTTCATTTTCACATTGTTAATTGCTAGTATATAGAATTGTAACTGATTTTTGTGTGTTGATCTTTACAGTGAACTATTGCTGAACATGTTTATTAGTTCTAATAGACTTTTTGTAGATTATTTAGGATTTTCTGTATGTAGGATCATGCCATCTGTGAGCAAAAATAATTTTGCTCCTTCCTTTCAAATTTGGACACCATTTTTTTTTCCTTGCCAAATTACTATGGCTAAAGCTTCTAGTACAACGTTGGATAGAAAAGGTGAAAGTGGACATTCTAATCTTGCTCTTGATCTTAGATGGAAAACTTTGAATCTTTCATCATTGAGTATAATTTTGACTGTGTGTTTCTCAAAAATGTCCTTTATCTTGTTTATTTACCATCAAATTTTCTTCTATTCCTTGTTTGTTGAATACATTTATTATTAAAGGGTATTGGGTTTTATAAAACCCTTTGCCTGCATCAATTGACTTGATCATGTGCTTTGGTTTCCTTTATTCTATTAATGTGATGTATTAACATTGGCTGATTTTTGTTTGCTGAACTCTTTGCTCATCATTTTAAATCCTCAGCACTTATTCCAACCATGGCTATCGCTATCATTTGCATTCAGGCCTTGATTTACTTCATGTAGATTAAAATTAATAATGCCTTACCACACATGGCATAAGACCACCTGTGGGAACTTGTTTGACATTAATGTATGAACAACTTGGAATTGCACTGGAGGTGACAGCATTGAGTGATCCTTGATCTCTGGGGAATGGGAACTTTGGATGGATGCTCCTCCTTTTCTTCCCTTGTAGACATGGTTCTGAAGTCAGTTTCATAAGGCTTCTCAGAAAGTCTTGCTAAATTAAACAATCAGTTTCTAATAATGGCACTGACTTGATAATATATCTTTTTATTTATTTTTTCTCCTATTTTCACTTCCCTTATCCCTTAATCTTACTTCCTGGAATTGCATTCAAATAAATTACTCACTCATTGGCATTTTCTTTGATTCTGATTTGAAGGAAACCCAGGCCAAGACAGAACTAAAGAGTCTACTATACCTGTCTAGTGACATTGCATGAGGAAGAGGAAACTGACAGGACATAGTGCAGCTCCTAACACTTGGTCTTGCCGCTTTCACCCGATGTTACATACTGCTGTGCAACTGTTTTGTTTTCATTTCTGGGGAGTCTGCTACTGACTTTTGATGTTGGTTTTGAGTTTTGAGGTAATTTCTGAGCTTGTTGAAAGTTCTTTGCCTTACAATTAAAGCTTTCTACTTTCCCCTTTTGGCTATGGGGCAGTCTCCTACAGTAACTGCTTTCATTAATTAAAAAGAGTAGAATACCTGCACAGGGGGTAAGAATGGTTCTTAAGAATGTGTGAATTTTGAGTGAATGGAGACTAATAAAGTAATAAATCTCACATTTCTAAACACTATGTGTCGGGTACTGTGCTAAGTTTAATCTTAACATCCCCATCATGAAATAGATACTAGTGTTAGTCTCATTTTACCTTTAAAAACCAGACTCCAACTCAACTGATACCAAGTCTTCAAAGCTGGTCTTCTTCTTTTTTTTTTTTTTTTAAACATCTTTATTGGGGTATAATTGCTTTACAATGGTGTGTTAGTTTCTGCTTTATAACAAAGTGAATCAGTTATACATATACATATGTTCCCATATGTCTTCCCTCTTGCGTCTCCCTCCCTCCCACTCTCCCTATCCCACCCCTCCAGGCTGTCACAAAGCACTGAGCTAATATCCCTGTGCCTTGCGGCTGCTTCCCCCTAGCTATCTACCTTACTACGTTTGTTAGTGTGTATATGTCCATGACTCTCTCTCGCCCTGTCAAAGCTCACCCTTCCCCCTCCCCATATCCTCAAGTCCGTTCTCCAGTAGGTCTGCGTCTTTATTCCTGTCTTACCCCTAGGTTCTTCATGACATTTTTTTTTCCTTAAATTCCATATATATGTGTTAGCATACGGTATTTGTCTTTTTCTTTCTGACTTACTTCACTCTGTATGACAGACTCTAGGTCTATCCATCTCATTACAAATAGCTCAATTTCATTTCTTTTTAAGGCTGAGTAATATTCCATTGTATATATGTGCCACATCTTCTTTATCCATTCATCCGATGATGGGCGCTTAGGTTGTTTCCATCTCCGGGCTATTGTAAATAGAGCTGCAATGAACATTTTGGTACATGACTCTTTTTGAATTTTGGTTTTCTCAGGGTATATGCCCAGTAGTGGGATTGCTGGGTCATATGGTAATTCTATTTGTAGTTTTTTAAGGAACCTCCATACTGTTCTCCACAGTGGCTGTACCAATTCACATTCCCACCAGCAGTGCAAGAGTGTTCCCTTTTCTCCACACCCTCTCCAGCATTTATTGTTTCTAGATTTTTTGATGATGGCCATTCTGACTGGTGTGAGATGATATCTCATTGTAGTTTTGATTTGCATTTCTCTAATGATTAATGATGTTGAGCATTCTTTCATGTGTTTGTTGGCATTCTGTATATCTTCTTTTGAGAAATGTCTGTTTAGGTCTTCTGCCCATTTTTGGATTGGATTGTTTGTTTTTTTGTTATTGAGCTGCATGAGCTGCTTGTAAATTTTGGAGATTAATCCTTTGTCAGTTGCTTCATTTGCAAATATTTTCTCCCATTCTGAGGGTTGTCTTTTGGTCTTGATTATGGTTTCCTTTGCTGTGCAAAAGCTTTGAAGTTTCATTAGGTCCCATTTGTTTATTTTTGTTTTTATTTCCATTACTCTAGGAGATGGGTCAGAAAGGATCTTGCTGTGATTTATGTCATAGAGTGTTCTGCCTATGTTTTCCTCTAAGAGTTTGATAGTTTCTGGCCTTACATTTAGGTCTTTAATCCATTTTGAGCTTATTTTTGTGTATGGTGTTAGGGAGTGATCTAATCTCATACTTTTACATGTACCTGTCCAGTTTTCCCAGCACCATTTATTGAAGAGGCTGTCCTTTCTCCACTGTACATTCCTGCCACCTTTATCAAAGATAAGGTGTCCATATGTGCGTGGGTTTATCTCTGGGCTTTCTATCCTGTTCCATTGATCTTTCTGTTTTTGTGCCAGTACCATACTGTCTTGATTACTGTAGCTTTGTAGTATAGTCTGAAGTCAGGGAGCCTGATTCCTCCAGCTCCTTTTTTCGTTCTCAAGATTGCTTTGGCTATTCGGGGTCTTTTGTGTTTCCATACAAATTGCGAAATTTTTTGTTCTAGTTCTGTGAAAAATGCCAGTGGTAGTTTGATAGGGATTGCATTGAATCTATAGATTGCTTTGGGTAGTAGAGTGATTTTCACAATGTTGATTCTTCCCATCCAAGAACATGGTATATCTCTCCATCTATTTGTATCATCTTTAATTTCTTTCATCAGTGTCTTATAGTTTTCTGCATACAGTTATTTTTTCTCCTTAGGTAGGTTTATTCCTAGATATTTTATTCTTTTTGTTGCAATGGTAAATGGGAGTGTTTTCTTGATTTCACTTTCAGATTTTTCATCATTAGTATATAGGAATGCCAGAGATTTCTGTGCATTAATTTTGTATCCTGCTACTTTACCAAATTTATTGTTTAGCTCTAGTAGTTTTCTGGTAGCATCTTTAGGATTCTCTCTGTATAGTATCATGTCATCTGCAAACAGTGACAGCTTTACTTCTTCTTTTCCGATTTGGATTCCTTTTATTTCCTTTTCTTCTCTGATTGCTGTGGCTAAAACTTCCAAAACTATGTTGAATAATAGTGGTGAGAGTGGGCAACCTTGTCTTGTTCCTGATCTTAGTGGAAATGCTTTCAGTTTTTCACCATTGAGGATGATGTTTGCTGTGGGCTTGTCATATATGGCCTTTATTATGTTGAGGAAAGTTCCCTCTATGCCTACTTTTTGCAGGGTTTTTATCATAAATCGGTGTTGAATTTTGTCGAAAGCTTTCTCTGCATCTATTGAGATGATCATATGGTTTTTCTCCTTCAATTTGTTAATATGGTTTATCACATTGATAGATTTGCATATATTGAAGAATCCTTGCATTCCTGGAATAAACCCCACTTGATCATGGTGTATGATCCTTTTAATGTGCTGTTGGATTCTGTTTGCTAGTATTTTGTTGAGGATTTTTGCATCTATGTTCATCAGTGATATTGGCCTGTAGTTTTCTTTCTTTGTGACATCCTTGTCTGGTTTTGGTATCAAGGTGATGGTGGCCTCGTAGAAGGAATTTGGGAGTGTTCCTCCCTCTGCTATATTTTGGAAGAGTTTGAGAAGGATAGATGTTAGCTCTTCTCTAAACGTTTGATAGAATTCACCTGTGAAGCCATCTGGTCCTGGACTTTTGTT